>NC_041220.1:84636911-84693084 GCF_002837175.3 Physeter macrocephalus | reverse complement strand
CATTGTATACATGTACCACATCTTCTTTATCCATTCATCTGTCCATGGACACTTAGGTTGCTTCCATTCCCTGGCTGTTATAAATAGTGCTGCAATGAACATTGTGATACATGACTCTTTTTGAATTATGGTTTTCTCAGGGTATATGCCCAGTAATGGGGTTGCTGGGTCGTATGGTAGTTATTTTTTTACTTTTGTAAGGAAGCTCCATATGTTCTACATACTGGATGTAGCAATTTACATTCCCACCTACAGTGCAAGAGAATTCCCTTTTCTCCACACCCTGTCCAGCATTTATTGTTTGTAGATTTCTTGATGATGGCCATTCTGACCAGTGTGAGGTGATGCCACATTGTAGTTTTGATTTGCATTTCTCTAATGATTAATGATGTTGAGCATTCTTTCATGTGTTTGTTGGCAATCTGTATAGCTTCTTTAGAGAAATGTCTATTTAGGTCTTATGTCCATTTTTGGATTGGGTTGTTTGTATTTTTGATATTTAGCTGCATGAGCTACTTGTAAATTTTGGAGATTAATACTTTGTCAGTTGCTTCACTTGCAAATATTTTCTCCCATTCTGAGGGCTGTCTTTTTGTCTTGTTTATGGTTTCCTTTGCTGTGCAAAAGCTTTTAAGTTTCATTAGCTCCCATTTGTTTATTTTTGTTCTGATTTCTATTTCTCTAGGAGGTGGGTCAAAAAGGATCTTGCTGTGATTTATGAGATAGAGTGTTCTGCCTGTTTTCCTCTAAGAGTTTTATGGTGTCTGGCCTTACATTTAGTCTTTAATCCATTTTGAGTTTATTTTTGTATGTGGTGTTAAGGAGTGTTCTAATGTCATTCTTTTACATGTAGCTGTCCAGTTTTCCCAGCACCACTTATCGAAGAGGCTGCCTTTTCTCCATTGTATATTCTTGCCTCCTTTATCAAAAATAAGGTGACCATATGTGCATGTTTATCTCTGGGCTTTCTATCCTGTTCCATTGATCTATATTTCTCTTTTTGTGCCAGTACCATACTGTCTTGATTACTGTAGGTTTGTAGTATAGTTCTGAAGTCCGGGAGCCTGTTTCCTCCAGCTCTGTTTTTCTTTCTCAAGAATGCTTTGGCTATTCAAGGTCTTTTGTGTTTCCATACAAATTGTGAAATATTTTGTTCTAGTTCTGTGAAAAATGCCATTGGTAGTTTTATATGGATTGCATTGAATCTGTAGATTGCTTTGGGTAGTATAGTCATTTTCACAATGTTGATTCTTCCAATCTAAGAACATTGTATATCTCTCCATCTGTTTGTACTATCTGTAATTTCTTTCATCAGTGTCTTATAGTTTTCTGCGTGCAGGTTTTTTGTCTCCTTAGGTAAGTTTAATCCTAGGTATTTTATTCTTTTTGTTGAAATGGTAAATGGGAGTGTTTCCTTAATTTCTCTTTCAGATTTTTCATCATTAGTGTATAGGAATGCAAGAGATTTCTGTGCATTAGTTTTGTATCCTCCAACTTTACTAAATTCATTCTGGTAGCATCTTTAGGATTCTCTATGTATAGTATCATGTCATCTGCAAACAGTGGGAGTTTTACTTCTTCTTTTTCGATATGGATTACTTTTATTTATTTTTCTTCTCTGATTGCTGTGGCTAAAACTTCCAAAACTATACTGAATAATAGTGATGAGAGTGGGCAACCTTGTCTTTTTCCTGATGTTAGTGAAAAGGGTTTCAGGAATGAATTTCGCTGTGGGTTTTTCATATATGGCCTTTATTAAATTGAGGTAAGTTCCCTCTGTGCCTACTTTCTGGAGGGTTTTCATCATAAATGGGTGTTGAATTTTGTAGAAAACTTTTTCTGCATCTATTGAGATGATCATATGATTTTTATCTTTCAGTTTGTTAATATGGTGTATAACAAGAAGGATAGGTGTTAGCTCCTCTCTAAATGTTTGATAGAGTTTGTCTGTGAAGCCGTCTGGTCCTAGCTTTTGTTTGTTGGAAGATTTTTTATCACAGTATAAATGTCAATGCTTGTGATTGGTCTGTTTATATTTTCTATTTCTTCCTGGTTTAGTCTTGGAAGGTTGTTCTTTTCTAAGAATTTGTCCATTTCTTCCAGGTTGTCCATTTTATTGGCATAGAGTTGCTTGTAGTAATCTCTCATGATCCTTTGTATTTCTGCAGTGTCAGTTGTTACTTCTCCTTTTTCATTTCCAATTATATTGATTTGAGTCTTCTCCCTTTTTTTCTTGATGAGTCTGCCTAATAGTTTATCAATTTTGTTTATCTTCTCAAAGAACCAGCTTTTAGTTTTATTGATCTTTGCTACTATTTCCTTCATTTATTTCTGATCTGATTTTTATGATTTTGTTCTTTCTGCTAACTTTGGGGTTTTTTGTTCTTCTTTCTCTACCTGCTTTAGGTGTAAAGTTAGGTTGTTTATTTGAGATGTTTCTTGAGGTAGGATTGTATTGCTATAAACTTCCCTCTTAGTACTGCTTTTGCTGCATCCCATAGGTTTTGTGTTGTCGTGTTTTCATTTTCATTTGTCTCTAGGTATTTTTTAATTTCCCCTTTGATTTCTTCAGTGATCTCTTGGTTATTAAGTAGTGTATTCTCTTGTTTATTAAGTAGTGTATTGTTTAGCCTCCATTTGTTTGTATTTTTTACAGATTTTTTTCCTGTCATTGATATCTAGTCTCACAGCATTGTGGTCGGAAAAGATACTTGATACAATTTCAGTTTTCTTAAATTTACCAGGGCTTGATTTGTGACCCAAGATATGATCTATCCTGGAGAATGTTCTATGAGCACTTGAGAAGAAAGTGTATTCTGTTGTTTTAGGATAGAATGTACTATAAATATCAAGTAAGTCCATCTTGTTTAATGTATCATTTAAAGCTTGTGTTTCCTTTTTTATTTTCAGTTTGGATGATCTGTCCATTGCTGAAAGTGGGGTGTTAAAATCCCCTACTATGATTGTGGTACTGTCGATTTCTCTTTTTCTGGCTGCTAGCATTTGCCTTATATATTGATGTGCTCCTTTATTGGGTACATAAATATTTACAATTGTTATATCTTCTTCTTGGATTGATCCCTTAATCATTATATAGGACAAATCATTAGAAGGACAAATCCTTCTTTGTCTTGTATAATAGTCTTTATTTTAAGGTCTATTTTATCTGATATGAGAATTGCAACTCCAACTTTCTTTTGATTTCCATTTGCATGGAATATCTTTTTCCATCCCCTCACTTTCAGTCTATATGTGTCCCTAGGTCTGAAGGGGGTCTCTTGTAGACAGCATATATACGGGTCTTGTTTTTGTATCCCTTCAGCCAGTCTGTGTCTTTTGGTGGGAGCATTTAATCCATTTATATTTAAGGTAATTATCAATATGTTTATTCCTATTACCATTTTCTTAATTGTTTTGGGTTTGTTATTATAGGTTGTTTTCTTCTCTGGTGTTTCCTGCCTACAGAATTTCCTTAAGCATTTGTTGTAGAGCTGGTTTAGTGTTGCTGAATTCTCTAAGCTTTTGCTTGTCTGTAAGTTTTAAATTTCTTCATCGAATCTGAATGAGATCCTTGCTGGGTAGAGTTATCTTGGTTGTGGGTTTTTCCTTTCATCATTTAAAATATGTCCTGTCGGGCTTCCCTGGTGGTGCAGTGGTTGCGCATCCGCCTGCCGATGCAGGGGAACCGGGTTCGCGCCCCAGTCTGGGAGGATCCCACATGCCACGGAGTGGCTGGGCCCGTGAGCCATGGCCACTGAGCCTGTGCGTCCAGAGCCTGTGCTCCGCAACGGGAGAGGCCACAACAGAGGGAGGCCACATACCACAAAAAATAAAAAAATAAAAATAAAAAAATAAAATAAAATAAAATATGTCCTGTCACTCCTTTCTGGCTTGCAGAATTTCTGCTGCAACATCAGCTGTTAACCTTATGGGTATTCCCTTGTATGTTATTTCTTGTTTTTCCCTTGCTGCTTTTAATATATTTTCTTTGTAATTAATTTTTGAGAGTTTGATTAATATGTGTCTTGGCGTGTTTCTCCTTCAATTTATCTTGTATGGGACTCTCTGTGCTTCCTGGACTTGATTGACTATTTCCTTTCCCATATTAGGGAAGTGTTCAACTATAATCTCTTCAAATATTTTCTCAGTCCCTTTCTTTTTCTCTTCTTCTCTGGGACCCCTACAATTCAAATGTTGGTGCATTTAATATTGTCCCAGATGTCTCTGAAACTGTCCTCAATTCTTTTCATTCTTTTTAATTTATTCTACTCTGTAGTAGTTATTTCCACTCTTTTATCTTCCAGGTCACTTAACTGTTCTTCTGCCTCAGTTTTTCTGCTATTGATTCCTTCTAGAGAATTTTAAGTTTCATTTATTGTGTTGTTCATCATTATTTGTTTGCTCTTTAGTTCTTCTAGGTCCTTGTTAAACGTTTCTTATATTTTCTCCATTCTATTTCCCAGATTTTGGATCATCACTACTATCATTACTCTGAATTCTTTTTCAGGTAGACTGCCTATTTCCTCTTCATTTGTTTGGTCTGGTGTGTTTTTACCTTGCTCCTTCATCTGCTGTGTGTTTCTCTGTCTTCTGATTTTGCTTAACTTACTGTGTTTGGAGTCTCCTTTTCACAGGCTGCATGTTCATAGTTCCCGTTGTTTGCACCCAGTGGCTAAGGTTGGTTCAGTGCGTTGTGTATGCTTCCTGGTGGAGGGGACTGGCTCCTGTGTTCTAGAGGATGAGGATGGATCTTGTCTTTCTGTTGGGAAGGACCGTGTCCGGTGGTGTGTTTTGGGGTGTTTGTGACCTTATTATGATTTTAGGCAGCCTATCTGCTAATGGGTGGTGTTGTGTTCCTGTCTTGCTAGTTGTTTGGCATAGGGTGTCCAGCGCTGTAGCTTGCTGGTCGTTGAGTGGAGCTGGGTCATAGCGTTGAGATGGAGATCTCTGGGAGAGCTTTTGCCCTTTGCTATTACGTGTAGCCAGGAGGTCTCTGCTGGAGAAATATCCTGAAATCAGCTCTCCCACCTCAGAGGCACAGGCCTGATACCTGGCTAAAGCACTAAGACCCTGTCAGCCACATGGCTCAGAAGAAAATGGAGAAAAAACAAAGAAGGGAAGAAAGAAAAGAAAAGAAAAAAAGTTATTAAAAAAAATAAAAAATAATTATTAAAAATAAAAAAATTAAAATGTTATAAAAAAAGGAAAAAGGAAAGAAGAGAGCAACCAAACCAAAAAACAAATCCACCAATGATAAAAAGCACTAAAAACTATACTAAGATAAACATAAAAATCAGAAACTAGTCAATTGAATACATCACATCCCAAGTCTCCAGTTGCTCCCAAAGTCCATCACCTCAATTTTGGGATGATTCATTGTCTCTCCAGGTATTCCACAGATTCTGGGTACATCAAGTTCATTGTGGAGATTTAATCCACTGCTCCTGAGGCTGCATGGAGAAATTTCCCTTTCTCTTCTTTGTTCACATAGCTCCTGGGGATCATCACTACTATCATTACTCTGAATTCTTTTTCAGGTAGACTGCCTATTTCCTCTTCATTTGTTTGGTCTGGTGTGTTTTTACCTTGCTCCTTCATCTGCTGTGTGTTTCTCTGTCTTCTGATTTTGCTTAACTTACTGTGTTTGGAGTCTCCTTTTCACAGGCTGCATGTTCATAGTTCCCGTTGTTTGCACCCAGTGGCTAAGGTTGGTTCAGTGCGTTGTGTATGCTTCCTGGTGGAGGGGACTGGCTCCTGTGTTCTAGAGGATGAGGATGGATCTTGTCTTTCTGTTGGGAAGGACCGTGTCCGGTGGTGTGTTTTGGGGTGTTTGTGACCTTATTATGATTTTAGGCAGCCTATCTGCTAATGGGTGGTGTTGTGTTCCTGTCTTGCTAGTTGTTTGGCATAGGGTGTCCAGCGCTGTAGCTTGCTGGTCGTTGAGTGGAGCTGGGTCATAGCGTTGAGATGGAGATCTCTGGGAGAGCTTTTGCCCTTTGCTATTACGTGTAGCCAGGAGGTCTCTGCTGGAGAAATATCCTGAAATCAGCTCTCCCACCTCAGAGGCACAGGCCTGATACCTGGCTAAAGCACTAAGACCCTGTCAGCCACATGGCTCAGAAGAAAATGGAGAAAAAACAAAGAAGGGAAGAAAGAAAAGAAAAGAAAAAAAGTTATTAAAAAAAATAAAAAATAATTATTAAAAATAAAAAAATTAAAATGTTATAAAAAAAGGAAAAAGGAAAGAAGAGAGCAACCAAACCAAAAAACAAATCCACCAATGATAAAAAGCACTAAAAACTATACTAAAAAAAAGGAACAGACAGACAGAACCTCAGGACAAATGGTAAAAGCAAAGCTATACAGACAAAACCACACAAAGAAGTATATACATACATACTCACTAAAAGAGAAAAAGGAAGAAAAAATATATATCATTGCTCCCAAAGTCCACCGCCTCAATTTTTGGATGATTCGTTGTCTATTCAGGTATTCCACAGATGTAGTGTATATCAAGTTGATTGTGGAGATTTAATCCGCTGCTTCTGAGGCTGCTGGGAGAAATTTCCCTTTCTCTTCTTTGTTCGCACAGCTCCTGGGGTTCAGCTTTGGATCTGGCCCTGCCTCTGTGTGTAGGTCGCGTGAGGGTGTCTGTTCTTCGCTCAGACAGGACGGGATTAAAGGAGCAGCTGCTTTGGGGGTTCTGGCTCACTCAGGCCAGGGGGAGGGAGGGGTACAGATGTGGGGCGAGCCTGTGGTGGCAGAGGCCAGCATGACGTTGCACCAGCCTGAGGCATGCTGTGTGTTCTCCCGGGGAAGTTGTCCCTGGATCACGGGACCCTGGCAGTGGCGGGCTGCACAGGCTCTCGGGAGGGGAAGTGTGCATAGTGACCTGTGCTCGCATACAGGCTTCTTGGTGGCCACAGCAGCTGACTTAACGTTTCATGCCCGTCTCTGGTGTCCACGCTGATAGCCATGGCTTGCGCCCATCTCTGGAGCTTGTTTAGGTTCTGAATCCCGTCTCCTCACGCACCCAGAAACAATGGTCTCTTGCCTCTTAGGCAGGTCCAGACATTTTCCCTGGACTCCCTCCCAGCCAGCTGTGGCACACTAGCCCCCTTCAGGCTGTGTTCACGCAGCCAACCCCAGTCCTCTCCCTGGGATCTGAACTCTGAAGCCCGAGCCTCAGCTCCCAGCCCCCACCCATCCCGGTGGGTGAGCAGACAAGCCTCTCGGGCTGGTGAGTGCTGGTCGGCACCGAACCTCTGTGTGGGAGTCTCTCCACTTTGCCCTCCGCACCCCTGTTGCTGTGCTCTTCTCCATGGCTCCGAAGCTTCACCCCACCACCTCTGTCTCTGCCAGTGTAGGTGCTTCCTAGCGTGTGGAAACTTTTCCTCCTTCACAGCTCCCTCCCAGTGGTGCAGGTACCATCCCTATTCTTTTGTCTCTGTTTTTTCTTTTGCCCTACTCAGGTACGTGGCGAGTTTCTTGCCTTTTGGGAAGTCTGAGGTCTTCTGCCAGTGTTCTGTAGGTGTTCTGTAGGAGTTCTTCCACATGTAGATGTATTTCTGATGTATTTGTGGGGAGGAAGGTGATCTCCATGTCTTACTCTTCCACCATCTTGAAGGTCTCCCCTATAGAATTTTATTTGCAAAGAATCTTATGAAATGCCAGTTGGAAACTAAGAATTTCCTTCATATTAGGTGGCTTTCTGTAAAAAAAATCTCTAGCTAGCGAGCTAGCTATCTATCATCCACATCTGTGTAATTCAGGCAGTACCAGTGTAGAGTCCCCTCATCCTAGGTAAACAGGATGAGAGCACAGTGTAGTTCTAATGTCCTTTTTTAACGTCTAAGGCTCATTGCTTAGTGAATTGTTTCATTTAGGCTCCAAATGCATAATTCACGGCTAAGCTTCTTTTAGACAGGTAATATATTCTTTTTGAATGATTACGAGGAACGAATGCAAAGTATTAAGTAAAACATTAATTGAAATATAAATATTTTAGATTATTAGATAACCATCATAAAGAAGTATTCATATATGAAACTGAAACAATTTTAGTGCAGATATTTTACAGATCATAGCATGCGTAATGTATTTTTGACTCTGTGAAGAGTAAAAATATTATCTTCCCAGAAAATCAGAAGTCATTGAGAATTTTGTATATTATGCTGCCTGAGAAGAGGTAAAATCAACTGACATTGTTAAACATTGGCAACGACAGAAATATGAGCTTGTGTTAATGCAGTTTGGCCAGAGTTTGTTGATCTAGATGAACATGGGCAGATGGTTTTCAGTAAGCGGTATCATCAGTGGTTTCCTATTTAACAGAAATGAAGGACTTTATATTTTTGATGGCATACAAGAAATCATGAGAATTAAGCTGTTCGGTTTTCTTCTATCACACTTTTCCATCAAGTAGAGGAACTACTAGTAGAATAACTATTGTAAACTTACATGACACATTGTATTGTGAAAGTTGTCCATTCTGACCATGTTTTATCTTTCCCACAATCATAGTTTTTACGTTTACAGTGAAGTGTGGTTCAGCTTAATTTTTAAAAGTCTTAAGTCCTTATCCTTACTAGTAGATAGAGACAGAGGAGGGAGCTGTATTATTTGAAGTTTTTGAGTGTGAAATAGGGGAAACTCATATATGTGAATGCCTTACATAGAGTTCTCTGGGTGGTCATGAAATCAAGAACACCAATTCAGGGATAAGAAGTTCTGGGTAGTAACAGAGGTCAGTAAAACAGTCAGAACACATTTCCAAAGACCACAGAGGGGAAT
Organism: Physeter macrocephalus; assembly: GCF_002837175.3. NCBI lineage: Eukaryota > Metazoa > Chordata > Mammalia > Artiodactyla > Physeteridae > Physeter > Physeter macrocephalus. The sequence continues at coordinate 84,684,291 of NC_041220.1, read as the reverse complement.
GAAATATAAACAGCTGTGGTAGAAATCCAGGAGACATGACCTAAAAGAGAGAAGAGGGAGCCTCTAGTGAAACAGGAAGACATACACAATGAGAATTCTGGAAAAGGATATTTTACCTTAAACTGACTCCTAAGTATTTTCTAGTGTGAAAACACCAGGTATGGGCAGTGGCAATTATAATATAAAAGACATGGAGGGCTTCCCTGGTGGCGCAGTGGTTGCACGTCCGCCTGCCGATGCAGGGGAACCGGGTTCGCGCCCCGGTCTGGGAGGATCCCACATGCCGCGGAACGGCTGGGCCTGTGAGCCATGGCCTCTGAACCTGTGCGTCCGGAGCCTGTGCTCCACAACGGGAGAGGCCACAACAGTGTGAGGCCCGCGTACCACAAAAAAAAAAAAAAAAAAAGACATGGAAAGTATACAATTAACATTCTTCAGATAATTTTTTAAACCAATTCCAATTTAAGGTATAAGTATCTAGACTTTGACCAAGTCTGGAAGAGATAATTGCTGTTCACAAAATTTCAGAAAAACAATTATTCTAACGTGTACTTTCCAATAACCAACTAGAAGTATCTTTTTTTTTTTTTTTTTTTTTTTTTTTGCGGTAAGCAGGCCTCTCACTGCTGTGGCCTCTCCTGCTGCGGAGCACAGGATCCGGACACTCAGGCTCAGTGGCCATGGCTCATGGGCCCAGCGGCTCCACAGCATGTGGGATCCTTCTGGACTGGGGCACGAACCCACGTCCCCTGCATCAGCAGGCAGACTCCTAACCACTGCACCACCAGGGAAGCTCTAGAAGTATCTTTTCTGCTGTTTAGTAAGGTCAGCTCCAAGGAAAGCCAATATTAAAAAACAGAAAAGAAAATTTACGTTTCAATTTTAAATACGTTCAATTACTCTGGAATACCCTCATACAGAAAAAACATGCAAATCAAGCTCCTAGCTGTTGCTTAGACAATAACATAATGCATGTACGTGATACTGCTTTTCCTGAAGGGTAATCACAGTAAAATCAACTGATCCTTAGCCCAGTGAAATGTGAGTAAGATCATAAGGATGTGATTACATGTGTTTTGTAATAACTTTAATCAAGATGAAACTACACTGCTAAGTGTAACTAAAATTGCATTAAATTATAATTTACTTAAGGAGATTCAAGAGTCCTTAAATTTCCAAAATATAAATAAAATCTAACTAAATGTTGAAGCTCTGATTTTCAACAGAAACTGTTTTACAGTGTATTAAAAGGATTAGAAGTACTACAATTACCCAACTTAAGCTTGCTCCAGTTAGATATTTTTCTGAAACCAAGAAAGCAGTACTACATAACATCTCTGCATATAACATCCTTATGAGATCAATCTAAATATGCCATATTTAAAATCACTTAAATCTAAGTCTTGGTACCAAAGAACTAGGGAAATTAGAAATGTGAACTATTTCCTTCTTTTTCAAGTAATGGATCATCTATTTTTATAGTAATTTACTTTAAGTTTGCTCTACCATCCATTTCCCCAAATTATTTTTCTTTTTCCATTTTTGCTCTGAAATCCAAAGGAATTATATAGATCGCTACATATTCCATGAGATTAAACATGAGGAGATTTAATGGGTGATTGGTAGACAATTATCCTGGTTCCTTTTACAAAATTAGAAGACTTAATTTTTTAAAGAGTTGCTCCAAATATTATTCATATTTGAATGTCTTATCTATACTTGGACATAAAACATATTTTTTCTGATTTCTACAAACTAATTTTTTAGTTTCCTTTTTAACTATTTGTTGACAAAATTAAAAGTTATATATTACAGGAGACTTGAGGAGGAGTAAACATAGTCATTACCTTATCTCCTTTCTCAAAAAGATTATAATGACAAGGAAGCTGAGAAAAATACATGTGTAATATTAACAAGCTGTGTTCAATTCCTGATTCTACTGCTAAAATAATTTTAATATCTCTTTACAAGGGAAAATACTTAATGGCAGTTTTAAAATAGAGCCACAAATACTTTGAAAATCTTCACATCAAGAGGTAAGTACCATGTCTCTTCCCCTTGAAGTCAGACCAGCTTGTGATTGCTTCAGCCAATAGAGTATGGCCAAAGTAATTCTGTGTGAATTTTGAGGTTAGGTTATAAAAGGTCATATACCTACTTACTGGAACACTCACTCTTGGAGCCTTCAGTTGCCTTGTAGGAAGCCCAACTACCTTTATGATTCCATACTCTGAGGAAGCCCAAGCTACAAGGAGAGGCCATGTTCATACAGTCTTGGACAACCATTTTGAGCCCAGCCTTTGAGCCATCTGAGCCCAGATGCCAAATATGTAAGTGAAGAAACTTCCAGATTATTCTGTTTCCCAACATTCAACTCATCCCTAGCCATCCAGGACTTTGCAGAGGCCCCAGATGTTTCAGACCACAAAAAAGTTCACTGCCATATTCAAATCCCTGATCTACAAAATTTGTAAGGCTAATAAAATGGGGATTTTTGTTTCTTGTTACTAAGTGTGAACAGTTATTATGCAGCAATAGATAGCAGCAATAATAGCAAATGAAAACGTTTTCTTCCTCCATAATTTGGCAGACTTGTCATGAAGAGGAAAGAAGAGAAAATGTGGCATAATGTGTGGCGTTATACAAACCTGTGTGCCATTTAATAGCTGTGCTCTTTGATAATCAGGATGAAAATTATGAATAATATTGTGACATCATGGGCTTTGTGGAAGATTAAATGAAACAACATAATTAAAGTATCTGACACAATCATGAATTTAAAAAACTGTGAAGTTCTTTTATTTCCCTTATTATTAAAAATACTGCCTTATTAAAGAAGCAGCATTATTGCCATGAGAGAAGGTCAAACTATATAAATTAGAAAGAAATAATTTCTGTTTATAGGAATCCAGAAAAATCTCATTGAGCAGGTGCTAGTTGTAATGCACTATATATACATGATAAAAGTTTCAATTCAGTTTAACAAATACATGGGTATATGATAGGAGGAATATATAGTTTGAAATACAACAGTGAATAAAAGAGCTGCTTTTCCAGTCCTCATGGAATTGAGAGTCTAGCAGGTAAATGGGAATTTTTAGCATGATAGGTGTTAAAGAGAAGTCCACACTGCTATGGAAATATATAACAGTAAAATGTACCCTAGTCTGAGATCACAGAAGGCCTACTTAGAAAATTAATAATTAAGCTGATTTGAAAGATGAATAGATGATAGCTAATAAATATTGGAAGAATGTTCCAAGAAGGAAAAAACAACATGGTTAAAAACCCTGAGGAAAGAGAATACAGAATATCTTAAAGAAAATCAAGAGAGAACTAGTGTATCTGGGTCCTATAGATCAATAAGGGCAAATGATTGAATAGAGAGACAGGGGTCATATGATAAGGGTTGTTTAATGTAATTTTAAGGATTTGGGAATTTCTCTTAGGGACAATGGAAAATTATTGGAAAGGTGGTAAACAAGCAAGTGACTTTGGATTTTTGTTTTACAATATTAGCTAAAGGACTCAGGATCTGTATAACTCTCCAGAGTTGAAATCTTGGAGATTATCACACCTTTTTTTCTTTTGATGCTCATCATACTCCCTCATGTAAAATGTTTGGGGATATACTTTCTACAGTTCTACAACAGACATAGGATATTTGTTTCATGACTCATATTCTCCTGTCCGAATTAAGAATTTAAGAACTTAAAAATTGTAAAATCATCTTATCACACAGGATTCAACTGGTTGCACTATTTAAATGTATCACCATGTTGCTTCATGATTTAAAAAAAAAAATACTAAAAAGTGAGCCTACACTCTAAAACAGTGTTTCTAGTGTAAAGGGAAATTCCATAGAAAAATTACTTTCAAAGAGATTCTGGTCATTTTTGAAAAAAGTACTGTATAGATTTACATGATGACTACTTTGCAGAAGAAAATATTTGATTAAAAAATATATGCTATAGGACAGAGGGCAGACAGCAAAAGCAAGAACTACAATCCTGCAACCTGTGGAACAAAAACCACATTCACAGAAAGATAGACAAAATGAAAAGGTGGAGAACTATGTACCAGATGAAGGAACAAGGTAAACACCAGAAAAACAATTAAATGAAGTGGAGATAAGCAACCTTTCAGAAAAAGAATTCAGAATAATGATAGTGAAGATGATCCAGGACCTTGGAAAAAGAATGAAGACAAAGATCTAGAAGATGCAAGAAATGTTTAACATAGACCTAGAAGAATTAAAGAACAAACACCTAGAAGAATTAAAAAACAAACAAACAGAGATGAACAATACAATAACTAAAAAGAAAAATATACTAGAAGGAATCAGTAGCAGAATAACTGAGGCAGAAGAACGGATAAGTGATCTGGAAGACAGAATGGTGGAATTCACAGCCCCAGAAGAGAATAAAGAGGAAAGAATGAAAAGAAATGAAGACAGCCTATGAGACCTCTGGTACAACATTAAATGCACGAACATTCACATTATAGGGGTCCGAGAAGGAGAAGAAAGAGAGAAAAGACCCAAGAAAATATTTGAAGAGATTATAGTCAAAAACTTCCCTAATGTGCAAAGGAAATCGCCACCCAAGTCCAGGAAGTGCAGAGAGTCCCAGGCAGGATAAACCCAAGGAGAAACACACCAAGACTCATAGTAATCAAATTGACAAAAATTAAAGACAAAGAAAAATTATTAAAAGCAACAAGGGAAAAATGACAAATAACATACAAGGGAACTCCCATAAGGTTAACAGCTGATTTCTCAGCAGAAACTCTACAAGCCAGAAGGGAGTGGCACAACATATTTAAAGTGATGAAAGGGAAGAACCTACAACCAAGATTACGCTAGCAGCAATGATCTCATTCAGATTCGATGGAGAAATCAAAAGCTTTACAGACAAGAAAAAGCTAAGAGAATTCAGCACCATCAAACCAGCTCTACAGCAAATGCTAAAGAAGCTTCTCTAAGCAGGAAACACAGAGAAGAAAAGGATATACAAAAACAAACCCAAAACAGTGAAGAAAATGGTAATAGGAACATACATATTGATAATTACCTTAAATGTGAATGGATTAAATGCTCCAACCAAAAGACACAGGCTCGCTGAATGGATACAAAACAAGACCCATATATATGCTTTCTACAAGAGACCCACTTCAGACCTAGGGACACATACAAACTGAAAGTGAGGGGATGGAACAAGATATTCCATGCAAGGGGAAATCAAGAGAAAGCTAAAGTAACAATACTCATATCAGGTAAAATAGACTTTAAAATAAGAATTTTACAAGAGACAAGGAAGGACACTACATAATGATCAAGGGATCAATCCAAGAAGAAGATATAACAATTATGAAAGTTTATGCCCCAACATAGGAGCACCTCAATACATAAGGCAAATGCTAACAGCTATAAAAGAGGAAATAGACAGTAACATAATAATAGTGGGGGACTTTTAACACCTAACTTACACCAATGGACAGATCATCCAGGCAGAAAATTAATAAAGAAACACAAGCATTAAATGACACAATAGACCAGGTAGATTTCATTGATATTTATAGGACATTCCATCAGGAGACCCACTTCAGACCTAGGGACACATACAAACTGAAAGTGAGGGGATGGAACAAGATATTCCATGCAAGGGGAAATCAAGAGAAAGCTAAAGTAACAATACTCATATCAGGTAAAATAGACTTTAAAATAAGAATTTTACAAGAGACAAGGAAGGACACTACATAATGATCAAGGGATCAATCCAAGAAGAAGATATAACAATTATGAAAGTTTATGCCCCAACATAGGAGCACCTCAATACATAAGGCAAATGCTAACAGCTATAAAAGAGGAAATAGACAGTAACATAATAATAGTGGGGGACTTTTAACACCTAACTTACACCAATGGACAGATCATCCAGGCAGAAAATTAATAAAGAAACACAAGCATTAAATGACACAATAGACCAGGTAGATTTCATTGATATTTATAGGACATTCCATCAGAAAACAACAGATTACACTTTCTTCTCAAGTGCACATGGAACATTCTCCAGGATAGAGTACATCTTGGGTCACAAATCAAGCCTGGGTAAATTTAAGAAAATTGAATTCATGTCAAGCATCTTTTTCAACCACAGCACTATGAGATTAGAAATAAATTACAGGGAAAAAAATGTAAAAAACACAAACACATGGAGGCTAAACAATACGTTACTAAATAACCAAGAGATCACTGAAGAAATCAAAGAGGAAATAAAATATATATATACAATAATATAACCTCTCATACTGCTTTTATTTTATAACATCTGAAAGTCTAAGTCTCTTAGTCTACTTGCTATCTAGTTGATGTTTGTGTATTGGTTTTTGGCACCATCATAGACTTCAGTTCACATAATCTTACCTATTTGCTCCATAGCAGTTACATCCAGGACACTCAATGTAATAAATACTTATCCTATATCTAGGGTCCAGATATTCTACCTACCTCTTTCTGGCCCCATCCCTAGAACTTATTTTATACCCATGATACACTTCCATGAATACAGTGTTCCTTCCTGAAAATAAAATAAAGCAAAATCAGAAAACACCTACTTATTCCTCACTCTCCTGCCTTTTCCCTCTCTTGTCTATTCAGTTTCCTGGGTCTCAGTTATAAGAACTTGATAAACCAACACTTGGAACTATAGTATGGTACAGTTTCCCATGGTGACTGGTGTCAGTTCTTTCCTTTTATCATCTGTTCTAAGTTATTCTGACATTATCTTTCTTTTCAGCATACAACCAAAATGCATCAGCATTAGTGTAGAATCTGTAGTTAAACATACACATATTGGCTATGTGAGTTAAAGTAAATTCACCCCGTATTAATATGGGCATACAGTATAACATCCAGAAACACAATCTTACAAGATAATTAAAATACTTACCTTTAATATATGAGAATTTGTTTTGAAAAATAAACCCTACACTTGCACACAAAAATAACATTTACCAAAAAAATTCCAAGTTATTTTCTCAGAGGAATATCTCCTACTACTATCATGAGAGTTGGATTTCAGGAGCAATTTAATTATCTCATACTTTTAGAGAGTTATATCCTTTGCTTAGACCGTAGAAATTAAGCTTTTAAGTCTGGATATAAATACAAAAAATGGGAGGTTGGCAATATAAGGTTTTACACGTAACTAAGAATGCTTATTTTTTTTATAAAGTTGTTTTGTTTTTAAAGTTGGCTTTATAGCCAATTAGGTTTTGCTGTGTTATGGGAAATTTCATATTTAACAATGAGTAAAAAAGTGTTTTCCATATGCTAAAGTTTTCAGAGATACTAATGAGCACTTTAGAATCTTATTTAAAAGGAGAATATATATTCCAAAGTAATTTTACATTTTGTAAGAATTATGATTTTTAAATATACACCTTATATATTAAAGCAAAGTCCAGTCAATACATGTGTAAATAATGGAATTAATAATATAAAAATATGAATAACTTGTCAAACAAAGTTGCAAATGGTTAGCAGTCATTTGCTTTTACATGAAAGTCAAATTATAAAAATTGGGGAAAACCAAAAAGTTATGTACTTTTATCTGTCTAAGTGGATTGATTATCTAATCATCTTTTTAAAAGGTTATGTGCTCTCAAATATATTATGAATCTTTCTGAACTAAAAGATAATTTTTATAAAATGAATATGAAGGTTTTGTGTTGATCTTTATTTTTCAACAATGGGAGCAATGTTTCAATCTCAAACACTGGTATCAATAAGCCATTCTTACAAAGGCACTCAAATTTAATGGGATCAGTCTGTGAATCAATTTATACACCAGGGCAGTGTTTTTAAAAAAGTGATAGATAGAGCCATCAGTCAACAATTAGTGGATGTAATCAGGGAAAGAGACAGTCAAAAGGAGCCCTGCTAAAGCTGCTGTCATCTCAAAGTGACTATGCATATTCCCAGACCACACCCTCTGGAGAGCAATATCAGAGATTTTATACTACAGAGGAAATATACTTCAATAAAATAATCCAGCCAGTCAATAAACAAGTAAACAAACAAACAAGCTCTAGAGGAGTACAGAGAGGACGAATACCCAGATTTGCTATAATATCTTGTTGAAAATGTCCAATTTCTATCAAAAACTATGAGACATGAAAATAAGAAGGAAAGCATGAATTAAACACCAGGAAAAAGAAGTAGGCAACAGAAACTTTCTATGAAAGAAATCAAATGTTGGATTTAACAAAGGTCTCAAAGTAGCCATTATAAATACGTTCAAAAACTAAGGAAAAGTATAGTTTTAAAAGGAAAGGAAAGTAAGATGACTATATTTCATCCAAAAGAGATTATCAATAAAGAGAAAATATTAAAAAACCTAAGTGAAAATTCCGCAGTGGAAAAGTACAACTAAAGTGAAATTTTTATAAAGGGGTTTCAACAATAGATTTGAACAGCTAGAAGAAGGAATTAGCAAACTTGAAGATAGATTGCTAGAAATTATATAATTTGAAAAACATAGAAAAGAATGAAAAAATAATGAACAGAGACACAAAGAAATTTAGAACAAGATTTAGTGCCCAACATACATGTTGTTGGAGTGCCAGAGGAGAGCAAAGAAAGGAGCATGCAAAACATTTGAGGAAATAAGGTTCAGAAATCTCCCCAGTTTGGTGAAAACATTAAATTACCATTCAAATACCACAGTGAGCTCTAAGTGGAATAAAAAGAAAATGATCCATAAACAAGCTCACCATACTAAGAATGTTGAAAGACAAAGACATTGAAAGCAGCAAGGGAATATCTACTAATCACTTACAAGGGAACCCCAGTAAGATTAAAAGCTGACTTTTCATCAGAAATTGTGGAAACCAGAAGGTTGTGACTTAACATACTCAAAGTGCTCAAAGGAAAAAAAGTATCCACCAATAATACTACATTCAACAAAACTCTTTCAAAAATAAAGATAAAAACTTAAAATCCTAGATAAAAATGGAGAGAAGCTGTTTTTAACAGACTGTCTTACAAGAAATAATAAAAGCATTTCTTCAGGCTGAAAGCAAGTGACTCCTGACAGTAACTAGAATTCACACACACACACACACACACACACATTTAAATAAAGATGACTAAGTGAATATAAAATACAGTATAAATGCATAATTTTTCACCTTCCTTAAACTGATTTTTTTAATTGTATAAAGCAATGTGTATATAATTATATTATTGAACCTATAACATTTAGAACTGTAGTATAATTGCCAATGATATCACAAAGTAAGTGGGTGGGAGCAAAGTTCTACTGGGCTAAGGAAAAGACAACAGATTGTAACTCAAACTTATAGGAACAAAAAAAAGACAAGAAATAGTAAATAGAAAGGTTAATATTACAAAACTTGAAAATGTATACATGCTCTCATTTCTCAACTTCCTAAAAAGACAAAATTATATCAAGTAATAGACAAAACAATGAATGTTGGATTTGTAACCAAACTCTGTATATAGATGTAATGTGTATAATAATACCACAAAAAAAGAAGAAAAAGTGGGTAGAGTTATACAGGAGTAATATTTATATTTCTTACTAGAATTGTGATTTATCTTATAGATTCTGATAGCTTGAAATGTATATAGTAAGCCCCAGAGCAACAACTAAGGAAAAAACTCAGAAAATTATTGAGAAAATATCATTAATGAAATTAAAATACTACATTAGGAAATACTTAATTCAAAAGAAAATCATAAAGAAGAATAGAAGGATGAAAAAGATACAAGGCATATAGGGAAAAAATAAAATGATGGTGTAAATTCAACTATATCAATAATAACATTAAATATAAATAGATTAAATCTCTGCTGAATGCAGAGATTGTCAGACTAGATGACAAAATAAGATTCATCTACATGCTGTCCACAGGAGACACTCTTTATCCAAAGATAAAACTAAATTGAAGAAAAAGTGATGGAAAAAAAAACCATGAAAACAGCAAGCACAGGAAAACTTAAGTGGCTATAATAATATCAGACAAAATAGATTTTAAAACAAAAAATTTTACAGTGATGAAGAGTCATATTTTATAATAATAAAAGGAGCAATCCATCAGGAAAATATCATAATTTAAAAACATATGTACCTGACAACTAGACACCAAAATACATGAAGCAAAATCTTTCAGAAATGAGAGGACTAGACCATCAACAGTATTTGTTGGAGACTATACATCCCCACTTTTAAGAATGGATAGAATTAGGCAGTTTATCAACAAAAAAAAATGGAAGACTTAAGCAAGAGCAACACTGTAAACCAACTAAACCTAAGAGACATTTACAGAAGCTTCAATGTAAAAACAGTAGAGTATACATTCTTCTCAAGTGCACATGGAACATTCTTCTGGAAGACCTTATCCTAGGCTATAAAATAAGCTTCAATGAATTTACAAGGATTAAAATCATACAAAGTATGTTCTCATACCAGAATGAAATGAAATAAGACACCTACAGCAGAAAGATGTGGGAAAATCATAAATACGTGGAAATTAAACAACATACTCCTAAATAGCCAATGAATTAAAGAAGAAATAACAAGAGAAATTAGAAAATATTTTGAGAAGAAAGAAAATGAAGACAGTGTAACATCTCATATGGGATGCAGCAGAAGTGCTTATGCTTAAAGGGAATTTTATTGTAGTAAATGTCTTTATTAAAATGGAATTTTAAAAAAAAGACCTCAAAGCAATAACCTAACAGTCACATTAAGAAAGTGGAAAAAGAAGAGTAAATTAAAACAAAGCAAACAGAAGGAAGGAAATAAGGTTAGAGCAGACATCAGTGAAATACAAAATAGATAAACAATTGAGAAACTCAACAAAACCAAAATCTGGTTCTATAAACAGATTAATAATAATGACTAAGCTTTAGCTAGATTGACTAAGAAAAAAATAATATACAAATTATTAATCAGAAATGAAATAAGAGACACTACTTCTTTATAGAAATAATTTAAGGAATTTACAGAAATAAAAATAATTATAAGGGAACAGAGACTCCCAGCTTCCAGAACTGTGAGAAATAAATTTCTGTTACTTATAAACTACCCAATCTGTAGCAATTTGTTATAGCAGCCCTAATGGACTGACAGACATGAATTTGGGGGGGCCAGGGATGGAATGCTATAGATTGAATGTTTATGTTCCCCCCAAATTCATGTGTTAAAGAAAACCTAATTTCAGCATGGTGGTGTTTGGAGGTAAGGCCTTTGGGAGATGATCAGGTCAGGAGGGAGGAGCCTTCATGAATGGGATTAGTTCCTTTATCAAAGAGACCCCAGAGAGATCCCTTGCTCTTTCTGCCACATGAAGACTCAGTGAAAAGATTAAATCATGAATTCCAGAAAAGACTGCTACTGGAGGAGAATAAAAACAATTTTATTTAAATATCAGGTAGGGTAAATTAAATTGACAATGGCCTTATCTCAGTTAATATTGAATAGCAATTTATAAATCCAGAGGGTACCATCATCCTGAATGTGAATAACTTTATTCCATGTATGTGATCCTTAAAGTCATTTTTGAAAATCTCATCAGTCTAAGATTGACATAAGATGCCTGAAGTTTTAAAATCTCCCCCCTTAATTAGATATAAATGTAAATGAAGAATTAACAATATAACTAGATACTTCAAATTCCATTTAAATATTTTCAAAACATTCTAAAATATGTAGGTTATGTTTCAAATTAATAAAACTTTTAATCTCATTAATTTAAAATGAGATAGAACCATGAATTAGTCAAGAAAGAAATAAAAAGAATGAAAGTAGGATAAAAGCCTGGAGAGAGGATGGGAGAAATCAATGGAGGAAAGGATGGAGAGAGGTGGAGGGAGAAAGAAGTGGAAGGAACAAAATCATGAAAGCAGTTAATTGAACTAATGTGAAAACACATCTGTTCTTTCAGAGAACAAGCCCTTTAAAGTGACTGATTAGCATGGAGTGCTGCAGGCTATTGCATAACTATTGATTTAATGAATACAGTTGATTGTACTTTTTCAAAAGTTAGAATTGCTAGGATTGTAGGAAGTTTAAAAAGCAAAGAGTTCATTTTCTTGCCCTTGAGCAGAAATATTCCAATCACTCAGAAACCATAGAATTTATCTCATTTTTTAAACATCCAGAGAAGGAAATCATGCAACTACCTCCAGAAACATATCTTAGGCTTACAAAGAACAGTGTCACAGAAGCATAACTTTTAGTTACCCACACAAATAGCTCATTAAGTAATGTTGAAAAGATGGAGATACTCTGGTTTTAAGGTAGCTGTATGCTTACAGATGGGTCTGAAAATGGAGAATTAAGAAGACTGGGCTTGGTGGTGGTAAAGACTCTTCTTTCAAGTGTAAATTTTCACAGAAAAAAAAATTGACATTATAAGTGAAGTAATATTATGGTAGATACCCCTTTATCAAAGAAAATATGGATTTCAAATGGAATAAATGTGATGTCTATTCCCTTGAATGACTCCAAGCCAAATAATCACTATTTAAAGGGATAATGAAAAGTAACAGTAGGTTAAGAAAGAAAAAACAAAAACACATGTCTTCAAATTCTTAATTCTTACCTAAAATATAAAACCTAAATATTTACTAAGATCCTTGGTTGATTTACCTATATAAATGCACACATATGAAGTTTAAGTACAAACAGCTGCTTTAATTACTTAGTTATAATTTAGATAACTGTACAGTAAATCTAGATTTACTTTTATGTTGACATGTGGCCATTGTCACTTTCCACTTAGAGAAAAAGGAAAAGAAAGAATATGGAATCATGCTAGGCACAAGGAAATACTAACAATACTTTCCTTTGTATACCAAATTTGAAATGCTAATTCCACTGAGAGAAGGCTTTATTCATTCTAACTCATGACAAATTATATAGAATCCTGTTTCACTATTAAAAACAAGCCTTTAAAATATGTTTTTGCTTTACTTTTCAAGTTGTCAGCTTTACCATTTTTATGAATAAAGACCTTAATTAAATGACAGCCTGAATTTTGGCCTCTCTCACATAACATTTTAAGCAAATTAGTATTGTAATAAATTTTTCATGTGACAAATATTTTAATTGCTTCAAGTGAAATAATTGTTTTGTCCATTCTGTTAAATCTTTTAGTTTAAGCTATAGCTTTAAAATTTAATAGAGATGTTCTTATATGGATATTTATTGATTAAATAATATAGTTTCTTTAAAAGATTTCTTCTTTTGACTAAATAACTTAAAAAAGTGAATATCTAGGCCCCAAATCCTCTGGATTATACAGAACTGAAAGAGAATTACTATGTAAAGCTGTAGTATTATGGAATTATAATACCTGTATAATTATAGTATATATATATATAATATATAATTATAATGCCTGTATAATTGTGCCATAGAGTATATCTCTTCTTACCAATTTTTATTTCAACAAAAATAACAGGCTATTGCAAATAAATTTGTTTACAACTGACTTCACAGATTTTTATAATCAGATGAATTCTTATTCATATTTATCATCATTTGACATACATATCTACTTTTAAAATTTTAATAAATATTATATAGGGAGTATATATTTACCTAGTTGAAAACAATTCAGATTTTATTATGATAAACATATTTTTTCCAATAGCATTTAAGATGTAAGAAACCTTGTATTTCTTCACCGTTCTGAATAAAATCTATCCCTTGCATTCTTCTGGAATAGTCAGTAATATAACTCCAGCGTTTACTGAAACATCCATCTACTTTACATAATCCTTTAACCAAAACCATGAGGACCTGAATTCTTCTGGGATTTTACTATTGTCCAGTTTGCAACTGCTTTTGTAGTATTTTAAATAGTAGATGATTGCTATGACCAATTCTATATATTTATTTACTGTCTTTTCTCAGAGATATTACATTTTCACAGAAAATTGATAATTTTGTCAAATTAATCTCAGGTGGCCTCTTCCTGCAGTGGCTTGAACCAGGGTTTCAGTTCCTGGCCAGTGATTGAGATCGGGTCATGGTGATAAGAGCATTGAATCCTAGCCACTAGACCACTGGACAGTGACAAGACCCTGGCCCTACGGCTTTGCAGAAAAAGAATTCCCACAAAGACGGAAAGTAGTGAAACAAGCAAAGCATTTATTAGGAGAAAAAAAAAGAGTACAGTGCGTGTGGATAGATACACGGGTGGGCTCAGAGAGAGAGTTGCGCCCTTGTGGCAGTTTTAATCACTTATATGGGGCATCTCTTCCGGATTTCCTTTGGCCAATCATTTTGATTTGCCTGGTTCAAAGTCCATATTTGGTATATCTCAGGATCGTCCCGTGTGTGCACAGGATCGTCCCGTGTGTGCACACGCACATCTCTTAGCCAAGATGGATTCCACCTAAGAGGTCTATGGGTAGACTTGACATCACTTGGCATCACTCCCCTTTTGACCTCCAGGGAGCCTTTCTGTGCATGTGTAGTCGGGAAGGTCTCCTGACTTCGAGAATGAGGAATATATGGTCTCTTATCTTCTACCTGGGCTGGGCCCAGCCTCTTCTCTTATTTGTCCTGTTTTTCTTGTCTTGGAGTATCGGTTCACAAGGAATGAACTCCAACTGTGTGCCCTGGGGGCCCATCTATCTCCTGCCTCAAAATCATCCATCTTACCTAAGACATGATTTATCCTAAGGTGGTAAAACCTTCACTCCTTTCACTCCAGTCTTTTCAAAACCTTCTCAGACTGGTCACTAATCTCAGTCAAATGCATTTATTCATAATCAAATAATAATCATGATGTAGTATGCGAAGGAAAAGAAAATGTATAAAGATTGTTTATTTATAGAAAATATCTTACAAATATTAACATAAAAGAATCAACAGCCAAACATTAGACTTTTTAAAAGTATTCAGAAAACCAAGGAAGCTAGATATTATATTAATAAACAAACTCAAGTACGTATGATAAGGTAAAATTCATGTTAAAAGTGGACTGGATTATTCTTGAAATTTCTACCACTATTGGGCTAGATTTTATTTTCCCATGTTTTGTAGTCATATATAAAAAGAAAAAAGTGTTTTACATAATTTTTAACTTTATGACAAAACAACAATGCAATCAAAATGATAAATTACAGCTTACATTTGGCTGGTCTCATTATCAGAGAACACAGGCAGTCATGAGGGTGTGGCTAATGGCAAAGCACATTGACCTTCTAAAGAAGCAGGGACACTCTCCTTTGGGCAATTGTAAAAGAGTGCTGACCTAGCATTGCTGGCTATTCAGAATTTTTCAAGAAAAAGCAATTCTTAAAATGTTTTATGAGATAAAAAAGTTTAAGAAGGGTTACCTATTTCAAAAACAGACAAATACATAAATAATAAAGCAATTAGCGAGGGGAAAAATCTGTATGTAGTGTTCAAGTTATAGGTAATTTATGACTCCTAGATCTTCAAAATCAATGCCTATATAAGGTTGCCTCTGGAACGCAAGACATATTCCTTTTTTCTCATGTCCTGAAATATGAAAAATAGGTCAACTTCCCCAAAGGCCAAAAATCCCAGTGCTGACACCAATTCCTGATACAATGCATGGCATATTGTGTGGGTTATAAAAAGTCTTTATTTGTTTAGATGAGTTCATAGCTTTAAAATTAAAGTTATTAATTAATTTTAATAATAATATATTTATCTTCTATACCTGTATGAAGAAGTTTCTACTTATTTAACCTTTTTTTCCTTGCATGTATGCCCATTCTCAGTTGGTAGAACCTTGGAATTTAGGCTCATGGGAAAGCTATTAGAGAGGAATGACTAAAATAGGATTCTAAAAATGGAAGAAGCCTTTTTATACCTACCAAACATGAAGTTGACATAACAGCATTAAAATTGTTTTTTTAATTGAAGATTTCTGTCTCTTCACTTTAAGTAATTAATATGTTTAATTTTATATCTACCATACTACTATTTGCTTGCTATTATTTTGTATTCAATTTTCTTTTCTTTCTTGGCCTCTTTTTGATTAATGAATTATTTTTACTGTTCCACTTTTCCCTATGTTGTTAATTATGATTTATTTTATTGATTCACTTAGATATTACCATATGCTCCCTTTACAAATTGCAGTTTAAATATTATTATTTTTATCACTCTTCTGATAATGATGGAATATCAGAACATTTAAATTCCATTTCCCTCTCCTTTTGCTTTTCATTTCTATGCATCTTTTGTCTACAAATTTATGTGTATCTGACATGATGATTATTCAGTTAAAAACGTTTTGCACTAACAGATTTTGAAAAATTATGCCATGTTTTGAATGATGTTTTTAATGTCATTTTAATCTAAAAAACTATAAAAAGTAATATTTATCATTCCAGTTTCAGGCAAAAAATTCACTCATTCTCTCAACACAGCAGTTTCTAGACAAAGAATATTATTTTAAAAACATATTTGAGGGGCTTCCCTGGTGGCGCAGTGGTTGCGCGTCCACCTGCCGATGCAGGGGAGCCAGCTTCGCGCCCCGGTCTGGGAGGATCCCGCATGCCGCGGAGCGGCTGGGCCCGTGAGCCATGGCCACTGGGCCTGCGTGTCCAGAGCCTGTGCTCCGCAACGGGAGAGGCCGCAGCAGAGGGAGGCCCGCATACCACAAAAAAAAAAAAAAAATTTGAAATATACTCTGTGTACACATAAACCAAAATTGAAATAAAAAGTAAATATCTTTGTATGATTCTTTAGTCTGTTGTACTCATGCATTATTTTCATGTTTCAGAGAACTCACATGATCTTTATCTTGTCCTAAATGCATTTTTTCTGTGCTAAACTTATACAGTATGGTGTGATTTTAAAGCAAAATACCATGAGCTTCCAATATGACAATGGACCATAGAAAGAGTAAGATGAATATTTGAGAATTCCTGGGTGGTTTAGCTGACTGAAGAAGCACACATTATGTACATGTGAAAACAATGGGCTAAGTGTCATCTGCTTATGCTGAAAGCAAAGAAAATTAATCACCATGTACTTCTGATTCTGATTTTGAATACCTGATTAAATGCTCATCCTCAGACTTTCCACAACCTTCAAGATAATGACTCATTCACTGCCAATATATTAGGGTCAGAATTCTCCCCAGAAACAGAACCAATAGGACATAAGAAATTGGCTTATGCTATTATGGACGCTGGCAAACCCAAAATCTATAGAGCTGATATCTCAGTTCCTGTTCAAAGGCCATCAGGTTGCTGTAGAACCATGAAGAGCCAGTGATACAGTTTGAAGCCTGTCAGAACAAGAGAGAATTTTCTCCTTCCTTGGAGGAGAGTCAACATTTTGTTCCATTCTGACCTTAAAATAATTGGATGAGACTCACATATATTATGGAGGTCACTCTGCTTTACTCAGTCCACCAATTTAAATATTACTCATCAAAAAACACTCTCACAGAAACATTCAGATGTTTATGTTCATGTCCTCAAATTTGGGAAGTTTTCAGCCATTATTTCTTCAAATATTCTCTCTGCCCCCATCTCTCCCTCTTCTACTTCTGGAATTTTGACAATGTGTGCATTCATCTCTTTGATGGTGTCCCACAGGTCCCTGAGGTTCTGTTCACATTTCTTCAATTTATTTTCTTTTTGTTTCTTAGATTTGATCATTTCCATCATTCTATCTTTAAGTTCACTGGTTCTTTTTCAGTCTGTTCAAATCTGCCTTTGAATATCTCTAGTGGATTTTTCATTTTCATGCTATCGTTAAGTTCACTTGTTCTTTTTTGGTCTGTTCAAATCTGCCTTTGAACACCTCTAGTGAATTTTTCATTTTCATTATTCTACTTTTCACCTCCAGAATTTATTTTTATTTCCTTTTTAGGTTTTCTGTCTCTTTGTCAATGTTTCCATTTTATTCATAAATTGTTTTCTTGACTTTCTCTTTATCTTTCTTTAATGTTTTGAGCATATTTAAGATAGTTGTTTTAAAGTCTTTGTTTAGTAGATCCACCATCAGGTTTTTGTTAGGGACAGTTTCTGTTGATTGATTTTTTTCTTTGAATAAGCCATGCTTTCCTGTTTGTTTGTATACCTTGCAATGTTTTGGTTGAGAGCTGAACATCAAATAATTGAATCAAATAATGTAGCAGCTTTGGAAATCAGTCTCTCCCTTCCCCAGGGTTAGCTGGGTTTTGTTGTTGTTTTCACTTTTTTGATTGTTGTAGGCTATTTCTGTATCGAGGATCA
Organism: Physeter macrocephalus; assembly: GCF_002837175.3. Lineage (NCBI taxonomy): Eukaryota > Metazoa > Chordata > Mammalia > Artiodactyla > Physeteridae > Physeter > Physeter macrocephalus. The sequence goes on along the minus strand of NC_041220.1, from coordinate 84,666,023 downwards.
GTATGAGGTGTAATCTCAAGGTCTTCTCAGGTCTTTTCTGAGCCTGCACCTTCCTCTGGGCATGCATGGTTTGTGTTTAATTTCCCCCTAATATGTATTTGCTTTTGATGTCCTTGTCTTCAATAGTTGGCTCCCAAAAGGGTAAAATTAGAAAAATAAAAGGGGTGGGGGGACAAAATGTGCCAGCCCTTTAAATTCTGTGAAAGTCATTTCAACCACAGAAGGAGGGGCTTGAAACATGAGTGGAGGTGTGACAACAATGGCTGGCCACTTCTGTGTCTGCATGTCTGTGATCAGAAGCAGCGCTCAAGTATCAGAGCACATATCTCCAATATTTGGAGGACAGCGTCATTTTTGCCCACCCTGGCTTCTGAATGCTGTATGTAAACTGCTCCAGGAACATGTGAACAGGAGCCTGTCATAGAGCTAAGGAGTGAGGGATGGGTAGGTACTACTGTACTAAGATCTGAAATTTATGAAAATTAGCCACAATTTACCATCCAAGCCATGATCTGCAAGTGGTGACTATCAATAGGATCCAGTGTTCTAAAATAGTTACATCAGACAGATTCTGCCAGTGCAATTGTTGTCTAGTTGGGGAGAAAGATTTCTGGTGCTTCCTACTCTGCCACCTTCCCAGAATTTTCTCATCAAGAGAGTTATATTTTTAACACATAACCATTATTGCTTTGTTCAGTAAATATACATTTGATTTACCTTTGTAGTTTTATGTCTGTCATTTTATATTCTTTTCTGACAATAAATTCTCAGTTTGTGTGAAAATGTGTTTATTTTGTCATCACTTTTAGGGTGTTTTCAACTGAGTGTGGAATTATAATTTAATAATTATTTTCTTTTGACACTTTGAGGATATCATTCCATTGTCCATGTCTTCCATTATTTCTACTGAAAAGTCAAATTAATGTCTTACTATTGCTCCTTTTATATTTTTCCTTCCTCCCTCCCTCCCTTCTTCCTCCTCCTCCTCCTCCTCTTCTTCTCCTTTTCCTCTTCCTGCTCTTCATCCTCCTCCTCTCAATTACAATTTACAGAATATCCTGAATCTGTGACTTACTGCCTTTTGACAGTTTTTGAAAAAAATTTAAAATAATGTATCTTCAAATAATTTCTAATGCCATTCACTCTCTTCTTTTTCTCTGAGATTCCTATTACATGTATCTTTGAACTTTTCCTTGTGTCCCACAAGGTTTTAAAACATTTTTATGTATTTTTCATTCATCCCTTTGTGCTTCAGTCTATATGATTGATATTGATATATCTTCTAGTTAGCTATTTCTAACTTCAGTGGTGTCTAATGTGAAAATTAATAAAGGGAAATCCCACTAAAGTGGAATCAGGAGACCAGAAGGGGGAGGTCTCTGCAGTACCACTCGATGTTGATTACAGGAAGAATTGCCAGTTGCAGACCCTAACAAAAGAATCATCAACAGGAAAGAATCATCAGTTACAGGCCCCCACAGGAAAAGATGTACATTGCATCTACTACAAGAAATTGACTACGCCAGCAGCCCAGCCAATGAGAAACCATTATCATCCTGAACTCTCACATTTCCTCAATGCTCTTTCATTCAAAACAACCCCTCCTGACTTCTTCCTTTTTCTCTATAAAATAATGTTCATCTCTTTTGTTTCTTGGCCTTGCCTATGGCTTTTGCTATAGCTTGCTTGTCCCAAATTGTAATTCCTCTGCTGTTCCTGAATTAACCCATTTTTGCTGGTAAAATAACTCACTGTTTTATTTTTAAGGTCAACACTAATTTTTTGTGAAAGCTATCACTAGATTGTTTGTTACAAATGTTTGATTTTTCAGTTTCAGTATGTCTATTTAATTTTTTGTTATGCACTTCTATGGAAAAAAAATATTTTTTCAATTGTTTTCTCCATATTTTGGTCTCTTTTCTTAAATATAACAATCATAGATCTTTTAAAGACTTTGTCACCAATCTCTAATATCTGGATAGTCCTTGGAAATATTTTTCTTTGGGGCCTGATTTTTGTCATGATTTTTGGTCATGTGGCATGTCTGATAGGTTTTTTATTTTAATTGACTGTAGTATATTTTGTATAAAAAATATAAACACCCGAAATGATGTTAAATTCTTCCAGAGAGAAAATAATTTTCACTCTATTAGAGTGATAAAGTAGTAGTCAATATCTTTTATCTAGTCAGAGACTGTGCTTACCCTCAGCTGGGTTGCTGTTCTGGTAATGCTTATGCTACCTCGACATTTCTATTAGCTCTTACATGCTCTCAAGTTAGAGTCCTGAGTGTTCTTCATGGTCTCTCTGGATTTTTGTTTCATAAAAAAGCAAATAACTCTTCTTTGCTTTTCAACATCTTTTCACTTAGGAATTGAGCTTCCTGCTCAAGTTGCACAGCCCAAAACTTCAGCAGATGTCCTAGGAAAAAAACAGATTATGTAGTGCCTCACCCATGTGTCCTTCAAAAGTTCTGCTGGTTTTTCTGTCCCTAGAAGGGCCATCTTGGGTTCTTTGACTTGTTTCTTTATCTAGTAACTGACATACCCCCAGGGCAATATTAGAGGCTGAGCTCAGATTACTTCTCCATGGCTCATAATTTTCTGCAGGTTTAGCCCATTCCTGCTTTTTCTGTTCTCAAAAAGATTATTTCTCTGAATTTTTGAAATAGATTTCATTAGAAGTGCTGACTTACTAATAGCTTCTCAATATCATTCTGAAGCAAAACTGTGTATTTATTGAATTAGCCAATTATTTCTAGAACCACCATATGATAAAAACTATATTGGAGATTTTCAACATGTATGTTAGGAACACATTACTTAGATTGTGTATATATAAAATGATAAATATATATCCTAATGATAAAACTTTATGAATGATACAATCACATCATTCAATTAGAAAGATAGTGTAGAATTGTCAAAGGTTCTTTTGCCATGAGATAATATATTGGAGAATTTGATTTATTCTTAATTTTAAGGTAGATAAGCTGTTATATTAATTTATTAACATTAACTGTCACACTTTGATTCCAGAAACATTTGCTATAACTTTGAAACTGAGAGAAAGTGATTTTTGTTGTTGTTGTTTTGTTTTGTTTTGTTTCTTTGGCCATGCTGAGCAGCCCGTGGGGTCTTAGTTTCCTGACCAGGGATCAAACCCATGCCCCCTGCAATGGAAGCATAGAGTCCTAACCACTGGACTGCCAGGGAATTCCCGAGAGAAAATAATGTCTTTAAATGAGGCCGTGGGGCTTGAGGGGGAATGTCTTACATATTTCTTCAAATAAGCTGAATACAAGTTTAAAAGGGCATGGAGAGAAAATACCTTATGAATTTCCAGGAAATAAAAATTTAATTAAAAAAATTCTCTCATTTCATAATGAATGAAAAAGAATTCAGTTCAATAATGTTGAAATATGGACAGTTTCCACAAAGCATAAAGTATAAATTAGAAACAGCATTTAGAAAAATAGATTAGCTCTTTTGGAATGAATTAATTAAATAATGCTTTACACTTATTATTTTGTATGAACTTATATTTTAAAATTTAGCACATACAATCAGCCCTCCGTGAAAACATTCAAAATTTGAAAAAAACAATTTTTGAAGACATTAACTCCTAAGACTGCCATTGTAAACATGATTAGCATATATTTTAACTACCTTCTGCTGTGTGAAACATGATGTTAGTAGATTTTACTGAGAAAATGTTCTATTTAAAACCTCAAAACTTTCACACATTCAATTTATTAAAACATTTTTGTTGTTTTAGAGAGAAAGATCAATTTACATTTCCTCTTCAAAAAATTCACAAAGTGATGAGGTAAACTGGATTTTCTCATTTTGCAATACTTTAACTAGAAAGCATTATTCATTTGTCTTAATCTAATTCCAGAGAATTATATTTGCCTACCTTTTAAATACTGTGCAAACTTAACTGAAGATTACTGATAATCAGTTTCAGCTGACTTTTCAATAAATTGGAAAAATCTAGAAATTAGTTTTTATCCCATATGTTAATTACATTTTGAAGAATGTAGTCCATTCCCTGATATATTAAGTATAACAAAATCTAATTTAATTTGTGAATATTAAAGATGTATACTTGACATCATAAAGCATAATTTATTGGTATAAATATAGATATAGGTAACACTTACTGAGCTCTCATTTTGTACCTGGGAGTATCAGGTAGTATTCAAATCTCATTTTGCATATTGAAAAACTAATAGAAATTATATAAGTGAATTAACCAAATTCACAGGTCTAAAAGTGGTGGAGCTAAGATTTGTACCTAGCCATCTGAGTTGTTTAGCAGCCATATTCCTAGTCACCATTATAGGACTTGATCTGTAGCACATCTTCTTCAAGAATATGAACTCTGAGTAAAAGACTCAGGAGGTACGCACGTAAAGATCAAATTACTGTGTCAATGTTGTTATTGATAGAACAGGTGGAGACCATTACTTAAGTATTTGGCAAACATGAACATCTTAATACAAAACCACAGAAGTAAAGGTTTCCTTACTCTTTTCCAGGCAGACCTGGCAAATGCCAGGTTTCCTCTACAGTGAAGTACAGAATTCCTTCTGGAGATCTTAGATGCCAATTGATTCCTCTTCCCAGAGCTAGAGTGAGTGAGAGAGCAGAAAAAGAATAAGAGTATTGAGATACTCATAATATTCATTTCTCTGCACCTGAGGTAAATGATGTTTGCCTTCCCCCAAATCCACTATGATGTCATATACAGATGATAGATTGATAGACAGATAATAGATGAGAGATAGGTAGAACTATATATCAATAAAAGGTATAAATTAATTAAAATCTTAGGGCATTTTCTAGAAATTTTGTTATCTTTTCTTCTTTAGGATGACAACATAATATTTGGGAAATAAAGTTTGTTTTCTAAAATTCTCAGTCTGATTTTGTAATTTTTCCATAAACTCAAGTTTTATGTTAAAGCATAATGTGTTTTTGCTCCAGTAACTTCCCAACATTTTTAAAATAATAAATATTCAGACATCTTTTAAATGCTAGCTCAAAATAATGATTTGTTTTTTTCATAGTTCTTCCAGCAATTCTGGCAGCTGCTTTTCTCTCTTTTTGCAATTAATAAAATCAGTCTCTAGGCCCAGATGCCAGTGTGCCAGTGTACCACAGCCAATATAATTGTACACTGTATTTCCTAAAACATCATCTTGTGATAGCACATTCATTTTACATTCATTCTCAAAACCAAAAACTGTAGTTTTCACTGGTTAATTAGTCACTTATTTGAGTAAATAGAATTTTTCCCAAGTCAATACACATAAGATATTTACTTTGCAATCTTATTTTGTTTGAAAGCTATGGCTATCGAGTGACTTGGATTTCAAAGTTTCAAAGCTTATGATCTAGTAGAATTATGGCTCAGTTAACCATGAAGCTTAGTTGTTATAATGAAGTACAAGCATACATACCTCAGAGATATTGCTGGTTTGGTTCCAGATCACTGCAATAAAGCAAATACTGCAATATAGTGAGTTATATGAAATTTTTGTTTTCCCAGTGCATATAAAATTATGTTTACACTATATAACATTATGTTTAAAAATATATATATGTACCTCAATTAAAAATACTTTATTGCTAAAAAGTGCTAACCATCATCTGAACCCTCAGCATATTAAAATCTTTTTGCTGGTGGAAGGTCTTGCCTTGATGTTAATGTCTGCTGACTGATCAAGGTGACAGATGCTTAAGGCTGGGGTGGCTGTGGCCATTTCTTGAAATAATACCACAAAGAAGTTTGCTACATAGATTGACTCTTCCTTTCACTTGAGCACTTAGAGGCCATTGCAGAGTTAGTAACTGTCCTACTTTCAATATTGTTGTATCTCAGGGAATAGGGAGGCCGGGGGTGAAAAAGAGAGAGAGATGGGGGAATGACCAGTTGGTGGAGCAGTCAGAACACACACAACATTTTTAGATTAAGTTCACCATCTTATACGAACACAGTTCATGGCACCCCGAAACAACTGCAATAGTAGCATCAAGATCACTGGTCACAGATCACCATAACAAATACAACTAGTAATGAAAATGTTTGAAATACTGCAGGAATTATCAAAATGTGAAACAGCGAAAGAAAGTGTGCAAATTCTCTTAGAAAAATGGTGCCAATAGATGTTTGATGAAGGGTTGCCATACATCTTCAATTTATTAAAAAACAAAACAAAACAAGGTATCAGCAGAGTGCAATACAGTGAACTGCATTATAATGAGGTATGCCTGTACAATCAACATTTCATGGACCATTTTGGGTGTTTCACAATGATTTTGTAGGTCACTTATCCTGCAAAAAAAGTAAACTCTGCAGATGAATTTAAATAGATCATAAATGTACATCAATCTGACAAGTCACAGTTTTTGTTAACATTGGCATGAACTTTCACTTAGAGGAGGAATTAAAGCAGTAGATGTAAAGAACCACCAGCTTTGATCATAACCTGGGTTTCTGATCTTTTCAGTCATGGTAAGCAAGGTAAAGGACACAAACAGTTTGAGATTTTCAGCACAGAGAATTTGGTCTTTAAATTTCCTGGCTCTCTGCTTAATTTATATTATTTCCTGTTAATGGAATTTCTTAACAGAAACATGAGTGAGAACATTGCTTATAAAATGATTTATACGCACACATAATATCAGGAGTACTGGAAAAGAGTGATATGCCAACAAGGCAATAGTCCATAAAACTAATTACCTGGATAACTCATGAAAGAAGACTCTGACCTGGGCATGAGATGTAAATTCCTAACACAGATATGTCTTGAAGTGTGAATCTATGCATTATTATTACTACTGTTGTTCTTGTGACAAGAAAATATTTTTATCAGTGAAAGGAGGCAAAAATTATGAACTGAACTGTTTCAAGAAAATGTTTGGCTTTCATTGAAAATATAGGCATCATCACCACCTTATCACTCTTATACACAGTTTCTGATCTGTCAGTGATATCCGTTGAATATCCCTCCAAATTAAACCTTAAATCCCCATCTTCAGTTTCCATCTACACAGTCTTTCCTCCAAGCCAACAAAGTAGATTCTCAGTGATGCTTTTGTCCCTCTCAACTGTTCATTACTTATTGCTTTGGTAAAAGGATTGTCCTCCAAGTCCTCCAGTGAAAATATTTTTCTGACAAATCTTCCAGCTTTACATAAGCATAAGCAATCTAGCATGCTCAATTCTGAGTCTTTTGTTCCTCTCCATTACAGCAGTTCTAGAATCTCTAATTCACTTAGTTTAGCCCATAAAATTTTCCAGTCTTCCAGGAGACATATGAGTACCATGTTTGTGCCACTTCCCAGGGTTCTTACCAGAGTAATAAATCATTAATTCCAGGAAAGTGCTCTCCCATCGATAAACTTTCCCTTAGCCAACATTACCTTCTAGCCATTGATCATTTGATTCAGCATCCTCAGAATATAGCCCTGTATGCTGTGCTCTCCTGGATCCAGCTTGCACACGTAGGTTATACATTTCACTGCTTTCAGGGTACAGTACCTTTTCTTCCATTCTTCCTTTAACAGTCTCAGCACTTTCCTGGCTGCAGCTTAACCTTAGCCACAGATTTAAATGCTAGAAAGGAAGATAGAGACAGTTTGTGGAAGTCAGAGAAGGTATTGTCTTGCATAATTTTCAACTAAGGAGAAGTATCAAAATTTAGTAGATGGGGTAGACTACTTTTGCAGGCTTAGGAGAATCTGGGAATTCACAGTTTTCAAGTGCATCAGCTCAGATATCTTAATGATGTATCACAGTATCTCATTCTTTCCCAATCAAGACCCTGATCTTGGCATAGCAGATGTGTCTAGGAGCCTCATTATGCTTATGATTAAGTATCAGGGCTCAGTTTTTTCTGCCTGCTTACTGAAGGGAGATAAGAGTCTCTTTACAGCTGCCAAGTAGGTTCTCTGATAGCCACAATTAATTGTTTACAGGCTTTATTTTTTAGACCAGTTTTAGGTTCACAACAAAATTGAGAGAAAAGTACAGAGATTACACATATACCCCTGCCTCCACAAAGCCTCCTCCATTATCAACATCACTCACCAGAATGATAACTATGTTACTAAGGATGAGCGTAAATTGACACATCATTATCACCCACTGTGGGTTTGGATAAATGTATAATGACGTATATACATCATTATAATATCATACATAGTTTTTTACTGCCCTAAAAATTCTCTACACTTTGCCTATTAATCCTTCCCCCTCCATTTCACCCCAGGCAACCACTGATCTTTTAATTATTTCCATAGCTTTGTCTTTTCCAGAATGTCATATACAGTTGACCCTTGAACAATACAAGTTTGAATTGCACAGGTCCACCTAACGTGGATTATTTTCAATAGTAAATACTACAGTACTACATGATCCACTGTTGGTTGAATCTGTGGTTGCAGAACCACTGATGGGGAGGAACCATGTATACAGAGGGCCAACTATAAGTTATATGTGGATTTTCAACCACTTAGAGGGTTGGTAGCCCTAACCCCAACATTGCAAAGTTCAACTGTAGTTGGAATCACATACATATTGTCTTCTTTCACTTAGTATGCACTTAAGATTTCTCCATGCCTTTTCATGGCTTGATAGCTCATTTCTTTTTAGTGCTAAATAATATTCCATTGTCTGGATGTACCACAGTTTATTTATCCATTCACCTATTGAAGAATATCTTGGTTACTTCCAAGTTTTGGCAATTATGAATAAAATTACTATAAAATCCAAGTGCAGGTTTTTTATGCAGACATAAATTTTCAACTACTCCTTTGGGTACATACCAAGGAACATGATTGCTAGATCATATGATAAGAGTATATTTAGCTTTGTAAGAAAACTAAACTGTGTTTCAAAGTGGCTATACCATTTTGCATTCCTAACAGCAGTGTATGAGAATTCCCGTTGCTTCATATTCTCATCAGTATTTGGCGTTGTCAGTATTCCAGATTTTGGCCATTCTAACAAGTGTATAGTGGTATGTCATTGTTGTTTTAATTTGCATTTCCCTAATGACATATGATGTGAGCATCTTTTCATATGCTTATTTGCCATGTGTATATCTTCTTTGATGGTTTGTCTGTTAAGGTCTTTGGCCCATTTTTTAATTGAGTTGTTTGTTTACTTATTGTTGAGTTTTACACACTTAATTTTTAGATTTATCACAGTCAGCCTTTTATTGTATTTATCTAGAAAATTAAGTGCTCTGAGCAAAAAACATTTAATTCCATTATCCTTATAATTAATATCTCACCCACATTTCTATAACACCTAATACACTCTACTTGCTAATACAATTCCTTTCACCAATATAACATCCCAGTTCATGATTGATGAATATTTTAATAATTGCACTTTTTTTTAATGCACAGTGCTTTGATTATCATTGCCAGCCAGCTGGAGGAATATCCAGTTCTGAAAACCCATTTTTATCATTTTCTGAGAATTCCTCCTTGTGTGTGGACACAATTCTCCAATAACTGCCTTTGTTTCAGGCTATGTTTTCTAGAATGCTTATACAGAAAATAGCCTTTAAAATAGAGATAGTGTCTCCCTCTGGAGCAAAGGGAAGGTTTGTTTACTGTCCACTAATATAAAGATAATGTCTTCCTGTGGCAAAGCCTTGTCAGGCTAACTGTCCATTTAGAAGTTTTGGGTACACTAAACTTTGGTTTCCTTTCCTGTAATGCACATCACTATGAATGCACTACATCATCCGGCATTGTGTAACCCCGTGGTAACTGAGCTTGGGGAATAAACACAAATGTTAATCTGCCTATTATTATTACTACTCTGGGTAATAAACTGCCCTCTGTGTCTGTCATAGTCCTCTTCTGTCTTCTGCCAACATCCATCAAACTTTGGCAAGCTAGAAGGTTTGTTTGCAGGTAGGCTAAAAATCGCATAACCTTCACAGTTCTTAACATTGGAACCAGTTTTTAAAGTTCAGATTCCTAGGTAAACAGACTCTGTGATAGAGATGCATACAGGAATTTTGTTGGAAAATAAAACTGGGGGAAATCCTCTCAGGATCAGCGCTGTGGCAGAGGGGGAGGAAGTATGGTTTATCACAGGAGAAAATTGGGTGTGTTGCAGTCTCAACCAAAGCCTCAGCCAACCCCACTGGGATCTTGGCAGTAAGAATAGCCATGCATACTTTTCCCAGTTGGAGAGAAGGGGCCATGACTTCATGCTCATGTATTAACTATTCATTGGACATAGGTTGTCCCAGGAGTGTATTAGGACCTTAAGCAATGTGGTTGTATTCAGCTGATAGCAGTTTTCATTGCCAGAGAGAGCACACAGGTGATCTACTGGAATAATAAGTCATTCAGTCCTTATAGGAGATGCTGGGCAGTATAGCATGGCCTCTACTATAAGGGAAAATCCAGGAAAAATATAAATTGCTCGATTCAGAACACTGACATCATTGAGCTTCTGAATTCTTCAACCCACAAATCTTTTTTATGTTAAATTTTCTTGGATATTGTTATCTACAAGCTGTACATCTAATGCACATGCTTAAAATTCTCCCATGTCATTTTATTTTAAATCTCATGTATTTTAAAATTTAGTTTAAATATCAACTATTTACTACTATGTTTAACATCTTAGATGGATCACTGCCTTATGACACATGATCCTATTTCTTGCTGACTTTCAATACACTCTTACTCCTCCTTTTTATGCTTTAGATTTCAGATTAGATGCCGCTTTCTCAGAGATATTAGCTAAAATGTCTCATCCATTATTTTCTAATAATAAACCCTCTTCATTCATTCACAGTACTCACAATGATTTAGAACTGTAGACATATTTGATTACCTATTTATTTTCTGAATTCCCTAGTAAATTGTGAATTTCAGGAAGACAGAGAATAAACCGACTTTGTTCAGTCCTGTTGTAGTAATCACAAGTGCTGTCACACAAATATTCCCAGCTTTCTGCCGTCCATGCCACAGTAATATTGCATTTCCTGGTCACTTTGTGGTTGTGGTGGCCATGTGATTAATTGTAACCAATGCCCTGTAAGCAGAAGTGATGTGGGTCACTTCTGTGACCAAGCACTTAATTGCCAATATGAGACTCCATAGAGCACTTTTCCCTCTAGCACCACAATGGATACCGTTTGAGATGAAGGCTGCTCTGTCAGCCTGATTTCCTGCAATACTATGGTGAGTCATCCCCATCTGGCTACTTTTGATGTGGCTGCTCAGTGGGATTAAACAACAACCTAATGTTATTTTAAACCACTTGGATTGTTTAGTTGTTTGATAACAGAGCACAACCTAGACTATTCTGGATGATGTACTGCCTGATATCACACTAAGCCCAGAGCCTTGTATATAGGATAAACTAGATAATTGTTGATGTAGAGAAAGAATAATGCTGTTTATTTAGTAGTGTATGTTGTATTCTTGGATCTGTGGTCCACTTTTTAAATGAGAAATTTCTCACTAATTTTTTCAACATGGATACTAAAAAACCAAAGAGCACCTCCAAAATGCAATGTAAGAAAAAAAAGAACTAATATTTGTTTACCAAAGGAGTCATCTTTTGGGACATTGTTAGAATACAAAACTTCTTTGTTGATTAAAAAATTGGTGGATTAGAAAAGAACAAAATGTTTCCAGCACTTTTGAGGGTGTTATATCTAATAAAACCTACATGTTTCAGTGCAGGCAGAGAGACTCTATTTGGGTCAGCCTCCTAACGAATAAAAATCCACTAAAGAAATAGTATGAGGTGGTTAGAGGGAAGATTTCACTAGCACTCTGCCAAAAACTAAGATATAGTTTTTTTACTCTAAATCAGGTATCTAGAATGTTTCCAAAAAAATGTGTTCACCAGTGCCAACTGTGCTTCTTCTTATTCCTACCACCTGACAAGTTTGTAAAGTGCCTCTGCTTCAGTAATCCTTGCAGTGCTATAATTCTGTGGTGATGTTAGAGGCTTGCCTCAGTTTCTCTTAAAGGACTGCTGTTACCCTACCCAGCTATCTCCATTCCTTTTCTCCTCATCATCAGGTTGACTCCTAACATTTGTGAACATCTCTCATGGTAAGTCAGAGCTATTTATTTTCTATCAATGACATTTTCAAATATCTATCACATCCGATGTCTGTGGAAAGGTCTATATGAATTTCAAATTATTTATTTTATTCAAATGAAGTACAAAGTGTTCTTTTCTACCTATTTGAATATTATTGCTGAATATGTGTTGTTTCACTCAGTTGCTTTTGTCTTCTTTTAAAACTCATGGAAACAGACATTTCTAAGACTCCAAAATTATGTCTTCTCTCATGTCTCTAGACTTTAGCCTGGCAACTCTGTCCTATATTCCTTTCTTCTTTCCTTCCTTCCTTCCTTTTTGTCTTGCCTTTCTTCTTTCACCATAAATATAAGTCTGAATCCTTCTTTCCATCATTTTGGTACAGGATGGGTGATGATGACAGGATTAGATAAGAAGGTTTGGCTTCAGTTGTTTTTTACTCTTTTTTTCTTTTTAAGCATTCAGATTTAGTCCTTTTTGAAATGATAAAAATGTTCCTTCATAATCCTTATATTTTTTTCAAACTTCTCCAAAAATTGAATCAGAGTTGTGAAAAAGGTGGTTTTGTTGATTCATTACAATCAGACTCAAGTATGGTGAGGTCCTTGAGTGTGACCATATACCACCATGTCGTTAGTATTATAGACTCCACTTGATGATTTCCTAATATAACTTAACACTTACCACCTATTGTTTTAAAATCTATTTAAACTCAATGTTACTATACATATACAAAGATTTCACCATTTTGGTTCTGACGATATCCACTAACAGATTGGGGAAAACATTTTATTATGAATAATCTAAAGAACTAAGGAACAGTTATGACTTAGGGAAGAGATATAAAATTAACTCTATAGTCTTATTGCTGAAACAGATTTGCTAGGTTATAATTACTTTTAATCCTTCCATTGAAGTTATCATGATTTAATGAAAATCAAATTTTGTGATATCAATGCCACATTTTGAATCTCTCCCTTAATACTCAGTTTTAGTGTTGATAATGAATGCATTTGTTCAAGACTAGAAAATTATGGGTTGGAGGTAGGTAGATGAGTATAATGAGAAAATCTGTTTTGCAATTATGATGGAAGGCAAAGGCATCAAATATTAAGAAAGACTTCTTTGGGGAAAAAGTAACTGTGCTTAATTTAAGTTATATTATTAATAAATAATTATTCATACCATACTTTTATTCTCTGTACTCTCAATGTAGGTCAAAGAAGCTAATTATTGAGCATTACAAAGATGTCACAAAGATAAAATATTTGAATTCTCAGAGATTATCAGTGTACTTTTGATGAAAAGTAAAGCACAATTTATTATCTCAAATTCCCAGAAATGTTGTGACAAAAACTGTTGGATACATCAACTATCCAGGAGATTGCTTATTAAAACTGACGTGGTCTATTTAAAACATGATTCTTTCCTTCTTATACCTATGAGTTAAATATACATGTCAATACTAATTTTTAATGAATTGTAACATTTGGCAGCTATGGTCACAACTTTCACATTCAACAGTAAAAGTTTACCCTATTAATTGTAGATTTATATTAGAATAATATTAGCATATAAATTTTTAAACTAACTTTTATTTTATGACTCCTTTAATTTAACATGAGGCCAGCTTTTTGTTTTAAATGCTAAACCAAGTTTAATAATTTAATTTGTCTTAAAGTACTATTTTTCTAACTAGCTAAGAATACTTTATAATTCTTTAGCCAAACTTAGATAGATAAATATTGCCAGAAGTCATTTTCAGGTTACTGCTGGTGAAGCTCCCCTTCACAGTACAAGCTCAGTAGCAATACAATAGTTTCCACTTATCCATGGGGAATATGTTCCAAGAACCCCAATGGTTGCCTGAAACCATGGATAGAACAAAACCCTTGGGACCTCCCTGGGTCCAGTGGTTAAGACACCATGCTTCCACTGCAGGGCGTGCACATTCAATCCTTAGTCTGGGAACTAAGATCCTGCATGCCGCATGGCATGGCCCAAAAAAGAAAAAAACAAAAACCCTATACACACTATGATTTTTTCCTATACATGCATACCTATGATAAAGTTTAATTTACAGTCACAGTAGGAGAATATCCAAATTGCCAGCATCACTACTCTTGCAGTTGGGGCCACTATTAAGTAAAATAAGGGTTACTTGAACACAAGCCCTGCAATACCTTGACAATCTGACAACCATGCCTACTAAGTGACTAATGGTTGGGTAGTGTATGTGGACACACTGGACAAAGGGATGATTCACATCCTGGGTGGGAAAGAGAGGGAAGGTGCAAGATTCCATCATACTACTCAGAACAGCATGCACATTAAAACTTAAAAATTGTTTATTTCTGGAATTTTCCATTTAATAATTTTGGAGCATGGTTGACTGCAGGAAATTGAAACCGTGGAAAGCAAATCGTGGATAAGGGGGCACTACTGTATATAATTTTATCTCCCAATAGGATTTGACTGTACTTTCTCATTTATTTGAAAATGATAAAATGCAATATCTGAATAATGTTCTTAGCAAAACCCATGTATCTTTTCATAATTTATAATCCTGAATAACTATATTTTACCGTCTTTTTTCTGTAAGGTTAGTATTAACCCTTATTGGAAAAGCAGAGTACTATAATAACTGCCTCACCCACCCCCATAGAAAGAAAATCAAAACAAACTCAAACTAACAACACCACAACACAACACAATTTGGTTGGGAATATATTCAGGTTATGTCAATGAAAGCCAAGACTCTCAAGATAAACTCATTTTCTTTTCTCCTTCCTGCATTTTACTAACTTTTTAAAAGATAATTTTACTAATGGTGCTGCAGTATTCTTAGGACATATGCAGGGAAGATAAGAGAAATATGAGGTGCTAGGTTCAATGATATCTCACCCCAGCAGAGGAAATTTTAATTGTCAGCTGTGATAGAGGCAGGCAGTTGGACCTGGCCTTAAGGATATAACCCTCCCAGAAAAAAGCCTAAGGTAAACCTTGTAGTTAGAAAGTACAAACCAAAAAGAAACATTGAAAAACTCTTTTTTTGTTCCTGTGATCAGCCATCCCAAGGTTTTTGTAATGATTGGCAGCACTATCTGGGCTGTCGGTGACACCCATAAGAACTACCACAATAGGAAGTGAACCTGGCCTTGGTCTCACTGTTTCCAAGTATATGCAAATACATGGATATTCAGAAATTTCTGGGAATGAGGGCTGCTTATCTGGTTGTTCTCAGGTGAATCATTTGACCTTTCTTTTTTAATCTAGTCCTTATGGATATGGAATGAAGGTAAAAATTGAAGACTCGAAATAAAAGACTGTAACATGAGTTACTTCAGTATTTCTCATTTTATTTCAATATGTATCAGTAAATTAAAGCTTTTCAATTTCCCCCACTAGTCCCACCAAAATTTCTGAAATGGTGGAATTTAAATACAAGTTAGAGAGTTCTTTAGTGCATAAACTCAGAGGTATACATTGACCCAAAATAATAACCCTCTAAATATATATATATATATTTATTTACTTTTAAAATAGTACCTAAGCATGAACAGGTTGGCATTCAGTTTCCATCTAATGGAATATTACACAGAAAAATTCCAGAACTACCTATGGGATGTAGACATGACATTTTCAATCTTTTAACCTCAATTCCATCTTCTTTAAAATGGGAGGCTTCAACTAGATGATTCTCTAAAGCGTCTGCTTAATCTAAGGTGTGAAATGATTTGAGCAAATTTTCTAGTATAAAAAAACTGAGATAACAAAGTGCTCTGAGTGTTTGAAATCATTGTCTTATTTTATGCACACACTCACTTATCTTCCATTCCACTTTTCACGTCTTATTACTGCTAATAATAACCAAAATGTTTTGAATGTTTACTATGTTCCAACCATTGTTCTGAAAACATTACATGGCTTATTTTGTAATTCTTACAATAGCTCTGAGGGAGATGTTTTTGTTATTACTATTATGGCCATTTTACAGATGAAGGAGAGAAAGTTCAATTGGCTCGATGTCACAGAGCTGGTAAGTGGTAAAAGAGATAGTTAATAAGCTCACTCTAAAAGACACACCATTAGCACTTATAATGCTGTCTCCTGCCAAGGTTGACTAAACAAAAGCAAGCACCAAGCTGTTATGCACACCCATTGTCTTTACCAAAGTCCATTCCTTTAGAGATTCTGTCTGTAAAAGGTAAGAGTAAGCAACAAAATAAAATATTAGGATAGAAGAGTCAGAGGAAAATAGAAATATACAATTTTGTCTTAAAACATCAAAAATAAAATTCCAAGAATAGATGGCAGACAACAATATCAAATGATACAGTTTTTGAATAGGACATAAGATTCCAATGGTCTGGTAATTAGAAATTGTTGGTGGCTTTAGAGTGAGAAAGTTCACCAGTGTAACTGATAAGGAAGGAGATTAAAGTCAGTCGACTAGCATATACAAAGGGGAGGAATAACATAGGGAAAGCCTATGTTTATTTAAGATATTTATACAGAGAAGGGAAGGAGAGAAGTGAAATTTATTAAGGCTAATTGTAAACCATTTGACTTTTTTTTTTCTTTTTAAAATGGAAGTAATCTAAAAGAAAGTAACCAACTTGTAAGAAAATTTTAAGACATATTTGAAGAAGTACAAAGAAAAGGTCTTTGGAGGGGGGAAAAAAATCAGTTTTTGTTTTTTTTTTCTCAGAGTCAGCAAAAAAGGAGATAAAGCAAAAAGAGGATGGGGGAGCATAAAGCTGTTAGGAGAGAGGTTCACACCCGAATGCTTCCGTTTCCTTGGGGAAGTTGGCTAGGTCAGCTGCTGAAGATGAACATAAGATGGGGTTGGAGAGTAGAGTTAATTTGTGCATCTCATTGTCTAGGGCAGGCACAGAGGGAATGTGTTCCTCAGGTCTTTTCCTTCAGATCTCATGTATTTAAATTTCTTATTTTTGTATTAGAATTGATGGTAAGAAGCAAAATACTTGAGGATAAATTTATAACACAATATGAGTTAGCATATTATTTAATTATGAAAATCAGAGAGCAGAGAAGTGACAAAGTTGAGAGCAGCATATTGAAAAGGTGAGAAAAAAAGGTTAGATATATCTTCAGAACAACATTCAAGGAATTCAGAGCTGGATAGAATTTAGTATTTAATAATCACTTATTTAACACCTATGGATACAGCAGTTTTGAAAATTTGTGGGACATAGGGATATAAAGAGAGAAAACATTAACTTAACACTTGTTCATTGAAAAGCTACAATATAGAAGCTACTTTGACAGAATCTTGGAAGTTAAAAAAAGGAATAAAATCATGACTTCGCCCTCAATTAGATGGTAATTTGTATCCATTTATTTTTTAATGTTTTATACTGGAGCAAATCAGTACTATTGATACTATTGAAATTAATGCAGAATTTTAATATAAAAGAGGGCTTTTTTCCAACTTAAGTCACAGGGATGGAGGCTACTTAGACCTTGAATTAGTCAAAAAATATGTTATAGGGCATTTTCACCAAAAGATAAGCACCATACTAAGGTCAGTGGAAAGCACAAGTAGAGGATTGTCTTCCTACCATTTTAAGTTCGCTCTTCAGTCCATTTACTGGAGGATGTGAACTTAGACCTTGAAGGAGAGGTTGAATTTGGATATATAGAATGGGGAGGAGTATTCTAGTTGAAGGAAATGTTATAATAAAAATATAATAATAAATATAATATAATAAATATAATAAAATATAATAAATATAATAAAATATAAATAAATATAATAAAATGTTATAAATAAAGTTATAGCTGTGGGAAATTATTTAGGCCCACGGAGTTGATTTAATGCAGTTTAAATATGCTGGAGGACAGTGTGTGAGAAGGTAAATTGATGCCAGTTTGAAAGATATGTTAAGGAGTTTAGACATTTTAGAGTATGAATTTTAATGGATTTTTGAGCAAAGTATGATAGTATTAGTGTTTCAGGTGTTATTCACTTTGTCTTCTCTGACTTACCCTTCTCCCAAAGTAAAGCTAAGTTAAATGAACATTTTAGCAATAAGTACTTATATCTATCACAGTATTTACCCATGACTATAATTACCTGTTTGCCTATGGAATTCTACCACTGAATTTTAAACTGCTAAAAAGCAAAGACTAATTTTTACTTATCTCTGATTTCCAAGTACCCAGCGCAGTGCCCAGCATATTTCAGAGTTCAATATATTTTAAATTAAATGAAGATTTATCTATATGTAAGATAGATGTTAAATTCAACAGAAGTGTGAAAGAATGGGAATGAGTAGTGTCGACAAAAAATTTATCAGTCAATCTAAGAAAGAATTGTAAAATTTTATTTGAGCTGAATTTGAGAATAATAACCCAGGAAGACCATCTCAAAAGGCTCTGAGAACTGTTCCACACCTTTAGAAGTCAAGACACAGTTTATATAAATTTTTTTGAGACAGAGGGCTGTATGTCAGATAATGTACTATTGACAGTTTACATAATCCGGATCTAAGTGCCATTGTGGTGGGTCATGTGACCCCTTACATGATCAAGAAGGAATGTTATCTTTTAAAGAGTTGTCTTGTTGATGCTGGGAGAATGTTGTTCTTTATGTTTGAGCAGGTATTCCTGCTGATGGGGAAGGTTTGGTCAATGCATAATGCTGGTACACAATGTATAGTGGAGAGAGAGAGGAGGCCAAAGGGCAGAGAATTTTTAGGTTTAAATTTTTCCTGTTTTGCCATAAAATATGAACTTTATTTCACAGTAGGAAAAAAGTATTTGTCTCTAGGACGGTAACTTTTATTGTTCTCCAGTTTACATCATACCTCTAGGGTACAAATTTATTGTTAACTCTTTCCTCTGTTTACAACTAGGTAAGAAAAAGCTATATATGGTATTCAGTCAACCTTTCTACAGTTCTACTTTGGAATTTGAGGCTAATGTCATATCTAATTATTATTTTTTGGATGTTCTTCCTACTTTTATATGGCTAGGATGACAGTTTTGGGGGTATCTCTGAGGTAGCTCTTCCTTATGACCAAGATGGCCTTAACATTTCCCTCAGCTTGACTAAATTTTAAATAGACTTCTTCGTGCCTCTATGTCCCTGAACTCCTTCCCACTCCAGTCCTTACAGTATCCAGATAGCATAACCAGAGAGGTTTCTTTCCTTCTTTTTCTTGGAGCATTTACTTTAGAAAACTTAGTACATCTACTTCATTGTCAATTCTTCTCTGCCCCTTTGAAATGTAGGTTGTTTTGGGGGTTTTTTTTTTAAAGTCTGTTTCCAGTTTTACAACTTAGAACCATCTTTCTCAGGGACATGGGAGGCATCCTTTTGAAATGTAATCATCAAGGAAGATACTACTCTGACCTCCCAGTCTCTGTGAGAGGTCAGGAGCCTAACTTCAGTGATGCTTTGCTCCAGGTTACAAAATTATCTCCTGTCATAAAGAGAGGAGGAAGTTTACTTTCTCTTTGGGTAAGTCTAATTAGCAATTACAGGTATCCTACAATTCCCCCAACCCCAGATCTTAAAAATTCTCCCACTCTTTGTTTCAGCAGAGCTGAGCTCAGACTATGCACGGATCTCTCTCTCCTAGTGCGATCACCTTGAAAAAAGTCTTTCTTCCCTGTTTAACTTTGTTGCAATTTTTGCTGTGACTTTTACCTGGAGTAAGTGGCACACAGCATGTTTATTGAAGCTTTGGGACCAACCCTTTCACTTCTCCCTTGACTCCTCATTTACACTCTCATCCATCATACCTTCCCTTGTCTTGAATTGGTAAAACACTATATTATCCTTGAGAATGGGTTGGTAGTAGGAAAATTTAACCTTTCTGCTGGCTTTTATTCTAGTCTATATGGACGTGACAGTTCAAGGAGAAAGGACTTCTTTAAGTAACTCAACAAACCTCTATATGTGTTTGGATTTAAAGCCTTGTGGGTGATAAAATATTCCTTTGTACCTCTTCACCTTGTTTCTCAATAAAATTTCCATTAGTAGCTCAGGAAACAAAGCTAGATATTAGAGGGCAGAGATTAAGTATCCTTAATCCTTGGTCTATTACCGATCATTTTATTTTGTCACAACTATAATGAACCCCAAATTTCTTCATAATTCAACATTAATTAAAGAAAATCTTCCTTAGGGTTACGGGGGTAAAATAAAAATGCAACAGATATTTTAAAAATCAAATCAAAATGATTTTTCAAAATATGCAATGTGAATAAAAGAGTTAAGAGCTATTTTTTCCTTCTCTAAAGAACATAGTAGAGTTGTGGAGAGAGGACAAAGAAATACTTAAATGTCTAATAGTTGATCTCCATGATTTGAAAAAACAGCTTGTAAATATCCATTCATAACACAAACAGTTTTCTATGTATAAATGCTAGAGGTGATCAGAAGTTAGCCAATTCATTTAAACTGGGGTGGATTGCATACGATCATAAGAAAAATATTGGATTTATTTTGGTTTAGGACAAAAAGCAAGAATTAGATAAATAGAGTATTACCAAGTTATAGTATATTAGGGACAAAACTGAAGTGGGTCAGGGAAATAGTGAACAGAATATTTTGGTTGCAGAAAGACTACCATAGTGAAAATCAGCAGCCAAAATGAAGCAGGAGAATTCTGAAGAAGGAAAAGAATGAGGACAAACAAATTCAGAGTTAGAGGAACTGAAAAGGTATTCAGTCAACCTTTCTACAGTTCTACTTTGGAATTTGAGGCTAATGTCATATCTAATTATTATTTTTTGGATGTTCTTCCTACTTTTATATGGCTAGGATGACAGTTTTGGGGGTATCTCTGAGGTAGCTCTTCCTTATGACCAAGATGGCCTTAACATTTCCCTCAGCTTGACTAAATTTTAAATAGACTTCTTCGTGCCTCTATGTCCCTGAACTCCTTCCCACTCCAGTCCTTACAGTATCCAGATAGCATAACCAGAGAGGTTTCTTTCCTTCTTTTTCTTGGAGCATTTACTTTAGAAAACTTAGTACATCTACTTCATTGTCAATTCTTCTCTGCCCCTTTGAAATGTAGGTTGTTTTGGGGGTTTTTTTTTTAAAGTCTGTTTCCAGTTTTACAACTTAGAACCATCTTTCTCAGGGACATGGGAGGCATCCTTTTGAAATGTAATCATCAAGGAAGATACTACTCTGACCTCCCAGTCTCTGTGAGAGGTCAGGAGCCTAACTTCAGTGATGCTTTGCTCCAGGTTACAAAATTATCTCCTGTCATAAAGAGAGGAGGAAGTTTACTTTCTCTTTGGGTAAGTCTAATTAGCAATTACAGGTATCCTACAATTCCCCCAACCCCAGATCTTAAAAATTCTCCCACTCTTTGTTTCAGCAGAGCTGAGCTCAGACTATGCACGGATCTCTCTCTCCTAGTGCGATCACCTTGAAAAAAGTCTTTCTTCCCTGTTTAACTTTGTTGCAATTTTTGCTGTGACTTTTACCTGGAGTAAGTGGCACACAGCATGTTTATTGAAGCTTTGGGACCAACCCTTTCACTTCTCCCTTGACTCCTCATTTACACTCTCATCCATCATACCTTCCCTTGTCTTGAATTGGTAAAACACTATATTATCCTTGAGAATGGGTTGGTAGTAGGAAAATTTAACCTTTCTGCTGGCTTTTATTCTAGTCTATATGGACGTGACAGTTCAAGGAGAAAGGACTTCTTTAAGTAACTCAACAAACCTCTATATGTGTTTGGATTTAAAGCCTTGTGGGTGATAAAATATTCCTTTGTACCTCTTCACCTTGTTTCTCAATAAAATTTCCATTAGTAGCTCAGGAAACAAAGCTAGATATTAGAGGGCAGAGATTAAGTATCCTTAATCCTTGGTCTATTACCGATCATTTTATTTTGTCACAACTATAATGAACCCCAAATTTCTTCATAATTCAACATTAATTAAAGAAAATCTTCCTTAGGGTTACGGGGGTAAAATAAAAATGCAACAGATATTTTAAAAATCAAATCAAAATGATTTTTCAAAATATGCAATGTGAATAAAAGAGTTAAGAGCTATTTTTTCCTTCTCTAAAGAACATAGTAGAGTTGTGGAGAGAGGACAAAGAAATACTTAAATGTCTAATAGTTGATCTCCATGATTTGAAAAAACAGCTTGTAAATATCCATTCATAACACAAACAGTTTTCTATGTATAAATGCTAGAGGTGATCAGAAGTTAGCCAATTCATTTAAACTGGGGTGGATTGCATACGATCATAAGAAAAATATTGGATTTATTTTGGTTTAGGACAAAAAGCAAGAATTAGATAAATAGAGTATTACCAAGTTATAGTATATTAGGGACAAAACTGAAGTGGGTCAGGGAAATAGTGAACAGAATATTTTGGTTGCAGAAAGACTACCATAGTGAAAATCAGCAGCCAAAATGAAGCAGGAGAATTCTGAAGAAGGAAAAGAATGAGGACAAACAAATTCAGAGTTAGAGGAACTGAAAAAGGTGAAGATAAAATTCTCTGGGTACCACAGCAAGTAATGAGTTCCCAGACAATTTTAGAGAGTAAATTATTGTTCTTATTCTCCAATGTGTTTTATTCAGAGTATACCTCCAGTTAAATATAAGGACATAAAATGATATCATATATTCATAATGATGGTATAATTCTACTCAAACTCCCAGATCTCCTAATTTTAATGTTTATATATTTTATAGGTTTGTGGTATTTTTATGTAAGGAAAAATGGAATTTGTGCCAAAGGCCAATTATTATAAGGAATAGAGTAGCTTTACGAAAAGCAGTTTCTAGAGCAGATATGACACAACTGCCCCTTCCTTCTCCAGCCCCATTCTCAAGAAACTCAAAAGGCTTTCAGAGCTTTTGCACCAGATTTCTGAGAGATGGCTAGGATTTTTGAAGAGTTGGTTATGGAGGAGCCGTAACAATACTATTCTGTGGATGTTTATATTATCCTAGTCTTAACTTCAGACTTGGATAGCTTGTTAAATAAAAATTGCTTGGTTTTCCTGTTTATCTTAGTGTAAAATATGCAAAATTTATTCCAACAGCCTTGTCTTCAGGTTGGCAATTATTGTTTTAGTTATATTTTTAGGTATCAAACCTCTAAATATGCTATTAAAAATGAAAATTCTTTCATGACTGTTCTCTGATGCTTTTCTTCATCAATGTCAGAAAATGTATGAGGTCTGAAACTTGACTTTTGAAGAATCAGGGATTGTTGCTATCAAAATCAGGTTATGACCCAGGACAGCCACCACCAGAGAACACTCACATAATAGCATTATAAAAACCTATGCTACAAGGATCTGGGAAGGGCAACTAGCCATAGGTACTACTATTTGGTTCAGAGAAGCACCAATTAATTTTCTGCTCTCTGGTCCACTTGAAGGACTCAGCTGGAAACCAAATAAAGCCAGCTTTTAAAAAAATCTAACATTTGAGTTATTTTATGTGTTCTTTCAAGTAGACTATATTTTAGACTCTAGAAGTAAGGGTCATAACTCTTGTATCTCTCTCTCTCTCTCTTCATAGAGTTAGAGTTTGTCAAAGGTGTTAAAAATAAAATGAGTGTGAAAGCTCTATGAGGGTTATGAGAAGGGTGAGGAAAAAGTAAAGAAGGACTAAGGCACGACCTTTAGATAAGAGTAATAATAACAATAATGATAATGATGAAGATGAAACTTTCTTTTCATCTTCTTTGCTTCCCAATATTGCTTTTAAGAATCAAATTTGTATGTAACTTAAATTTCAGTGAGGCTAACTATTATACAAATTAATCTACAGACTTTGAGTAAGGAACTGATGGAATTAAGTAAGCATTGATTTAAGAATTGATTTTGTATACCTACAAAAATCCCAGCAATCTCTCCATTTCCTAAATCCCTATCAAATATAGTACTATATACGTGACCTTCCTCATTCTGTTAGTAATATACACAAACTTTATCACACATTGATAGTTATATCTGAGAACACTTCCCAAAAATTAAATTGTTGCCCTAATCTCAGGTATAATTTTGTGTTTCTTCCAAATTCCAAGTTTTCGTCTTTTCAAGTCTAAGTGTCTCCAGAACTCTTACTCAATAAAAATTTTCTAGCACTGCCATATGTTCATATTTTTTATTTCTTGATTCTTTTTTGAGAGCCAGAGAATTTTCAAGCATTGTGTGTGCATGTGTATATGAGTAATGTGTGTCTGTGTTTAGCTCCCATAGAAATATATTTTTAAAAATATATAAAGAGACTTTCTTTCCTTGCCTTGATGGAATGATTGGCACCAGATTTACATTCCCTTTATCAGCTAGGAAACTGAACAGCACATGTAAACAAGTGCTTTCAGGCTTTCAGACAGACAGTGGATAAAAGACATTACACAACTGTGATTCTTGGTATTAGGAAGAAGTTCTACAACATCACTGGCTTTCTGCCTGGTGGTACTTCTATTCTGTAGCGTAGGGAGGGGAAATCCAGACATAGAGAAGGGAAATGAATAACACTGTGATCTTACTGAGTTGGGGAAACAGAAAATAAAGTTAAAGGAGGCTGAAGTGGCTAGAATTTACAGATCACAGTACCAAGAAAATAAAATCAAGCAGAGAATGAAGTCCAGAAATCTGAATGGAGTAGCCTTGATTTTTTGTTGAATCATAGACTGTAAGTTCAGAGGAAGAATTTCCATAAGGTCAGTCAATGGAAAACTAAAAAGTTATAAGGTGAGCAATGCCCAAAACTCACACAGGATGGGGTAAGCATTTGAATTCCAACAAAGCATATTGAGAAAAAATGTTAAATACTAAGATAATTCAGTAGAATCTGTAGAAAGATTATAATCTCATAGTAAGGTTAAACTTTCCCTAGAGGAAAAGCTATGGCCCCTCTGTAACAAACCTCCAAAATAAGTCTTTGAAACCCTGGGGCTAATCCACAAGGAACTGGCTGTCTAAACAAAAGTCAACACATTTTAAAGGAAGAAAATACATCCAGACATTCAACAGCATAACATTCACCAAGTCTAGCACTCAATAAATTATACAGAAATACCTGGAAAATCCCCAATATTTAGAAATTAAACAACTTATTTTGAACAACTCGTTTATGATAAAATGTCTTGGGAAATAAACAATATAAGGGGACTTTAACTTGATAAAGGGAAGCTGCTAAAAACCGACAAGTATATTTCCTCTCACAACTTCAAATCAACATTAGCTGTCCTAGCATGTACAATAAGGCAAGAAAAAGAAGTACAAGGCACAAAGCTTAGAAAGGAAGAGGAAAAGCCTCAGTTCATAGAAAACAAGATCACTCTTGCAGGTTGGATTGCCTGCAGACTCTGAGATGGAGACTAGCAGGTAGGGATTTTATTTAGAAACATCTCTGTAATCAATATCTCTGGTGGGGAGGATAAAGAAACAATATTGGGTAGAGGGAGAAGCCATGCTGAGATAAAAAACCAACAAAGCTTCAAGTAACCCTATGGGATCTGTGGAGTTAGAATGCCACTTTAGAGTTGGGACAAGGTAGACAAACTTTTATACTGATCCAGGAAGATTGATCTTCAGGCAAATTTGCTGCCTTCGACTGAGGCACTCTCTGAAAGAGTGAGAGCTGCACACTGACTCCCAAGAGCATTCCCAGCATCTGGGTGGGAAGTCTTTCACTGAAGCATGATATGGCAGCAATACACAGTAACCACAGTAATTAAATGTATATAACATCCAAAATAATCTATTAAAAATTACTAGAAATAAGAAACATGAATTTACTAGGTAGAGGGATACATGATTTATATACAATAGTAAAATGTGTTACTTTATACTAGCAATGAATAATTAGAAACTAAAATTTAAAAATATAATTTACAATGCTTAGGTATTAATTTAGCAAACTATGTACAAGACCTCTACACTGAAACTATACATCTGTGTTGGGAGAAATTAAAGAACTACTACTAAATAGAGAAACATGTCATGTGCACAGACTGGGACTCATATTAAGTTGTCAATTCTCCTCTAAATGATCTATAAATTCAGTACAGGACCAATAAAAATCCCAGAAGACTTTATTTTATTGAATTTGACAAATGATTGTGAAATCTGTATAACAATGTAAATGTCATAGACTAGTCAGAACAATTCTAAAGAAGAAAAACAAATTTGGAAGATTTCACTGCCTGATATAAAAACTTAGTTTAAAGCTATAGAAATAAAGAGAATCTAATCTTGGCATAGGAAGAGACAAATAGATGAGCAGAATAGAATAAAAAACTCGAAATAGACAGACGCGTATATGGTAGTTGGGTTTTGACAAAAATGCTGACATAATAAAATGGGGAAATAATAGTTGCTTCTACAAGTGGTACTGGAACAATTAGATAGAGGTATGGAGAAAAGTGAATCTCAATGTTTATCTCACAAAATTTAAATTGATATGAACTTTAACCCTAAATACAAGCCCTAAAACTATTAAATTTCCAGATGAAAACATAAGAAAAAATCTTTTTGACCTTGAGCTTGGCAAGCATTTCTTAGGACACAAAAAAAGAAAAACCTAAAATTAAAACTTGATAAATTGGACTTCAATGCAATTAGAAAACTTCTGCTCTGTGAAAAACATCATTATGAAAGTAAAAAGACAAGGCACTAACAGGGAAACTTATTTACAGCATAAGTATCTGACATAGTACTTGTATCCAGAATATATAAAAAAAACTTATAATTCAATAATAAAACAATCAATTTTTTTAAAATATGCCAACAACTTGAATAGACACTTAACAATAAAATATTTACAAATGACCAATAAGCACATTAAAGGATGCTTAACAATATGTCATCAAGAAAATACAAATGAAAACCACAGTGAGATACTATTACACACCAAGAAGGTTGAAGTAAATGCCCAAATTGAAAGTAAGCATCTAGAAATATTTACAGCACTCTGACAAAATAATTTCATGTCTGTTGAATCTAATGCTAACAAAATAGAGCCTGTATTGTAGAGGTTTTCCACTTAAATTGTAGTTTATTTTTGTTAGAATTCATAATGTATCAGTTTTGAGAGGCTGGAATTTTTTTAATGGTCCTTTACCACAGATATTTTGAGAAGCATTGCTCTAACTAATTGAAATTCAAAGTATTTGACCCATAGCAGTATACCAGCAAGACGACCGCATGGAAAGAGCCAGGAAGCTAAAGAAGTGTATGCTGTGGATATTTCTGTAATGTTTCTCACTTCCCTTTGGATTGCCCATTAAGACAGAAAGCACAAATAATTGCTTTGACTATCATGTTTCCCCCATATGTTATTACAATGTATGCATACCACGAGAGGTAAAAAGATTACAGAAAATGTGTATGTCTAATTCTCTGTGAGAGGAAGTTTAGAAACAGAAAATATGGCTAACCTTTGCATTGATGCAAATACGGAGACCAAATTTCACGCTGCTACTGCAGATGGCCACAACTTTCCAAAGCCTGACACACAAGTGTCAGGCTTACCCTTATAAAATGCTAAGTTAGTACATCAGTTGCTTCGCTTTAAATTAACATAATATCTTCTTTATGTGCTGTGATGATCAGACCTTCAACAACTGAGAAAAGAGCAATATAAACCAAAACAATGCATTGATTGTGAAGTCTGGGCCTTTTAGCCAAAGGAAGTTGTGAATTGAGAATGCGCAGGCTTGTATCCTTCCAATGTAAAGCTAAAACAAGTCCATTTGTTCAGGGCTACAATTTCAGTTACTAGATATTTTTTAATGAAAGGGGCAGCATCAATTTTACACATACACACAAAACCCCCCACAAATGGTAGTGTGCTCTGCTAACATATGTTCAACTTAATGAAGTATTGTGATAAATGTTATTATATATTCTTTCTTTCTATTGCATGTAGACTAAAATGACATGGAAAACTAAGGAGAAATAGAGAATTGTTGTATCTCCAACTAGTTTTATTAAGTGATCAACAACCAGTAGAAGAAATGAAGTCTAATAATTATTTAGAATAAGTAACTTCATGTAAGGATTTATGGTTTAAATGATCCCTGTGCCCTAAACTCTTAGCATAGAGGGATGTGGAAAACACTGTTTTGTTTCCGGGTCTAGTGAAGATCCATCAGACTTAGGAGAGTATGTTTGTAGAGCTCTTTGGAAACTTTCTAAATGAAAACTTAAATCTCAAAAAACTTTCTTGAACCTTGCTTTGCTAATAGATTCTATGTGAAAAGAAATTAATATATAATGGTTTGCTTTGGAAAACCTTTGTGATTATCCCCCCAATCCTTCTCTTCCACCAAAGAAATTAAACTGTGACTCAGTGTAGTAGTAAAAGTTTTCTGAAGAGACAGGCATGGCAGTTAGCTTTAAAATAGTTTTTGTTCTTTTTGTATGCCCATCAGTGACTTATTTCCTATAGAGCAGTGAATGGAAAATCTAATACTTCTCCCAAATGTTTAATTGAAAATTCATATTCATAAAGTGGTAAAGTGTTTGTATAAAGGTAAACTTTCTGAAAAGATGTAAATCAGTGTATATAGATAAGTGTGTAATTTTTCTGATTTTATTAGTTCTTACTGTTTTGCAGTGGGAGTTGTTATTTGGCCATTATAGTATTTTATTAATATTTTTGAGTAAAATTTCTTGTTATAAAGCACTATAATTGATTTCATTTAATTATAGAAGTATCTGTCTTTTTTCACAAAGACATTGGATAACATGGAAGGTATTAAATTATATCAGTAACTCAAAGACGTTTGTTTATAGGTAATACTTCACTCTGTGGGAGATTTTAGTGTAATTAATAATCATCAGTCATCCATGCTTCCTCTGTATCTGTTGTCCTCTTCTCTTCCACAGAGATAATCATAGTACTTGCTGCACAAAACTGTTGGGAGAATTAAATGAGCTTTAAAAAAAATGCATGGAACATAATAAGGGCTGCATAAATGTTTGCTGGTTTTATTATTATTATAATTCAAGCTATGAACAAAGTATC
>NC_041220.1:84623977-84636568 GCF_002837175.3 Physeter macrocephalus | reverse complement strand
ACTGTTGTGGCCTCTCCCGTTGCGGAGCACGGGCTCCGGACGCGCAGGCTCAGTGGCCATGGCTCACGGGCCCAGCCGCTCCGCGGCATGTGGGGTCTTCTCGGACCAGGGCACGAGCCCGTGTCCCCTGCATTGGCAGGCGGACTCTCAACCACTGCGCCACCAGGGAAGCCCCCTCTTCACTTTTTATCATATCATTTTGCTCTTCTTTTCTTATTTCAGTGAACCTTGATTCCATGTTCTAATTCTCTGAACCATGTGACTTTTAGGTTTTCTGTTTATTTTACAGTTTAAAATAATTATTGATTCTTTGAAAAAATGACAATCATAAATTGATGTATTTTAACATAAGTAACATTATTTCTAGAAAAGTAATTATATTTTCTAAAATCAAAAATTAGTTTTCCAGATTCATTGAGGAATAAATGACAAATATAATTGTATATATTTAAAGTGTACAATATGATGATTTAACATACATATACATTGTGGCTGCTTTGAATCTGGTTTCCTGATTTAGTATCAATTTGGCTTATTCTTCTGGTTTTTTTTCCTCTGTTTTTTACTATCCCCGGAGCTTTTGATTAAGAAACTCCTCATCTTTGTGTACAGGAACTCACTTTATAGAGTAATTACATATTGAATGCAAGGTATGTGGACCTACATGAAAATTACAATTACCCACCCATTTCCTAAACAAAACACAGAAATTGGAGATATACAAATAACGTAATATAACACACACACACACACACACACTCACACATACAACACACACAGTTATATTTCTGATCCAATGTAATGTATAATTATTGAGTGGGTTTTATGTGCTCAAAACATGTGTTGGTAGGGAAAGAGTTGAGAAGGCTTGAGGTAGAGAGCTGCTTGGAGTATTTGAGGATAGTCAGCTAGTTTGCAGCTCTTTAGAGAATTTAGGCCCTTGTGAAGCATAGCTCACTCACCCTGGATTCTGACAAGCTTTCCTTGGCCTGTGTCAGGGGGAATGACTGTCCTTGTGTCACTAGACTGAGTGGAAATGGGGAATGATTACTGTTCTAAAGTGGACACTGGAGAGGGATTCATTAGGTCATGGCTCTTCCAGAGTGTGTGCCTTTTCCAGTATCCTGCTCCTGTGGTGTGTGGCAGTCAAGAGTGCCCAGTGGCCAGCAGCTTCCCTGGCACTTTCTTGGATGATTTTGTAGCAGATTGCCTTCAGTGAGATACCTCCCATGAGTAACTTTCCCTAGCTCCATAGAGGATGTATTTCCAGCAAATTTGGCCAACCAGCACTATGATGTCTTCTGTGCCATCTAGTGAGTCAAAGCTGTGCCCTCTCCAACACAATCAGGATCTCTGCCCTGGGGTGGGTGCCTCTTCCTTGGGTGCTCTACCTCAGTCCCAGGGTTGTAGCTGTTCCTTATAGTTGGTCTTCCTATATGCTTTAGAGTCCCTTGAATTTCTCTTACTAGTCAATCTCTTGTTACCCCAGTCCTGGTTGTAGTTAAATAGTGCTTATATTAAGCTTTTCTTGTTTAAATTACTGTGTGATTTCCATCTCATGATTGGACTGACTGATAGAAGACACCTTAAAGTATTGTCAGGAAAAATTGTGAAAGACTCTGAAAGAGGCAAAAAAGATTACTTAGAATCTAGTACACCCTTCTGTGTTATCTGTGCCTTTCATTTTCTTTGAATATTTTTATGTTTTGTCAAGCTATAGAAAAATGATAGTAGTGGAAATGATTCTTGTTCACAGAAATGCAAATTAATTTTATCCAGCGCTGATATGGTTGATCCCTCCCCTCCAAAACAGGTTTATATATATGTTAACACATTTATTTCATTATCCGTGACTGCCTACATATGTGTGTATTCTTTTATTCTGTTTTGAATCTGTTGTAATATCCTCTGGTTCCATCTTTAATTAATGAACTAAATATAATCTTTGGTATCTGTTAAAAAATATGTTGGTAAAATAGCACTTACTACATGAAATGTCTGTGAAAATTAAATGAGGAATTGGATGTGATGAACACACATGCACAGTCTCTCCCATCATCAACATCCCCCACCAAAGTGGTACATTTATTATAGTTGATGAACCTTCATTGACATAACATTATCACCCCAGTCCATAACTACATGGGGGTTGATTCTTGGTGTCGTATACTCTGAGTTTGGACAAATTTATAATGACGTATATCTGCCATTATAACATCATACAGAACTGTTTCAGTGCCCTAAAAATTTTCTGGGTTTCTCCTATTCATTGCTCCCTCCCACTTAAGCCCTAGCTACCACTAATCATATTACTGTCTCCATAGTTTTTGCCTTTTTCAGTATACCACATAGTTGGAATTGTATAATATGTAGCCTTCTCACATTGGCTTCTTTTACTTAGTAATATGCACTCAAGTTTCCTCCTTGTCTTTTCATGACTTGAAAGCTAATTTCTTTTTAGTGTTGAACAACATTGTGGAAATTGAAAAACTGATTCTAGAATTTATATGAATAGGCAAATAACCTAAAATAGCCTAATTTTAAAGATAAATATGAAGTTCTTACACTATCTGAATTCAATAATTAGTCAACCTTCAGTGAATAGTACGGTATAGCATTGGCTTAAAGGTAAGCAAATACATAAATGGAACAGAATATAGTTCAGAAATAGGTCAACATATATATAGACAATTGATTTTCACGAAAGATGCAATGGCAATTTGTTGGAGAATGGAAAGATTAAACGAGTGGTGCTGGAACTATTGGAAATCCATATGCAAACCCAAACCAGAACAAAACAGTAAGAAAATAAACTTTGATCCAAACCTTGAATTATAATCAAATATTAACCCCAAATGGATCCTTATCTGTTTTTTAGCATATTCACTAATAACCTTTCTTTTTTAAAATTTTAATTTCTATTAGACTACTAAGGAAAGCAATGGAGACAATTCTGTTTAAAGGATTTTCCAAAGTTCCTTATTAATTTTAGGCCTGTTTGTACCCATGCCTTATGGCTGAGATACATAAATTTAGTAAATGCACAGAAGGGAATGAGAATCTATACCCAGATATTATGTAAGACTTATTTTGGTATGAGCATACCAGGCAATAGGATTAACTTTAATAGTTTTTAAAATAATTTTTCATTTTTACTTACTCTAAATTAGTTTATTATTTTACTAAATTGCTAGTTGATCATAGTTTAAAAAAAAGATTGCTTGAAAGAATTAATTTCAGATTTTAGATATAGAATGGGTCTTTTTGGACAGGAGAAGAAACACTCTTGGATGAGGCCTTTGATCTTTACAGTCCCTCAAAGGATAATTCCTGCCCACTGGAGTAAATGATAACCCTTTCTTTCTGTGAGAACAAGGAAAGTGCAGTTTCCATTGAGATTCCTTGTTTGTTCACATTGAATTTGATTGTTCGGGATACATTTCCCTATGAAAATAACATTGTCTCCCAAAGGGAACCAGCAATAGAAGTTTACTAACCATTACCCCACACAGAGAAGAATGTGTACACTATCTTCTGGAATTACTTAGCAAAGACACGTACACAGAGACAGCTTCTTTTACTTTTATGCTAAATAGTGCTATCCATTTTATTTTAGTTCTTTTTGGTCAATGCTGTAAATCTCATGTTTATTCATGGCTGGATATAGTTCCCGGACCTATTATTTTAGGGCACACTACCTCTGTGTTGTCCTTGATCATCTTTGTATCCAGCCCCAGAACCTAGCATGGTATCTGAAATATACTTGGTACTCAATAAATATTGAATAATTTTTTTAAATGGTCAATTCTGGAAGGAGTTCAATGAAAGAGCTACTTTTCTATACTGGTGGTAGACAGTAATTTCTGAAGGGCATTTTGTGGCAAAGTATCAGTAATTCAAAAGATTTACATCTTTTATCTACTAATTTATCTTTTGGAACCATATCCAAAAGAAATAATCAGAACAATGCAAAAATGTACACATAAATAACTTCAATATAGCTATGTTTATAATAGAATACACAAACAAATGCCAGTATAATCTAAGAGGCATAGTATATAAGAGAATGGGTAAGTAAATTATTCCAAAACTATAAAATGGAAGAATATGCTTCTCTTGAAAAGATATTTATAGTTTATTTATTTTTTCAGTTTCAAAATGTCCTCTTACCTATTCTTTTTCACACTTCAGTCTTTCATTATTTTTTATGTCTTTATATAGATATATTTATACATTAATCTCTCCATATATAATATATATGTATATATATGTGTGTATAAATATATATATATATTTTTTTTTTTGGTAGGAGTAAAGTTTACCTTTTTCTTTGCTTTGGTTTTGATTTTTTGTTTTGTTGTCAAATTTTCTTTGGATGAGATTAATTCCATCTGGGTTACTATTTGCCTCAAAAAGCATCTCTTCTCTGTTTACCTGGAGACTCTTACTCTTCTTTTTGGCACCTGAGTGGGAGGACTCGGTGTACATGCTTTATTTTTATGAGTCAGCAGTTCTCTCCCTGAGGAGAGTAAAGAAAGGAGATGGGGACTGGTTTCAGCCGTCAACAATTGGAAAACTTCAATTTAGTACATTTTCTCTCTGATTTTGTTGAAATTATTTTACCAATGTTATCATAAGAATTACCCTAAACTTAGATTTCTGTTTATACTTCAGCTTTGGGTATTCCCATCTAATTCATGGAGAACACTGGTAACAATTAGACACTACTGTAGGACTTTTGTCTGTGGTTACTCAGCACATATTTTTTCTGCATTGCCATGTCACTTCTGATTACAAATGTCAAATTGTAAGGACTTACAGTTTCCTTAAAGGACTTTGCCTTCTTAGTTTACAACCAGAATCAGGATAAAGAAAGTATAACTGCATGATGAAATTGCTTCACCTCCAATCCAGCCAGCATGATTGAGCCAGCTGGGGTAGTATTAGCCCTTTTTGTAACTTACTTTGGCTCTAACTCCGGCCTCTAGGTGGAAGAATATTAGTGGGGTCCTTAAAAGTGTATACTTCTTACATAAATCACTGCTAATAATTCTCTGCAACAAAAGAATATTGTGCCAGCCTCCCTATGATTTGTTCCAATTTGTTTCTCTTTGGTCCACGGTATATTGTATTTAGCTGATAGTTCACAGACTTTGTTCTATAAGTTATGGGCTCTAGTGAGAGTAGAAATTAATATTCTATGTTTTTAAAATTCTTTAGAAAAGAAAATCTGTTTGGTCTATCTCAGGTTAAATGTCCTTAAGTCCAAGCAACCATGATTCACATATGTTGAATTCATCTACAAACATGTTTGGAGGGGCTCTATTTCTAGGTAAGGAGCAGTTCTTATGGAAAAAGTAAACAAATTTTAAAAAATTAAATCATTGGGAAATGGATATACATTCAGAAATTTTTTACTAAGATCAATTAATTTCATTTTAGATAGTTGAGACACTTCACCTAATGCATTATCAATCAATCCCAAATTCAAAAGGATTTATAATGATGAAAATTGTTTTCCTTAATTGCATATATAATCTATCAAAGCAAATATTGCACCAGACAAAATTAAACAGGCAAGAAAGACTTTATTCAACGCTATTGCAATAGGAGAGAAAAGACAGAGTTGGGTTCAGGCTGAACACTGCTGACAAAAAAGGAGGGGGGTTTTTGTTCTTTTATTTTTTTCATCACTGGGGTGAGCTAGTGGAAAAGTACTGGAACATTAGGATGGAAGTTGATCAATGGGATGTGTGATATTAAGTTATTGCTGAGTTTGCAACTGTTTTTCTCTATGATTAGGCCGCCTGTGTTTGCTAATTGGCACCCATCAAAGTCAGGCTCCTACACTCCACAGAGACTGAGAGATACAGCTTCTATATTTCTGGATAATTACATTTCAAAGGGATGGCTCTCAGGTCCTTGAGAAAGAAATTCCTGGGTTGTACAACTGGCTAGAGCTTTTAAAAGAGATTTACATATATCACAAAGTGTTAGAGAAAGAATTTACAGTGATGAGCTCACTAAAGTAAAGCTGAGAGAAACATTAAGGCCATCTTGGTCAAATCTTAGATAAATAAAAATACTTTTAACTTTTCCCAATTCATTTTTATTTAGCCTATGCTAATTCTTATAGAATACCATCTTTTAAAGTAATGTCAAAACATCTTTTGTTTTCAAAACGTGTTAAAAGATGCTAAGTTCATGAGTTAGCTTTGAAAAACAAGTCTGTAACTCTAAGTTTCAGTGCCACTTTTTTCTCTGTAGAATTGTTTGAATTACTCAGTTGTGGTAGAAACAACAGGGTGACAATGACATGGGTGAAAATTAGTCTTGTGTTCAAATTACTACTGAAGTACTTACTTACCATCTTTGCTGGTTGGGGAAATTTCTCCAAGTGTCATTTTCCTTATTTGAAAAATGAAGGACATATTTACCTTGTAGAACTTTTATAAAGTATAATGAGATAATTTGTGTAAGGGGTCTAAATGAATAGAATACATTCATAGTATGAACTCAATAAATATGTATATTGTTATTACAATATTTGTGGGGAAAATTGTAATCCTTGGGTTGTAAATAATTAAGATTTGCAAAAACTCTCTGAGGGAAATTTAACAGAGAATAGGATGCCTGTAGCTTCCACCTTGGATCTGATGAGTTGACCCTATCATGACAGAGCTGCTGAGTGCATTGCATTTACCTAAATTCTGTGGTCTTGTCTGCCAGCTCCACAAGAAATTGTTAACATTCTAGAACAGAGAGTTCAAATATGGACAGGGATATTCTTGCAAAGAAAGGTAAAGTCTTGGTATAAGTCAAAGGAGTATGGCTAAAGCAGAAAAATAAGGAAAAAGATATGGACCATATAGGCTATACTCCTTTTTTTAAATTTTTCTGTTGATATCTATACTCTGTGAAGAAATCTACAGGTAAGAATTATATAAGGAACATTGGGGGACTTTCAAGATGGTGAAGAAGTAAGATGTGGAGATCACTGTCCTCCCCACAAATACAGCAAAAATACATCTGAATGTGTAATAATCCCTACAGAACACCTACTGAATGCTGACAGAAGACCTCAGATTTCCCAAAAGGCAAGAAACTCCCCACGTACATGGGTAGGGCAAAAGAAAAAGGAAGGGACCTGCACCTCTGGGAGGGAGCTGTGAAACAGGAAAAGCTTTCACGCACTAGGAAGCCCCTTCACTGGTGGAGAGGGGGGGTGGGCGGGATTGAAAGCTTCGGAGCCACAGAGGAAAGCACAGCAACAGTGGTGCAGAGGGCAAAGCAGAGAGATTCCCTCACAGAGGATCAGTGCTGACCAGCACTCACCAGCCTGGGAGGTTTGTCTGCTCACCCACTGGGGTGGTTGGGGACAGGGAGCTGAGGCTCGGGCATCAAAGGTCAGACTCCAGGGAGAGGACTGCTGTTGGCTGTGTGAATGAACACAGCCTGAAGGGGGCTAGTGCACCACAGCTAGCTGGGAGGGAGTCCGCAAAAAAGTCTGGACCTGCCTAAGAGTCAAGAGACCATTGTTTCAGGGTGCGTGAGGAGAGGGGATTCAGAGCACTGCCTAAAACGAAATTCAGAGAAGGGCACGAGCTGTGGCTATCAGTGCGGACACCAGAGACAGGCATGAAATGCTAAGGCTGCTGATGCAGCCACCGAGAATCCTGTGTGCAAGCACAGGTCACTATCCACACCTCCCCTCCTGGAAGCCTGTGCAGCCCACCACTGCCAGTGTCCCATGAATCAGGGACAACCTCCTGGGAGAACAAATGGCATGCCTCTGGCTACTACAACGTCAGGCTGGCCTCTACCACCGCAGGCTCACCCTGCATTCCGTGCCCCTCTCTCCCCCCGGCGTGAGTCAGCCAGAGCCATCTAATCACCCGCTCCTTTAACCCCCTCCTGTCTGGGAGAAGAATGGATACCAGAGGGCCACCTACATGCACAAGCATGGCAAAATCCAAAGCTGAACCCCAGGAGCTGTGTGAACAAAGAAGAAAAAGGAAAATCTCTCTATGCAGACTCAGGAGCAGAGGATTAAGTCTCCACAATGAACTTGATGTACCCTGCATCTGTGGAATACCTGAATAGACAATGACATCCCAAAATTGAGGCAGTAGACTTTGGGAGCAACTGTAGACTTGGGGTTTGCTTTCTGCATCTAGTTTGTTTCTGGTTTTATGTTTATCTTAGTTTAGTATTTAGAGCTTATTATCATTGGTAGATTTGTTTATTGATTTAGTTACTCTCTTCCTTTTTATATACTTTTTTTCCTTTTTCTCTTTTTATGAGTGTGTATGTGTATGCTTCTTTGTGTGATTTTGTCTGTATAGCTTTGCTTTTATTGTCCTAGGGATCTGTCTTTTTTTTAGTATACTTTTTAGAGCTTGTTATTTTTGCTGGATCTGTTTATTGGTTTGATGGCTCTCTTCTTTTTTTTTAAAATTACTATTTTATTTTAATGATTTTTAAAATTTTAATAATTTTATTTTCTCTTTCTTTCTTTCTTTCTTTCTTTCTTTCTTTCTTTCTTTCTTTCTTTCTTTCTTTCTCCCTTTTCTTCTGAGCCATGTGGCTGACAGTGTCTTGTTGCTCTGGCCAGGTGTCAGGACTGAGCGTCTGATGTGGGAGAGCCAAATTCAGGACATTGCTCGACCAGAGACCTCCTGGCCCCATGTAATATCAATTGGCGAGAGCTCTCCCAGAGATCTCTGCCATAACGCTAAGACCCAGCTTCACTCAAAAACCAGCAAGCTTCAGTGCTGGGCATCCCATGCCAAACAACTAGCAAGACAGGAACACAACCCCACCCATGAGCAGAGAGGCTGCCTAAAAACATAATAAGTTCACAGACACCTGAAAACAAACGATCGGATGCGGTCCTGCCCACCAGAAAGACCAGATCCAGGTTCATCCACCAGAAAACAGGCACCGGTCCCCTCCACCAAGAGGCCTACACAACCCACTTAACCAAGCTTACCCACTGGGGACAGACACCAAAAACAATTGGAACTACGAACATACAACTGCAAAAAGGAGACCCCAAACACAGTTAGGTTATGCAAAATGAGAAGACAGAGAAATACGCAGCAGATGAAGAAGCAAGGTAAAAACCCACGAGACCAAATAAATGAAGAGGACATAGGTAGTCTGCCTAAAAAAGAATTTAGAGTAATGATAGTAAAGATGATGCAACATCTTGGAAATAGAATGGAGAAAAATACAAGAAAGTTTTAACAAGGACCTAAAAGAATGAAAGAATAAACAGACATAGGGACAATCTCAGAGACCTCTGGCTCAAAATTAAACACACCAACATTTGAATTATAGGGGTCCTAGAAGAAAAAGAGAAAAAGAAGGGGTCTGAGAAAATATTTGAAGAGATTATAGTTGGAGAAGAGAAAAAGAAAGGGTCTGAGAAAATATTTGAAGAGATTATAGTTGAAAACTTCCCTAATATGGGAAAGGAAATAGTCAATCAAGTCCAGGAATGACAGAGAGTCCCATACAGGATAAATCCAAGGAGAAACACGTCAAGACACAGATTAATCAAACTATCAAAAATTAAAGAAGAAGAAAAAATATTAAAAGCAGCAAGGGAAGAACAACAAATAACACATAAGGGAATCCCCAAAAGGTTAACAGCTGAACTTTCAGCAAAAATTCTTCAAGCCAGAAGGGTGTGGCAGAACATATTTAAAGTGATGAAAGGGAAAAACCCACAACCAAGATTACTCTACCCAGCAAGGATCTCATTCAGATTCGATGGAGAAATTAAAACCTTTACAGACAAGCAAAAGCTTAGAGAATTCAGCACCAGCAAACCAGCTTTACAATAAATGCTAAAGGAACTTCTCTAGGCAGGAAACACAAGAGAAGGAAATCACCTCCAATAACAAACCCAAAACAATTAGGAAAATGGTAATAGGAATATACATGTTGATAATTACCTTAAATGTAAATGGATTAAATGCTCCCACCAAAAGACATAGACTGGCTGAATGGATAAAAAGACATGACCCATATATATGCTGTCTACAAGAGACCCACTTCAGACCTAGGGACACATACAGACTGAAAGTGAGGGGATGGAAAAAGATATTCCATGCAAATGGAAATCAAAAGAAAGCTGGACTAGCAATTCTCATATCAGACAAAATAGACTTAAAAATAAAGACTATTACAAGAGACAAAGAAGGACACTACATAATGATCAAGGGATTGATCCAAGAAGAAGATATAAGAATAGTAAATATTTATGCACCCAACATACAAGCACCATGATCTATAAGGCAAATGCTAGCAGCCATAAAAGGGGAAATCAACAGTAACACAATCATAGTAGATGACTTTAACATCACACTTTCACCAATGGACAGATAATCCAAAATGAAAATAAATAAGGAAACACAAGCTTTAAATGACACCTTAGACAAGATAGAATTAATTGATATTTATAGGACATTCCATCCAACAAAAACAGAATACACTTTCACTCAAGTGCTCTTGGAACATTCTCCAGGATAGATCATACCTTGGGTCACAAATCAAGCCTTGGTAAATTTAAGAAAATTGAAATGGTATCAAGTATCTTT
Organism: Physeter macrocephalus; assembly: GCF_002837175.3. Classification (NCBI taxonomy): domain Eukaryota; kingdom Metazoa; phylum Chordata; class Mammalia; order Artiodactyla; family Physeteridae; genus Physeter; species Physeter macrocephalus. The sequence continues at coordinate 84,625,961 of NC_041220.1, read as the reverse complement.
TCTGACCACAATGCTATGAGACTAGATATCAACTACAGGAAAAAATCTGTAAAAAATACAAACACATGGAGACTAAACAATACACTACTTAATAACCAAGAGTTCACTGAAGAAATCAAAGAGGAAATAAAAGAAAACCTTAGAAACACGTGACAATGAAAACAGGATGTCCCAAAACCTATGGGATGCAGTGAAAGCCGTTCAAAGGGGGAAGTTTATACCAATACAATCCTACCTCAAGAAACAAGAAACATCTCAAATAAACAACCTAAAGCAATTAGAAGAAGAAGAACAACAACAACAACAAAAAGATATCAGAAGGAAAGAAATCATAATGATCAGAAGTAAATGAAAATTAAATGAAGGAAACAATAGCAAAGATCAATAAAACTAAAAGCTGGTTCTTTGAGAAGATAAACTAAATTGATAAACCATTAGCCAGGCTAATCAAGAAAAAAAGGGAGAAGACTCAAATCAGTAGAATTAGAAATGAAAATGGCTCTTTGAGAAGATAAACAAGATTGATAGACCATTAGCCAGAATCAACAAGAAAAAAAGGGAGAAGACTCAAATCAGTAGAATTAGAAATGAAAAAGGAGACATAACAACGGACACTGCAGAAATACAAAAGTTTATAAGAGATTACTACAAGCAACTGTATGCCAATAAAATGGACAACCTGGAAGAAATGGACAAATTCTTAGAAATGCACAAGCTGCCGAGACTGAACCAGGAAGAAATAGAAAATATGAACAGACCAATCACAAGCACTGAAATTGAAACTGTGATTAAAAATCTTCCAACAAACAAAAGCCCAGGACCAGATGGCTTCACAGGCGAATTCTATCAAACATTTAGAGAAGAGCTAACACCTATCCTTCTCAAACTCTTCCAAATGATAGCAGAGGGAGAAACACTCCCAAACTCATTCTATGAAGCCAATATAACCCTGATACCAAAACGAGACAAAGACGTCACAAAGAAAGAAAACTACAGGCCAATATCACTGATGAACATAGATGCAAAAATCCTCAACAAAATACTAGCAAACAGAATCCAACAGCACATTAAAAGGATCATACACCATGATCAAGTGGGGTTTATTCCAGGAATGCAAGGATTCTTCAATATACGCAAATCAATCAACGTGATACACCATATCAACAACTGAAGGAGAAAAACCATATGATCATCTCAATAGATGCAGAGAAAGCTTTTGACAAAATTCAACACCCATTTATGATAAAAACCCTGCAGAAAGTAGGCATAGAGGGAACTTTCCTCAACATAATAAAGGCCATATATGACAAACCCACAGCCAGCATCATTCTCAGTGGTGAAAAACTGAAACCATTTCCACTAAGATCAGGAACAAGACAAGGTTGCCCACTCTCACCACTCTTATTCAACATAGTTTTGGAAGTACTAGCCACAGCAATCAGAGAAGAAAAAGAAATAAAAGGAATCCAAATAGGAAAAGAAGAAGTAAAGCTGTCACTATTTGCAGATGACATGATATTATACATAGAGAATCCTAAGGATGCTACCAGAAAACTACTAGAGCTAATCAATGAATTTGGCAAAGTAGCAGGATACAAAATTAATGCACAGAAATCTCTGGCATTCTTATACACTAATGATGAAAAATCTGAGAGTGAAATTAAGAAAACACTCCCATTTACCATTGCAACAAAAAGAATAAAATATCTAGGAATAAACCTACCTAAGGAGACAAAAAACTTGTATGCAGAAAACTATAAGACACTGATGAAAGAAATTAAAGATGATACAAATAGGTGGAGAAATATACCATGTTCTTGGATTGGAAGAATCAACATTGTGAAAATGACTCTACTACCCAAAGCAATCTACAGATTCAATGCAATCCCTATCAAACTACCACTAGCATTTTTTACAGAACTAGAAAAAAAAATTTCACAATTTGTATGGAAACACAAAAGACCCCAAATAGCAAAAGCAATCT
>NC_041220.1:84618135-84622634 GCF_002837175.3 Physeter macrocephalus | reverse complement strand
GATCAGCTAGGTGGTTTGTGACCACCTAGAGGGGTGGGATAGAGAGGGTGGGAGGGAGGGAGACACAAGAGGGAAGAGATATGGGAACATATGTATATGTATAACTGATTTACTTTGTTGTAAAGCAGAAACTAACACACCATTGTAAAACAGTTATACTCCAATAAAGATGTTAAAAAAACAAACAAACAAAAAAAAACAGTCATGTACCACAATGTTCATTGCAGCTCTATTTACAATGGCCAGGACATGGAAGCAACCTGTGTCCAACGACAGATGAATGGATAAAGAAGATGTGGCACATACATATAATGGAATATTACTCAGCCATAAAAAGAAACGAAATTGAGTTATTTGTAGTGAGGTGGATGGACTTAGAGACTGTCATACAGAGTGAAGTAAGTCAGAAAGAGAAAATCAAATACTGTATGCTCACACATATATATGGAATGAAAAAAAAAAAAAGAAAGAAAAGGTTCTGAAGTACCTAGGGGCAGGACAGGAATAAAGATGCACATGTAGAGAATGGACTTGAGGACACAGGGAGCTGGGACTAAGTGAGAGAGTGGCAAGGACATATATACACTATGAAATGAAAAATAGATAGCTAGTGGGAAGCAGCAGCATAGCACAGGGAGATCAGCTTGTGCTTTGTGACCACCTAGAGGGGTAGGATAAGGAGGGTAAGAGGGAAATGCAAGAGGAGGAGATATGAGAATAGATGTATATGTATAGTTGATTCACTTTGTTATACAGCAGAAACTAACACACCATTGTAAAGTAATTATACTCCAATAAAGATATTAAAAAACAAACAAAAAAAATTATATAAGAAAAAAATTTTTTTTTTTTTTTTTTTTTGCCTCTGGTACAAAGTGGATCCATATTTTAAAAGTTTACATTTGGGGGCTTTTATGGACTTAATTGTGTCCCTTCGAAATTCATATGTTGGTCCCTTAACCCCCAGTATAATGGTATTTGGGGTGCAATATAATAGGAGATATTTAAGTTTAGATAAGATCATGAGGGTAGAGCACTCATGACGTTCTGGCATTAGTATCTTGTAAGAAGAGGAAGAGACAGTAGTATTCTCTCTCTGTCACATAAGGACTCAGCTAGAAGGTGGCCATCTCCAAGCAGAAAGAGAGCTCTCACACCAGGACTCAACTATGCTGGCATCCTGATCTTGGACTTCCAGCCTCCAGAACTTGGAGAAAATAAATTTCTGTTTAAAATCTGTGCTATTTTATTCAGCCCACACTGACTAAGACAGAGCCCATCCTAGATTACCAAAAACTTAGAAAAAATGCAAAGAACTTCTTTCTAAAGAATCTTCTGAAAAATAAATGTCTTTGGGAAAATAAACCCTAAATGATCTCAAAATGAGTGTTCAGAAAAATGGATTGGTTTCCTCTTCATAACATTCACTTGCCAGTGATGGAGTCCAGGGCACATTACCCCCAAATTTGGGAACATTGCACTTTGAATAAATTAAGCTGAAGGAGTTTGAGAAAATGGCAGAAGCAGGAAAATTGCTCTGATATCCCCCACCATCCACACAGACCCAACTTCTTCCCTGAAATAAGTCACAAAACCTAATGTGAGAAGTGCCCTCCCTATACTCAGAAGAAATGTGCATCCTTATATCCAAAAACTAAGGGATGCTGAGAAGAATCCTTACAAACAAACTTGCTGAGTTTCCCCCAGTTTACTACATTTACTCATACTCTTTAATTTCTCATAATTTCTACACATCTGTCCACACTTCATCCAATTTAGCATACAAGTACTCAAGCTTACCTGTTTTTTTCAAGTCATTTCCTTATGAAGTCTCCCGTGTCACATAAAATTTAAATAAATTTGTATGCTTTTCACCTGTTAGGCTGTCTTTGTCAGTTCAGTTTTTAGACCCAGTCAAGGACCCTAAGAGTATTGAGGACAACTTTTTCCTTCCCTACACCAGTTATTTAGGAGGAAATGGATTTCTATAAAGTAGGTTTCACTCCAAGACAAAGTAATCCACTGGTGTTTGAAATCCAAGCATTTGAAATACCCTTTCTTGCAACTTTCTTTTCTTGAATCTACTCTTGAAGCCAAATCTATCTTTAAACATATTGGTTAACTTCTCAAATTTTCTTCAACAAACGCTGCATTTCTTTAGCTTTAGGGATTCCTTGAACTATTATAATGAAAATGAGTTTTTAAAAGTTAACATTATGAGTCAATAGTTCATTCATTGCACATTTTATTTATTTGTTTATTCAATAAACTTTCACTAAGCCCTTATTCTCTCCCAGGCAGTGCTCTAGGAGTAGGGGACACAGTCCAGAACAAAGCAGACTCAAATGCCAAACTTTTGGAGTTTATACTGTTTAAGTAGCTAACAGTCCTAGTTTCAATTGGACAGTTAAAAGACTGATAAGAACCAGAAAATGAGAGAAGCAGACACCTAGAATATGTTGATCATTAAATGCTCAAAGCTAACTTCACTTATTTGAAAACTTTCAAAGCTTATGCTGCTTAGTGGATGTGTCCTAGCATCTTCTCTTCTCCAGTTTTGCTTTCTCTCTCTGGAAATTGAAGGGTTGGGAACCTCCCACATCTAAAATTTATAGAATCTGCAAGAGTTTGTAAAGGAATGTGTCTCAGCACAATGCCAAAGACTATATTACAGAGACACATTCCGAAAGGGAGATACATCTTCCTTTAAAATGTGAACATCTCCTCTTATTTATCCTTCATGATTTTATAGCACAAGGCCACTTTATATGTAGTTCCCAAGGTCTAATTGAAGATCTGTTCACCAGAAGAAAGAAGGCTATTAAGGACAGCAGGACCCAGTTCACTTACCTTCTACTTGTGTCTAATTATGGAAAAGTTGTGCTTTTTAGTTTATATTTTCAGATGCTCCTGAAAACCTTTTTGGTTGTGCAGGTAAGCATCTTTCAGAAAAACATACCTTCCCCTGAGATGCTTGCAAATATCACATCTGTTGTAGAACACACAGAAGACAGAACTGTGTGCTCTAATTAGAGAGGAAAATTGAAATATATCAGTGGATCACTAAGAGTGACTGATGCAAATAGTTGAAGGAAAATAGCTCTTTCTGATTTGAAACTATGATTTCTACACAATTGGTATCCACATAATAGGTAAATCAAATCATGACTTTACTCCTCCATGACTGTAAATTAACAGTGAGTAAATGGCAAGACATTAGAATTGTACTGTTCCATAAGCATAAGTATAAATGTTAATCTGAATCTCTTGAGTTCGCAAAATTTAGCCGGAAATACTGTTAAACATACTTTCTCAAGAGAATGTTCTTTGCTTCCAGCCTCACAAAAAAACTGCAAATACAACAGCAGCAGCTTTTCATTGCAGCATTTTGGAGCTGTCCCCATCCAGCAGGAAGTGGGATATATGCAAAGGTCTGCAAAACTAAAAAAAAAAATAAAAAAATAAAAAATACTGCTGTTTTAAAATAAAGTTCAACAAACTTTGGTTTAACTTCTTGCAAAGGTCGCATCAGGATTAGTTTAAATTTCAGGTCAAGAGTCAGCTTACTTCCTATTTGATCTGCAGCAATTGAAGCATATCTAATAGAAGCACTATTTTAAACACAAAGGTTAAACACTGTTGCATTTTGACAAAGGTTAAATGCCTGTTTACTGAAGTTAATGACTTAATAGCATTTTGAATACCATTCTTTATATAAAGGTTAATCTCATATTTTTAACTTCATGTTTCCTTTCTTAAAAGGAAATACTCATTAGGACCCAAACAATTATCTAATTGTTAATTTGTTTTGATCTTATTTATAGTTTTTCAACCAGAGTATTATCTGTTTTGATTGCAAGAGATTTTTTAAAGCATTCAAGAAGAAAAATGCTTAAAGAGAGAAATCAGGTTATTAGAGAATTACTGTTTTCAAAGAGTCCAAAGGAAAGGAATGATTTTAGAAAGATATCTACTGCAAAGATATAATCTATTGTGGGATCGTATACTTGCCAAGGATGTACATGAGACCAGTCGATTTCTATTTTTTGTAAAAGCAAATAGTTGATTTCTATTTGTTGTCAAAACAAATAATCTTCTGGGCTCAATAGAAAAATCACAATCAGATGATCATACTGTCGACTGAAAAAAATGCACATTGTGAGTGTTGTGAGTTAAGGTTTATTTGGGGCAAAATGAGGACTATGTCCCGAGAGACAGCATTTCAGATAGCTCTGAGAAACCACTCCACAAAGGTCGGGGGTGGGTAGTTCTTCAGTGTTATATATGATTTTAGTGAGGGAGGGTATGTGCAGTCAAGCACACATTTTGGCAGAGGCTTGCTGCTCGTCACGAGGAGCATATGTCACCATTAATGATTTTAATGCTTTGTAGATATGGGGAGATACAAGAATTGGGCTCAGGGCTTCCCCGGTGGCGCAGTGGTTGCGCGTCCGCCTGCCGATGCAGGGGAACCGGGTTCGCGCCCCGGTCTGGGAGGA
>NC_041220.1:84581305-84616839 GCF_002837175.3 Physeter macrocephalus | reverse complement strand
AAAAAAAAAAATAAAAAAATAAAAAATACTGCTGTTTTAAAATAAAGTTCAACAAACTTTGGTTTAACTTCTTGCAAAGGTCGCATCAGGATTAGTTTAAATTTCAGGTCAAGAGTCAGCTTACTTCCTATTTGATCTGCAGCAATTGAAGCATATCTAATAGAAGCACTATTTTAAACACAAAGGTTAAACACTGTTGCATTTTGACAAAGGTTAAATGCCTGTTTACTGAAGTTAATGACTTAATAGCATTTTGAATACCATTCTTTATATAAAGGTTAATCTCATATTTTTAACTTCATGTTTCCTTTCTTAAAAGGAAATACTCATTAGGACCCAAACAATTATCTAATTGTTAATTTGTTTTGATCTTATTTATAGTTTTTCAACCAGAGTATTATCTGTTTTGATTGCAAGAGATTTTTTAAAGCATTCAAGAAGAAAAATGCTTAAAGAGAGAAATCAGGTTATTAGAGAATTACTGTTTTCAAAGAGTCCAAAGGAAAGGAATGATTTTAGAAAGATATCTACTGCAAAGGTATAATCTATTGTGGTATCGTATACTTGCCAAGGATGTACATGAGACCAGTCGATTTCTATTTTTTGTAAAAGCAAATAGTTGATTTCTATTTGTTGTAAAAACAAATAATCTTCTGGGCTCAATAGAAAAAATCACAATCAGATGATCATACTGTCGACTGAAAAAAATGCACATTGTGAGTGTTGTGAGTTAAGGTTTATTTGGGGCAAAATGAGGACTATGTCCCGAGAGACAGCATTTCAGATAGCTCTGAGAAACCACTCCACAAAGGTCGGGGGTGGGGGGTAGTTCAGTGTTATATATGATTTTAGTGAGGGAGGGTATGTGCAGTCAAGCACACATTTTGGCAGAGGCTTGCTGCTCGTCACGAGGAGCATATGTCACCATTAATGATTTTAATGCTTTGTAGATATGGGGAGATACAAGAATTGGGCTCAGGGCTTCCCCGGTGGCGCAGTGGTTGCGCGTCCGCCTGCCGATGCAGGGGAACCGGGTCGCATACCACAAAAAAAAAAAAAAAAAAAAAGAATTGGGCTCATAAAATCTTCTTCTGAAAATAACTATCTAACGGCCTGGTCTTCCAGTTTTTCCCAGAGCACAGAGTGCCTCATTCCTGATCTCCACCCTGAACTCCTTTCTGGGTGTGTTGAAGGTCAGTGGCTGAAGCTGTTGTTGACTTATTCCTTGTTGGGGCAGATAGCAAGTACCAATTTTTAGTTGACAATACTTATCAGAAGATGTAAAAATAATTTACTACACAAGAGAAAGGCTCCTAGTCAATTTGGCATTTACTTTGGATGACATTTTTAGTTAATATGATTCCAACAGTTTAATGGGTGTAGTGCATTAATTAGAAAAAAATATGCTAAAGTATATCATCCATACTTTTTTCAATACTTTTTTCAATATCTCTAAATGACTAAAAACACCTCACCTTACTTACTACTCAGAAATTAAACTTAAAATTCAGACATTGCAAATGGGTGCTGAGTTTTGAAGGTGGTATACATTTGGGGAAAATACTCATATTTTTTGGTGCTATAGATTTATTGCTTTACAGGTAAAATATCAAACTTTGATGAAACATTTCAAATTCAATCACATGTACTATTAAGAGTAACAGAGTTGTGGCAAAGTTTGTTACCCGAAAACTGGATTTGCCTTTTGGTGGGTGCCAAGCCAATAGCCAAAGATCAGGAGAAGGAAGGATTTATTATGACTTGCAGCAAGTAAGGAGACCAGGTCTCTTTCCCAAAGCAGCGTCTCCCTGAACTGCAAAGTTAGGGACGTTTCAAGCTAAGTGTACATGTGTATTCATGAAGGGGCTTGAGCAGAGGAGAATTCAGCACAGAATTGGGGCAAAGTTCAACAGAGTCCAAGCTTTAGTTGATGGATGTCGGGAGGGTCAACATCATCATTCCACCCTCCATCTGGGTTGGGGGGCATTAGTTCCTGCAGAACTGTATATATCTTGAGGGGAACTAGGACTCTGCTTTATCACTGAACTATTGTTTGCCTTTTCTCTGCTCTTGTGTCTCTTTGTTCTTTTAAGATCATTAACTACTTAGACCTGTTCAAGGGCAAGAATTGGGGCCAGGCTGAGATCACAAAATGTCTTAGGCCAAAATGGATTCTCTTATGTCAAGAAAGCCATTCCTGATTCTCTTTCTCTGGAGACCCCCTAACCTATCTGCTTACAAGTTTGTGCATATCACATGTAATTTATTTCAAGGTTATGGTATAGATGACAGAAAGTGAAGGAGGAAAATATCAGAAAAACGCCTGTGAGAACCCCCCTCCTTTTAAAGGAGAGAGCTCAGTCAGGCAAAAGAGTGCCATCTGATCTGTCAGAAGGTGAAATTCAGTGAGGAGTGGAAGCCAAATTTCACTTTTGAATGAGGTAAACAAATGGGATAATGTAAATGGAGCCATACAGGGAACAAAGGATAGTGTGCTAAACTCATGACGAGTTCAAAAAGAATCTGAGGATAAATCTAGGACTTCTTGGGATAAAGAAGTGGACAAAATCAACTGGTTCAATGTCCCAACAGATCTATGCACCATTTTATATTTTACTGGTTTCATTGCTGTTCTGAAAGTGTTCTGTGTTTATTCTCCATGATAATTCTTTCTCTTTTATTTTAGTATTCCCCACCCCCACCCCCAACTTCAGTTTAGTGTTTCTTGGGGAATGTTACTTTAAGTTTTAATTATATAAACCTGGTGTCTCCTGTCCATTAGGCCTGCATCTTGGTATTGGTCACCAAAACTCTTTCAGGTGACAATGACCTAAGACAAAGTAGAATGTATAAAAGGGCAAGAGATTATTGGAGGCCGTTTGCAACCTTATTCTCATTTTTTGACTGTAAAACATTTTAAAGATGTTATTGTAATTTTGCTTTAAGAAAATGCAAATTTCCCATTTTATAGTGATTCTGAATTGGTTGAAAATATGAAGAAATTGTTGAGCTAAGCATATTATGGTCAGTTTTCTGGCTATGACCAATGGGTACACTATCTATAAAAATCTAATTAATAAGATTTAATTCAAGGGATATATAAAGTTTCCTCCAGTTTAAAAAGATTATTCATACAACATTAAGGGAAAGATGAATAAATCATTTGGTTCAAATGAGGAGAAATACTTTAAAATTAACTTATTAACCTTGTTATGTTTAACATGGTTAAGGGGAGGGGAATATTTCCCCCTCTACCCTTCTTGAGTTCTTATATCTGGACTAATAATAAAACTGACACAAGATAGATTGACAGGTTGTATGGTCAGGCCACTCAAGATGGCAGTTCTCTTGCTCTCTATCCATCCCCTGCCTGACCAGTGCCTGCTGCACCTACACTCTGCTCACGTGACTGACCTTCCGACATACTCCCCCAGGCCCCAGCTAGTGACTGTTCTTATCAAAGGGGCAGTGAGGGGCGTGCCCCTCTGTTTGTCTCCCTGGTAACTGATGAGCCAACCTGACTTAATTCCCCCTATAACTGGCAATCTCCCCTTCCCCCAGGGAACCAAAGACTGTCACCTTGTCCTGCCCACAGTCTACCTCACACTGTGGGGTGTCAGGACCTTGCTTCAGACATGTAAGCTCCCCTATCCATTAAACCATCTATGTCTCTGTTGCTGACTCCGGGCTCTTTTGTCTTAAAGCTGGGCAAGCACAGGCCTTGTCAGCCTGTGAGGTGCAGCCCCAAAACGGGAGAAAAATAAACAAATTTTAATTCAGGTGCCTGGAGGTACCATAGAAATGGGACCTAGGAAGTGGCCAAAGCAGGCAGCTTTTTTACTTTTCAGACTAAGAAACAATAAATTTGTGAGGAATTGACAGGACAAAGAAATTTAGCTTTGGGGTGCTCAATTAGTGAAGAATCTAAACAGAATTTAGGCTTAGGGTAGAATTAAAGAAGCAACAAAATTGTTCATATAGGCTTCTTGGACCGAATTCCCTGTCTCAGGCGATAAGAGTGTCCATTTACCTCCAGATGCACGAAGTGCACTTTTTACATTAGAGATTTATTTCCTGCTTTCAGGGAGACAGAAAGGAGTGTCTTATGTTGGCTGTTTTTAAGTAATTTTAATTCAAAATAGTCAATATGCCATTGAGGAACCTTTTGGGGTGGCTTACCCTGGGCTCCAACAGGGACAAACTGTCACAGCTTTCAAGTCATATCAATAGGTAACTCTCCTAAGTGCATCTACTGATATACTTAATTTATAAACTAATACAGTATAATTATTATTACTATTATTTTAAACTATTTTAAAGCAAGAACTATAAATTAATAAATCAATTATCTGGAATATTTACCTAAAACATGGGCTAAAATTCATATTACATAGTATTATACTTATTTTTTAAAGTAAAACAATATTTCTTTCAATAATTAAGCTTTTTATGTACCTAGTAATATTTTGGATATTATCATTTAATTAAAAATTAGAATGCATTGAGCAATCATAAATGTGTTATTTAAATGGAAAATCAAAAATGGAAACTGAGTCATAAAAATCATCTATGCATATAGGAAAGTTTCCATTCACACAACAAATATTTATGGAATTCATAATTTCCGATATCAAGGAAAATAGTATTTTTGAACAACTGTCATACATTCACGTGGCATTTATCTCAGAAATAATTTTTAGTCTCCACTTGGGTATGATAGTATTTGGTTAAAGAATAATGATTTTATCTGAATTATGTAAAAGCAAATTGCATCTATGTAGTGACGATTTACAGAAGCTACAGCTTCCATTCCTGCAAATGCAAGATCTCAACTGGATCAGTTTTGGTACCACAAGAAATTCTCTCACCCATTATAATTTATTATTCAAAATTGTTGAGAATTATTTGGACAAAGGCCATCAAAGTCATTGACATTCAGTTCAAGAAACAAAGTCATTCAAGGAGTAATCATGAAATTTGTAGTTTGCAAACCAAAATAAACTTCTCATTTTCTCACTAATTATTTTCTGTTGATACAGGAAATGCTCCCTGAGTAGGTGACATTTACATTAAGACCTGAAGGATGATAATGAGATAAGGAGCAAGGGCACATTAGAAATAGAAAAGGGCTTGGTACAGAAGAATAGAAACGAAGCCATTTCAAATAAAGGACACCGAATGAGATAGAAATGAAGAGTCATGGGCTTTGAAAATTGGCTAACAAATTAATCACAAGTGTGAAGATGAGGATTTAAAGTTTTATTCCAAATCCAATGGGAATCCAATTTTATTATAGTAAATGACAAAGTTATAGCAATTAGAGGCTAAGAGGAAACAGACCATATCTAGATGTTCTAAAAGTTTCAAAGTTTCCTGTTGCTATAAAGCAAGACAATAAAATATTTTCCGGATTAGATTAAATTCATTAGAATAAAACTTGAACAGCAATAACTGTAGAGTTTTAGTGTAGAAAGTAATCACTTTTAGTTACAGATATTCATAGTAGTACAGAACTGGAAGAAACCATATAACATAATTTAATTCATCTATAAATGAAGAAACTGAAGTCTGAAGGAGTTAAATGTATGTTTTCCTTTGTATTTTTAAAAATTTCAGATGATAACTTTACCTAAATTAAATTATGTAAACTTGCATATCAAAATTTAATTAGTTTAAAAGAGTTTAAATGCACGTTTAAATCCTCAATGTTATGGAGAAGAGATTTTTATGATAATTAAAGAATACATACGCCTTCCACTTATGAGTTTACACTACAGTTTAACTTTTTCCCTTTCATATCCCATTGATTATTATGATTCAATTGTATCTGTAATAAGTATTCAGGTAAGCACTGTTAGAGGGAAGCAGATGCAGTCTCTGAAAGGAATCAATTGTGCATCGAGGTATTAATGTGGAGAGATTTGGGGAGCCATACAGTTAGAGTTGTTGCTGATATATATTTGAATTTTGGGAGACAAATGTATCTACACAAAAGAATAATGGTAGGCAAGATATGAAAGGTAATTAGAAATGTAAAAAGCAGAACAATAGTGTCTGAATAATCAAGGGAAGCAACATTTTCCAGGGTAGGAATCGTCAAGAAATGATCTCTAGAGTTTTCAATTGAAAAATCAGAAAGTATATCAGCACTTGACGTCCCTGCACTATACAGTCACTGTAACTGCCAAAAACAAAACAAACAAATTTGAAAAAAACATTAAAATCAAAAATAAAACCCTAAGTAAATCTGCTTATGACTGCTCTTGTGAAAAAGCCATTTAATTATTTTGTAAGATAGATTGTTTGTAATGATACTCTTTTATTTGTACTTGTAAGCCAAAGATTTCTAACACATTTTTGTTTTAGTTTAAGTCTGTCAATGGAAATAAATGGAATGATAATTTCATCAGTCTTCCAAGTATATTTTCTAATAATTCAAAGTTTAGTTTATTTTCTCATATAAATGGATCAAGTTATTTACTCATTTATTCTATATTATTATAGGTCTACTGATTCAGGTACTGTAGATTCAATGCAGACCTGAAGTCTGTACTTAGAGAGCTTATAACCTAGTGAAAGAAACAAGACATAGATAAAAAATCACAAAATAAATTAAGTTGTGATGATGGCTAAAAAGCAGAAATATGGTGTGTTACAAAAGGTTTAGCAGTGATCATTGAGTCTATATGCAGGATGAAAGGTATATTTGGTTTAAGGCTCCTAGGTTTTTAATGACTCTCCAGCCAGGTTTTATTAAACGGACTTGCCAACCAGTACATGACTTCTGAAAAGTTGATAAAATGTTTAAATTTGTATATTGAATCTGCAGTTCTGTGGAAAATTTTATAAACAAAGTTGATTACAAAAGCAGGTATAGATGTACATAACTTGAAGGACACAAAAAGATATCTAATCTGCAATACTCTGCATCAATTGTTTACTTCATTCATTGTAATATGATATGATATACAATATATATTATTTTATTATGTCATATAATGACACACAAAATATAACATAACAAAAATGAAATATTACTTTGACACATGATTCATGTTTTCTTTTGATTTCAGATTGCAAAGTTGCCTTTGATTTATTAGTTTTAGGATGTATTTGCATGTTTCCTCCTAGCTAATTCTGCTATGTGGAGCAAGCTCATGCATGGTGGAGTCAATGTCTTGCCATATTCATAAAAGAATAAAGAGTTAGATATAGACATAGATGTAGATATAGATTAGACATAGACATAGCTATAGATATGTACTATGTATGTATATGTATATCTATGTATGTAGTTATATACACACGCATAAACACGTATCTTCCTTATACTTGGTTTATTAGATCTGTCACAGTGTCAGGCAATATTAGATTTGTGGTATAACTGTAATTTTCCTAAGTCATATAAGCAGCTACTAAGTAGCTTGATCTCTTTGGGTTGCTCAGATTGATCTGGGAATTTTTTCTGAGTATTTGCCTTAACATCTAAGCATTGAAATTAAAAGTGAAATTTTACTCCAGCCTCCCTTTGGGGTCAGGGAGAATTGGTGATAACCTATGATTTTGGTTCAGATTCTAACTTTACGGTTAATTAGCTGTGTGGGTCATTACTTTCGGCATTTACAGGCATACCTTAGAGATATTTCCGGTTCAGTTCCAGACCACCGCAATAAAGGGAATATTGCAATAAAGCAAGTCACAGGAATATTTTGGTTTCCCAGTGCATATAAAAGTTATGTTAACACTATACTGTAGTCTATTAAGTTTGCAATAACATTATGTCTAAAAAATGTACATACCTTAATTAAAAAATGCAAAACAAAAAACCTCTTCCAACAGTAACATCAAAGATCACCGATCACAGATCACCATAACAAACATAATAATAGCGGAAAATTTTGAAATATTTCATCATTCAACAAAATGTGACACAGAGACCACAAAGCGAGCAAATGCTGTTGGAAAAGTGGCACCAATAGACTTGCTGTATGCAAGGTGCCACAAACCTTCAATTTATAAAAAATGCAATACCTGTGAAGTGCAATAAAATGAGGTGTGCATATAATCTCTCTCAGCCTCACATTAAAATTGGAAATGTGAGGTGGAATTCTATAAAACCATTCGGATTCGCTTCCAGCAATAAAATTCTCCAATTATTTTCCTCATCTTAAATGTTTCAAAACTGGTCAGAGGGAGGTCTTGCTCTGACTGAATCACTACTTGTTATGGAGCCAGGCGATCTTTAGACACAGGATATATTGGAGATATATCCAGCTGACTCGATCCCTGAGTTCAGCTAAAATACATTAAACATGTATTCTGTGTTCTTAATCTTTCTTGAAAGCAAGCTAGCAGGCAAAAAATATATTCATTCCTTATCAGCTTAGCCCAAAATGTAAGAAGCAAAATCCTCTATCCTAAATAAGCATTTGGTATACAAATGAATGTGACAGGCTTACAATAAGGGGGAAATAGTGCCTCTGAGAAACTGGAACTCATTTCTTGACAAAGTATAGATTGCAATCTGTTGCCATAAAACTAAATTAAATAAAATGCAAGCAAAAAAATGATAAATTGCACAGATATCAGAGCGCTGCATAATTAAACTTCTAATTTTTTTGGAACTTTATTTTGAAAGAAAAGAAAAAAATGACTATTTTATGGGATATATTGACACTAAAAGAGACTAGTAAGATTCAGCCATCTTTTTTAATTGAAGAAAAGCCAAATAATAGAACCAAAATGCACTGTTCTATGACTAAATCCATTTTAAGTGGAATGAGCATGTCTGTGTACATATGAATTACAAATGAATAATCATAAACATTGGAAGGTCAGTAAAATGCTTCCATGCTAATATTTTCTATTAGGATGAATACAATTTATAAACAAGCATTTATTTCAGTTGTCCTGAATATAAATTTGACCAGATTTACTGTGTTTGCCCTCCCCTTAAATCAGTCATTCACAACTGGGAGCGATTTTGCCCACCAGGGAACATTTGGCGATGTCTGGAGATATTTATTTTGTCACGACTGCGCAGGGGCAGGGGGAGGGTGTTGCTACTGTCATTGATTGGGTAGAGGCCTAGGATGCTGCCACACTATGCCCAGGAAAGCCTCCTCAGCAGCAAAGAACTATCTAGTTCAAAACATAACTAGTGCTGAGCCTGAGAAACCCTGACTTAGATAAAATATTACCCCACCATCCATTTCACAGTATGGATTTTGAAAGTTAAATTTATTCAATTTTATAATATAGAATGAAGAAAACAAGAAAATGGAAATAATTTTTTAAAAAATTAAGATAGAAACTTATGTAAATTTTTAAAAAATCAATGACAAAACTCCAGTTGTATAGCTGTTTATTCTCAAACTGCATTGAATCTTTTTTGGTTTACTATAACTCTGACTGTAGTCTAGCTTGATCACTGTCACTTAAATAGAATCAAGATACTAATGGCCATGTACTAAACTACATATACCCATCCAAATCTAAAATTGGTTAGAGCAGACTTCCAAAATTAAGAAATATTATAAAATAGCACAATTAAAATACATATAATAAAACTAGATATACTGTATGAAGAAGAAAAATATATATTTTTGCTTTATTTTACCTAAAGAATAAGATAGTATCCTATTTTTGCAGTAGACTAATAACAAGGTATTGAGTTGCCTGATACTACAAGATTCTGGTTATAAATGGTGAGACAAATATTTTAAGACTAATTTAGTAATCTAAAGTACACACATATTATTTTAAAAGTAATAGATGTTTACTAGGAAAGTGGAAAATATAAAAAGCACAAAAGTTGAAAATAAAAATTTTCCATAATTGTGATCATAATATTTTATAAAATGATTCTCTTCCTTCATCATTTCCAACAAACATTTTAATAAAGATTGCATTGCATTCCATCACGTGAATTTACCTTAATATAAGTAACCATTCCCTTATTAATATATTCATTCACTTGACAAATATTCGAACTTTTACTATCTACCAGGAATTCACTGGAGATGGGTTAGGAGGCAAACAAAATAAGTTTCCTACCCTTATATTCTGAACCTATATGTTATTGCAGAAGGCAGGTGTGTATATGTGCGTGTCAAGAAGTGATAAATGCAATGAATAAAATGAAGAAGGGTTATGTGGACATAAAATTATAATCAAGGGTGAATGGCTGCTTTCCCAGAATGAGCAGGGAAAGAGTCTTTGAGAAGGTGACATTTGGAGAGAGGCCTGCATGAAAGCATCTCTCTCAAGTGAGAACGATTTACTCTCAGCTGCCAAAAAAAACATCAAATTCAAACGCCCTGAGATGAGACCATGCTTGGTGTTATCAAGGAAAGATAAGTAGACCAAAGTGACTGGAGGACAGGAAGGTAACCAGGGGCTTGGTCAGATGAGGGTGTGAAGGCTGAGGTTGGGAGATTGGACTTTAAGTGGGATGGGAAGCTACTGGAGGGGATGAAATGATACAATTATATTGTAAGTAGACCACTCTGCTTTCTATGTGCAAAGAACATGGGAAGGAGACTAGAGTAGTTGTGGGGAACCAGTTAGGATGTTACTGCAATTGTCTCACAAACATGAGAATGACCTGCACTGGGGTAATACTGGAGGAACAGAATAGCAGAATTGGGACATAACTTAAAATGGAGCCAGCAGGCATTGTTCATGACTTTGGTGATTGATGAGAGAAAGAGAGAGAACAAAAATGATGCAATTTTAGCAGTTTGAAATATTTCTTGGGTGACGATCCTTTTTCATAAATCTTCTTACCCATCTTTAATAATTTATTAAGGATAATTACTTATAACTCGAATGATTGAATTTCAGATATGCACAATTTACATTTTAAAGCCTATTAATATAGTAGGTAGTATGTTTCTTTTAAACAAATACCTCATAATCAGAGCTTGTTAAAAGATAAACTGAGGCAGGTTAAAAATTTTAAGACTTTATTTGAGCATCTATCCATTCCCATCAGGCAGTGCCAAATCAGAAGTGGTTAGGAGCACTCCACTGACAGAAGCTTGGGAGAGACTTGTCTAAAGAAAAGGCAGAAGAAAAGTGAGGAACTTATTGATTGGCTATAGCTTAAAGCCTAGTTGGCTGTTTGTGATTGGCTGTCCTTAGGTTTTGATTTGGTAACCTGGAGGCATTTACTGGCTTGGATTTTGGTTTGCTTATGTGGGTCACCTTGGCCTTAGAGCCCCCTCAGTCAAATGGCCTCCTTGTTTAATTAGTTTAACAAGCTAAATATGGGATGATAATTATTTTTCATCATTATTACATCATTACATTATTAAATTTTTCCGTAAGCAACTTGTTTGTGAGAAAATAAGCACTAATATACAACCAGCAGTGTATCAGAATATCATTTTCCTAAACACTCACCAATATTGCCTATTGCATTTTTCTACTGACATTTTTACAGGAAGAAATTCAATGATATTATGTTTTTCACCTATGTATTAGTCTTTTATATTTCTGTTTTAGTGAATGGCATATTTATGTCATTTGTTTCTACTTACCTCAAAAACTGATCAATATTTTTGTATACAAAATATATTTAGCCTTTATAGTATGTTGTAAATATTTTTCCAGGTTTTTATTTACATTTAGATATTTATTCCTCTTTTGTTATAAAAATGTTTTACTTACTGTTTGGAAAATCAATTGAATTTACCTGTAATAGATTCTTACTTTGTTTTTATAGTACCAAAGAACTCCATTCAAAGAACAAATGCTTTAAAGATATACTTACTCAATGTGATTCCACATTTATCTTTTTGATAACTATTTTCCTCTAATTTCTCGGTGATGTCTTCTTAATCCTTAAACTTCTATTCATTCATCTATTATTCTATCAATATAAATACTTATTGATAATCAAACAAATACCAGGCACTGTGCTAGGGCCCAGGGAAAATATCATATGTGAAAATAGAAATGGTGTCATTCCTTGTGAATTTGTGCTATAATAAGTAGAAATAGTTATCACATAATCACTAAAATGCACAGTAAATTCCAACAGCCATATGTTACAATGGAGAGGAATCAGTCTCTAGGCCAGGATATAATAAAATGGATAGATTAAGCTCTTCAGGAGAGGTTAGGAAAGTTATTTCTATGACACAAAGAAGCTGAAATCTGAAGGATGTATGTATGTAAGTCGGTGTAGGGGTTTAAAGGAACATTCAAACAGGGAAAAATATTTATTCAAAGACTTAACAACAAAAAGGAACACTTAGCATTCAAGGGACTGAAGGAATTCCAATTATTTAAGAAGTAAGATAGAAATTTAAAATCATTCTTCTTCCAAATAGTAAATATTTTTTCCAGAATGAATAACTAAATAATCTGTCCATTCCCCACCTTAATTATACACAACTATTTTTATACTTAGATCTAGGTCTCAGAATATTTGTGTCTTAAGAAACTAAGCTTTTAGTCTGTCCTTTCATGAATACCAGATACCTTTAATCACTTGGCTTCTACAATATTACTAAGATGAATTTGAAATGAAATGTTATTTTTGAATTATGCAAATGAGGCAACATTTTCTAATCACTTGTAATTTTTTTCAGTGTCAACAATTGTCTCTTCCTTTGTACCAGATGATTGAATCATTTAGCTACTGCATGTTTAATAATGTGTCCTACACTATAAAGAAACTGTGGAAACCAGTAAAGTCAAAGAAACACTTGTTATTTATGAACAACTATCTCAAATGAAGCTTTGCTTTTATATGTGCTTAAATTATAATAATTTAAGAGTAAAGATGCCAATTACATTTTGAATATTTGCATACTATGATCTACTGTAATAAAAGCATTGCATGTGTATCATTTAATCTTTACAAATCCAACAAAGCATAGACGTAATTTACTCCATTTCATTAATAAGAAAATTAAGTCTCAGTGACTAATCCACAGTCACACACAACTAATAAGGGTTGTATTAAGGATTCCAGTTCAGAACCACCTTTATTTCAAAAGTCACATATTTAAGTCCAATGCTTTATAGTTGGGGGTTCAGTTAGGTTTGGCAGATTAAGTTAAACCTCTAAATTTCTCTAAATTTCCTAGTGTATTGTTATATTTTAGGTCTTCAAACCATATAGTTTATATCAGAAAGAAAATCTGTTTGGGCATAAATGTTATTAACCCCCCACTCCCAACATTTCAATGTATTGGATAAAGATTCAGTCCTAAATCATTTGATCTACTTGGCCTTGAATGCTGAATTGTACTTATGTAGTCAATATTGCTTTCTCCTTTAGTCACAGATTTTTATTCTAGAGCTCCAACTAAAAAAATATAAGAATTGACGATTACATTTCTTGAGAAGGACCATTTATATATACCTGTCTATATTGTCTCCCATTGAGGCCTAGAGCAATTTTAGACTAAATTATACCTTTTTAAATTTCAAAAGTTGTGTATAGTAATAAACATTTATTTCTGCGAGTGGATACGACTCGAATAATGAATACATATGTGGAATCACTGGATTTTAATACCTCACATGAAAACGGTTGTGGCAGAGAATGCTGTGTAGTTTAAGATCCCTCAGGGGTGAATAATTTTAAATCAATGACTTCAGATATTGTGCGTCTGAAATATAGTCTCTCACAGGAGTTTCTTGGCAACACTGGTAAACATTATGCCATCTGTGTAATTGCTCTGTGTACTTTCATTCCTTTAACTTAAAAGGCAGTGTTGGGGGGAAGGACAATATTAGAAATGGATTACTCTGAAAGCAATTGACAAAATTTATCTGTCATATATATATATATATATATATATATATGTCAATATATATATATATATGTCAGATTAACAATTAGACATTAGACTCTGGACATTTCCATAGCTAAAACACATTAGACTTTATTTCCTTCTCATAAGTGAATGCTCCTGGGTAGCTTCCCTTCACAAAGTAATTTAGGTACTCTAGCTCCATCTGTGTCATGACTCCATTATTCATGTGCTTCCCATTGCAATCTGCATCTTTTTGGAGGAAATATAGTGAATGCTGTGGTATGCCCCACTCCTCAGACTCAAGTACTCATTTCTTCACTCTTGAGGGCAGAAAGCTGAGTGCCTCTTCAATTATCCTGGCTGAAGAAGCTATCTTTCCCAAGGTTACTCTTCTCCTCAGAGGCTGTCCACAACAAATAACCAGTCAATACAGAGTTACAAAGATCCGTCCCATTGCCTCAAGTGTTGCTATCTCTTAAAGGCCATTCTAACCTTGAACTCACAGTGACGTTGGCTGAGGCCTCTACTGCAGATGCATTCTTCTGTTGCCGAGAGAAGTGTTTAGCTACTCTCCCTCTTTTCAGTACTGCTTCCTTCACTTCCTTACAGGTATTGTTCTTGAGTATTCTCCAAAATAAACCACCTGTATTCAAACATGTCTGTCTCCTATGGAAACAGATTACAAAAGAAGAGAGAGAAAGTGTGGAAGGCACACCCCTGTTTCTTAAAACTCCCTAGCCTGGAAGCCATATGTATCACTTTCATTCACATTGCAATACCTAGAACTAGTCCCTTGACTATATGTAGATATAAGACTACTGAGAAATATACTGCTTTCCTGGAGTATCTACAAAAGAGGAGGGAATAGTAATCACTGTGAGAGTGGTTATGTGAATAGTAACTTTTAGAAGCTAGGAGACTCAGAATGAAATTGGATTTAAATTGTTAAGATGCTTCAAGTACAAAAATGAGATATCCTTTTTACTTATGCTTACATCCAAACCAACTATAGACATAACAGAATTATATTGTTTCTAGGAATATCCTTTATTTTTAAATAAATTCAAAATAAATATTTTCTTGTCAAAGATAATTTGTACACACCATTCATTCATCTCACAAGTATATTTAAACTACCTACTATGCACTGTGTTCAATGGTAGGATCATATATGAAAAACCAAATTCATACCCATATAATATTCATATTATTTTGGTGAAAATGGATAAATAGTTCTATACTGTTAGGGTAAATTTTATGATGAAGTCTAGATTAAGAGCCATGGGATTAAAAGGAGTGGTATCAAAATAATTTTGGAGAAACCAAGGAAGTTTCATCAGCACAGCCATTGTGTATGTTTGTTCACATTGTAGGTAGATGAAAAATACCCCCTTCGGTTATGCAGAGTACATCCATGAAAGCTATACTAAGAGCCTCTATCTAGAAGATGATACAACATGAACTATGTCTTTATTCATAGTCACTAGCCCAGACAAGTAGCGGAAAAAAACTTTTATCAATTATGTGTGTATGAATCCTGTCACATGGTATGCATTCCATGTATAGTTGAGGAATGCATGTATGCATAAAGTAATAAATGTATTATCACAACATTTATTCAACATTAAGCAGGCACATTCATGAACTGCAATAATTTGATTGTATGACTAGCACAACATTAAGGTTATTCAGTGGAAAGTATTACATTGAAGGGGAAATTTAGAAATGCAGAAGTGTCAGCAAATTTAGCCAGAAGACATTCTTAGAAAGGCTCATTAGTTATAGTGATTAACCAAATCTTGTGAAAAGAAAAAGATAAAACTGAGAGAACTGGGAAATGATTTGCATTCTTGCAACTACAAAGGAATATTGCCAAGAGTTAACACCTATCCTTCTCAAATTATTCCAAAAAATTACAGAGAAGGGAATGTTTCTGAACTCATTCCACAAGGCCAGCATCATCCTAATACCAAAACCTGCTAAAGATATCACAAAAATAAAATTACAGGCCAATATCACTGATGAACATAGATGCAAAAATATTCAAAAAAATATTAGCAAACCAAATTCTACAATATAGTAAAAGAATCATACACCATGATCAAGTGGGATTTGTCTCAGGGATACAAGGATGGTTCAATATCAGCAAATTAATCAGTGTGATACACCACATTAACAAATTGAAGTATAAAAATTAGTTGACTACCTCAATAGATGCATAAAAGTCTTTTGACAAAATTCAACTTCCATTTATGATAAAAAAAAAAAAAACTCTCAAAAAGGAGGGTTTGAAGGGAACATACCTCCATAAAGTAAAGGCCATGTATTAAAAGAATCATACACCATGATCAAGTGGGATTTGTCTCAGGGATACAAGGATGGTTCAATATCAGCAAATTAATCAGTGTGATACACCACATTAACAAATTGAAGTATAAAAATTAGTTGACTACCTCAATAGATGCATAAAAGTCTTTTGACAAAATTCAACTTCCATTTATGATAAAAAAAAAAAACTCTCAAAAAAGAGGGTTTGAAGGGAACATACCTCAATATAGTAAAGGCCATGTATGATAAGCTCACAGTTAACATCATACTCAATGGTGAAAAGCTGAAATCATTTCCTTTAAGATCAGGAACAAGACAAGGATGTCCACCTTCATCACCTTTATTCAACATAGTACTGGAAGTCCTAGCCACAGCAATCAGACAAGGAAAGGAAATGAAAGGAATCCAAATTGGAAAGGAAGAAGTAAAACTGTCACTCTTTGTAGATGACATGATACTATATACAGAAAATCATCAGACACTACCGAAAGCCTACTAGGGATCATAAATGAATTCAGTAAAGTTGAAGGGTACAAAATGAATATACAAAAATCTGTTATATGCCAACAGTGAACTATTAGAAAGAGAAATTTAAAAAACAATCCCATTTAAAATCACATCAAAAAGAATAAAATACCTTGGAAAAAATCTAACTAAGGAGGTAAAAGACCTGTACTCAGAAAACTATAAGACATTGATGAAAGAAGTTGAAGACAACACAAACAGATGGAAAGATACACCTTGTTCATGGATTGGAAGAATTAATATTGTTAAAATGGCCAGACTACCCAACACAATCTACAACTTAAATGCAATCCCTATCAAAATACCAATGACATTTTCACAGAACTAGAACAAATAATTCTAAAATTTGTATAGAAACACAAACGACCCCAAATATCCTGTGGAATCATCAGAATGAAGAGCAGAACTGAAGGAATCATGGTCCCTGACTTCAGACTACACTACACAGCTACATTAATCAAAATAGCATGGTATTTGCACAAAAAAAGACATATAGACCAATGGAACAGAGAGGCCAGAAATGAACTCACACTTATATGTGCAATTAATATATGACAAAGGAGGCAAGAATATACAATGAGGAAAAGACAACCTCTTCAATAAATGGTATGGGAAAACTGGACATCTATATGCAAAAGAATCAAACTGGGAGCTTCCCTGGTGACGCAGTGGTTGAGAGTCCGCCTGCCAATGCAGGGGACATGGGTTCGTGCCCCGGTCTGGGAAGATCCCGTGAGCCATGGCCACTGAGCCTGCATGTCCAGAGCCTGTGCTCTGCAATGGGAGAGGCCACAACAGTGAGAGGCCCGGTACCACAAAAAAAAAAAAAAAAGAATCAAACTGGGCTAGGCTAGTCTCTCACACTATGCACAAAAATAAATTCAAAATGGATTAAAGACTTAAATGTAATACCTGGAACCATAAATCTTCTAGAAGAAAACATACTCTCTTTGACACTAGACTTAGTAATTTTTTGTGGGGAGGGGGGGATATGTCTCTTCAGGAGAGGGAAACAAAAGCAAAGGTAAACAAATGGGACTACAACAAACTAAAAAGCTTTTGCACAGTGAAGGAAATCATCAAAACATTAAAAGGAAGCATAAAGAATGGGAGAAGATATTTGCAAATGATATGTCTGATAAGGGGTTAATATCAAAAAAAAAAAAACTCATACAACTCAACGTCAAAAGACAAACAAACAGCCCAATCAAAAAATGGGCAGAGGATCTGAATAGACATTTTTCCAAAGAAGACATAAAGATGGGCAACAGGCAAATGAAAAGATGCTCAATGTCGTAGGGAAATGCAAATCAAAACCACAATGAGATATCACCTCACACATGTCAGAATGGCTATTATCAAAAAGACAACAATAACAAGTGTTGGCAAGGATGTGGAGAAAAAGGAACCATCTGGCACTGTTGGTGGGAATGTAAACTGGTGTAGCCACTGTGGAAAACACTTTAGAGGTTCTTCAAAAAATTAAAAATAGAACTACCCTATGATCCAGCAATTCCATGCCTGGATATTTACCCAAAGAAAACAAAAGAGTAATTAGAAAGGATATATGCATCCCTATGTTCATTGCAGCATTATTTACAATAGTCAACATATGGAAGCAACCCAAGTGCCCATCAAGAGATGAATGAATAAAGAAGGTGTGGAATATATGTACAGTGAAATATTACTCAGCCATAAAAAGAATGAAATCTGCCATTTGTGACAACATGGATGGACCTAGAGGATATTATGCTAAGTGAAATTAGTCAGACAGAGAAAGACAAATACTGTATAATTTCACTTATGTATGGAATATAAAAAACAAAACAAACAAATGTAACAAAACAGAAACAGAGTTAAATATACAGAGAATAAACAGATGATTGCCAGAGGGGAGGAAGTTGGGTAGAGGAAAGAAATAGGTACAGACTTCCAGTTGCAAAAGAAATTAATCACAGGTATGAAATATACAATGTGGGGAGTATAGTCAATAATTATATATATCTTTGTATGGTGCTATATTGTAATTAAACTTATTGTGGTAATCATTTTAAAATGTATAGAAATGCCAAATCCCTATGTTGTGTAATAGGAACTAACATAGTGTTGTAGGTCAATTATACTTCAAAAACAAAAACAGAAACAAACTCATAGAAAAAGAGATCAGATTTGTGGTTACCAGAGGTGGGAAATCGAGGGAGCAGAAATGTGATGAAAGCTGTCAATTGGTACAAACTTCCAGTTATAAGATAAATAAGTATCAGGGGTGTAATGTGCAACATGATAAATGTAATTAACACTGATGCATATTACATATAAAAGTAAGTTGTTAAGAGAGTAAATCCTGAGTTCTCATCACACACACACACACACACACACACACACACACACACACACACAAATTTTCTCTATTACTTTAATTTTTTCTCCGTATGAGATGATGGATGGTCGCTAAACTTACTGTGATAATCGCTTCATGGTGTATGTAAGTCAAATCATTATGCTGTGCACCTTAAACTTATACAGTGCTGTATGTCAATTATATCTCAATAAAACTGAAAGGAAAAAAAGGCATAGTGCCAATAGGCCAATTTATTTATCAAAAACCAATCAGACACGTGTTATGTTCTAGGGTGAATCAAACAGAGTCTCTGACCTCAAGGATCTTATATTTCACTGGGGGAAACATCATACAGATGTTTTGTGTGTATGTAATAGGTAGCATGAAATGAAATAAAGCAAGTAGAAAGAGAGATTGATAGTTAATTTATTTATGTTTTTAATAAGATAATCATTGAAGGCACCTATGAAGAGGTGACATTTGACCAGAGAACCGACAGAAACAAGGGAAGGAGCAATTTGTATATCTGGGGAAAGAGAGAACAGTAAGCACAAAGGCCCTACTAGAGAGCATGTTGAGTATATTGAAGGAATGAGAAAGAGAAGAGGCAGTGTGGGTAGAGTCTCGTGACAGCTGGATTTGCTGTGTCTTTTGTCACAATGCCTGGGCTCTCATAAAATAGTAAATAGCAAAAGCAAATACAAGTACATTCTCTTATTCGTAGCATTAAACCATGCCCCAGAATGACATTGAAATGGCCTTATATTCAAGTTTTGGATACTTTTTAATAACAATTACATACCACAAGTAACCACACTGTAAAAAACATGACATGTTTATTTTTAATGCCATAAAATATTTAATGTCTCTACTTTTAACTATTTATTTTGCAAAATTATTTGAACATCAAACTTTGTTTTTGCTACTGTCAATTCTGGTGGTATATAATAAAACTCTTTTGACTTTTTAATTGAATTTTGAAAAGTTTGAAAATATGAACATGTACAGAAGGAACTGTTAAACATGACGATGAAAACTGAATAGACTTCAGATAGATTTATGGACTTTAAGGACAGTTAACTTGCAGGTGTTTTAAGAAGATAGACAAACTTTAATCTGAAATATTTAAACCCTGAATTATGATAGGAAAGTTAGGTTAAGAGGAATCAAATGCAGACTCAAGCCATGTATCAGTAGTCTACAGACAACAAAATGTAGAAATTTGGGCCAAGAAAAGACAAACCAAACAAGCACTAATGCTATGAAAAAACAAAGAGAGAAATACCTTGAACATAATGACAAAGAACAACACATCATGTAATTCACGTTAAATAATATTTGATAGAGGATATAAAAAAGCATTTTTCATTCCCTTAGAAAGAACCACACCCTCACACACACACACAAACCTGCACACACACATGCATGCACAAATGAATAGCAGTGAACTTAAATCTATGGAAACATTTATTTTGTTTGCCATTTTTTCTCCTCTACAAAATGTCCATTTTTATTTCACCTAGTCACCTATATGAAAAACTCAAGAAATACACCATAAAGAAATCAAATCTACTTCATTAAATCCTTGGGAACAAATTTTAAAATTTATGATAGATTAACAATGTAGGGAAAAAAAAACAACTAGGCAATATTCTTAAGAATCTTCATGTATCATATGTATGTCCCTCTGATTTTCAGCAGATAATATAAAATTTATCATTTGAATTGTAAATCTCATAAAAATCTTTAACTGGATAAAATATATACATATATATTTTTATCTAATAGTAAGACAAAATCACCCCAAAGCATACAGTCTGGTAAACAGAAAGAAACCATGTTCTTATTGATGCATGGAAAATTCCTACATGTAAATTTCTATGTGCGAAGAGCTGAGAAACTAACACTTTGTTCTAAGAGAGAAGTTGTGAGAATTCTCTTGAAGCTGCATTTGAATATCATGAACATTTTCACTTAGATTAATTGAATTGGCTTGGGAGTGGATGGATGATAGGGATGTGATCATCCCTATCATATCCCTGCCACCCGCCAGAGCCACTCTTTGGCAGTGCCACTTTGCTAGACACATAAATCAAATGGCATTATGTGGCATGCATTTATAATAAGGAGATGAAAAAAATGGTTTCTATTTTCTAGAAGTTTAGTAACTGAGTGAAATAGAGAATTTAAAAATAACATGAACATTTCTCAATTGTAAAAATGCAAAATGTACAATAGCTTCAAAGCAAATGGTCCTGGAATATAAGGGGAGCCTTTATTTTTAATATTCCTCTTCTGCTTTTTCTCTGTCACTCATTCTTCTATTTCTCTTCGCTTAATTTCCTGCAGATATTTGAACATTTTTTAGGATTTCATCCTGATTTGTTTATAGTGTTTCCTAGTATCTCACTTTGTATAAATCTCTTAGTAGTTACTCTAGGTATTAAAAATCATATATGAAATTTATCACTATCAGCTAGTATTGAAGTTTTGGCAGTTTGAGTGAAATGTAGAAACCTTACTTCTATTAGACCCCTTTACCCTTCCCCTTTTCAAATTTTAATTCTCTTAAATATTTGTCTATATTCATTGAGCACCACATTAGATGGTATTATAATTGTTGCTTCCACTTTCAAATGTGACTTTATAAAACTCATGAAAATTAGAATTGTCTATTATATGTACCTTTACTTTTCACATATTTTATTTTTCCTTTCCGGAATTTCAATCTTTCTTCTGTTATCATTTCCTTTCTTTTAAGAGAACTTCTCCTAGCCATTCTTTAGGTTAGTTTTGCTAAAATAAATTCTCTTAGTTTTACTTCATCTGACAATGGTTCTATTTTCCCTTCATTCCTGAAGAATATTTTCACTGGATATAGGATTTCTGGTTGACAATTCTTTTCTTTTACTTGAAAGCTATTGAGCCATTTCCTCCTGGAATTTATGGTTTCAGATGAGAAATCTGTTGTCATTTAAATTGGTGTTTCTCTGTAAGTAATGCATCGTTTCTCTCTGGATGCTTCCAGACTTTTCTTTCTCTTTAGATTTCATAAGTTTAATTATGAGGTGTCTTGGTATGGATTTCTTTTGTAGGTTTATGGCTTTTTACCAATTTGGGAAGTTTTCAGCAATTCTTTCTTTGAATACTTTTTTGACCCTATTGTCTTTCTTTTCCTCCTGTAACTCCAGTGATATGAATGTAAGCTCTTTTGTTACCGTCACACATGCCCCTGGAATGCTATTGTTTTCCAGTTCTGTAATTTCCACTTGATTCTTCTTAAAAATTCTATTTCTTTACTGAGATTTTCCATTTTGGTGTTTTGTTTTAAAAGAATTCCCAATGGATTGTTAAAGCATTTTCATGATGGCTGCTGAAAAATACTTGTCGGACTATTCCAACAGCTGATTTATCTCAGTGTTGATGTCTGCTGATTGTCCTTTCCCATTCATGTTGGGATTTTCCTGGTTCTTTGTATGACAGATGATATACTAGACATTTTGGATTTTATATTATGAGTCTCTGGATCCTATTTAATCTTTCCTAGCAGGTAGTCCCCCTGTTGAGGTGGACCACTAGATCCCGGTAGGTTGTATGTCCAGCCTGCCATTACGCCCCACCAATGCTATCTTGGCAAAAGTGGAGCACTTATGCACACCTCTTCATTTCAGGTGGGTAGGATAGAAGTACAGCTCCCCCAGGCCTTGCTGACACTTCCTTGGTAAAAACAGATCATTGATTATCACTGCTTTATTGCCTTTGATTAGGGATATAAGCTCAGTTCCCCACTATGTGCCTCTGACACCAGGAGAAGAAAGTAGAATGTCACCCACTTCACTTTCCACCACCTTGTCTACCTCCCTGACACCTGGTGGGAGTAGAGACTCTGCTCTTCATTGGGTCTTGCTGACTCCAAGCAACAGGGAGTATTAGAGTGTTGACTGGCTCTGATTTGCACTGTATCGTTCATTCTTGTTGCTGTCAGACAGATATAGAGGCTCAGCTCCCCAGTGGGCCTCATTGATACCAAGAATTGTGGGGGGAAATAGAGAGCTTGCAAGCCCTAATTTCATTGTATTGCTCAATCTCACTGATGCTGAGTGAGATAGATGCTCAGCCTGTCACTGGATCCTTTGAAACTACCCTTGCTGAGGGTATCAGAGTACTTCCTGCTTCTGCCAGGTGGGGAAGAAGAGCAGCTCAATTCCTGGTCCACCATTACTATATTGGAAGGAAAATTGCATCACTGTCACCTACTTCCAAAGGGCATGGGAAGGAAGGTTGCTCTTTGCTCAGCCTAGCTGACACTCCCAGATAGGGGAATCGGAGCACTATTGCCTGCTTACATATGTCTTGAAAGGTAGGGTGGAAGATAACTCTCTTTTCTGACCCACAAAAACCGTGTGAGTGTGCGTAAAAGTGAGGAATCTTTTTTCTGTTTTTGTTTGGCTGAATAATAGGTGGTGATATGGGCTGAATATTTGTGCTCCCCTCAAAGTCGTATGTAGAAACCCTAACCTGCAATGTGATGTTATTTGGAGGTGGGGTGTTTGGGAGGTAATTATTCATGAGGGTGGAGCTCTCATGATTGGATTAGTGCCCTTATAAGAAGAGACACCAGAGAGCTTCTTCTCTCTCTGCTCTCTGTCATGTGAGGACATAGCAAGAATATGGCCACCTGCAGACTCAGAAGTGGGTCCTCACCAGAATTGAAACATGTTGGCACTCTGATCTTGAATTTCACAACTTCCAGAACTGTCAAGAAATATATTTCTGTTGTTTAAGCCACCCAGTCTATGATAATTTCTTATAGTAGCCTGGAGTAAGACAGGTGAGTATTGACAAAAGGTTTTTTTTCATTTGGTCAGATCATTCCCTGTCTTTTGGCTGAGGAAATAAGCTCTACTTAAACTTTTGTTTATCTCTGCCTGTTGGTGGTTTTGGATTAGATGTTTCTGCAGCATCCTGTTCAGAAGATATGTGATAAAATAAGGAAATTCAGAGTCTCACCACTGTCTTGTTCCTCAGGTTCCATGATCCATAGGCAATCTGACTTCTTCCCATCTTTGAAGTTTTTCTTTGCTGGTTTGTTGTGTTATATCCAGAGAATTTTATTTATGAGATGGAGAACCTGAGAGATACAAGACCATTCTGTCTTGGCAGAACTTCACTTTTCTAAAGCAACTATCTATTAAACAGTGGGATCAAAGGCAGAGTAAGAGTTTTCAAAGTCAATATCATAGATGACAACCATAGCATCTTTAAAGACATCAAGAGAATAAATATTATTGTGTTCCAGGAGACCTTTTATAATCATGGCAGCTGGGCACCACTGTTACCCAGGAGACCATGGCAGTAAGCAGGAGCTACATCAGTAAGAGCCTTATATGCCCAGGTGAGGATTTTGAATTTCTTGCTTTGTGGACAGGAATCTCTGAAGTGAAGGTTTAGTTTTGTAACCACAATTAGGTTTACATTTTAGAACAATAGGTTTCATTGTGATGTGGACAATGCAGAATCAAAGAAGTCAAGAGGCAAAAATATCTGATGGTAAGGTATCAGTGTATGGTGGTAGGAACAGATAAAACATTTTGAGTTTAAGATATATTTGGGAAGAAAAATTTTAAAATTAGGTTGTGGAGGACTAGAAGAGTGGATTTGGGAAAATGAGGGAGGAGGAAGCATTAAGGATGCCTTCAGTGTTTCTGGCTTACTATGTTTGGCTGGATGAATTAACTGGCATCACAAATACAGAATAGATATCAAATGAAGTGGCTGGTAATGAAGAGATTAAGGTGCATATTACTCTTCAACTTCTATAACGTTACCCATATATTGGCAAGTCATATCTTTCTCACTGTGCTTCATCTCACCCACTCATGTTTAAATTCTGAAAAATGAAGTCTAGCTTTATTCATCTTCCACACTTGTTACTTCTAGTTCTTCTACCTTAATATCAACCCTCATTACCTTTTCATGGTCTGTTATAATCACTTCTTATCTTCTCTCTCTATATAGGGTCCCATCATCATATTCTTTCCCTCAGAGCAAGCTTTCTAAAGAAGATATTGGACCACCTTCCTTTCCTACAAAATATTTTCTATAGATCCCCAATGTACACAGATTATACTGCACTTTTCTCATTCTTTTTAATTTTTAGAAACATTTATTATTGGGAAAATATTGAAGTATGCACATCAGGCTGTTAACATAAATTTCCTCACATGGAATTAAATGAAAGAGGTGAAAGTAGGCCAAGATAATTACTGTTTTTTTGAATTGTTTCGTTTGTTACAAAGGGAATGCATGACTTTGATAATGAAATTATAAAAGAATTAAAAGAAACTTTGGGGGCTTGTTTTCTATTCTATTAGTTATCTATTGCCACAATAATGCTGCAAACAATCACCAAACTTCAGTAAAATATACAGTAGGTCCCCTACATACGAACCTTCATGTTGCGAACTGTCAAAGATGTGCACATGCATCTGGTTCCAGCAAGGAACCAGAACAGGTGCCATCAATGTCAGGCATGAGTGAAACTGCAGCTTGCTCTCCATCTCCTGTTGCTGAGATACTTCAGCTCTACCATCTCCAACCTCTTCTCCCTCCTCAAGTCAGCAACACTTCTTGCCTGTTCACTCGATGCCAGCCCCTGTATGCCAGCTGTTGTACTGTACTACTGTACTTTTCAAGGTACTGTACTGTAAGATTAAAAATGTTTTCTCTTTTTTTGTTTGTTGGGTTTTATGTATTATTTGTATGAAAAGTACTATAAACCTATTACAGTACAGTACTATATAGCCGATTGTGTTAGTTGGGTAACTAGGCTAACTTTGTTGGATTTATAAACAAATTGGACTTATAAACACACTCTCAGAATGGAACTCATTCATATGTAGGGGACTTAATGTAACAATAAACTTTTACTGAACTCATGAGTCTGCAGTCCAGCAAACAAGCTAGTGCAGCCAGTTCTTGTCATGGCTGGGCTCATGCACACATTTGGCATTAGCCACAGATCTACTCATTTGAGTGATTTCAACTGAGATGACAGAGGGCTCATCTCTGCTCCACATCATACAACCCACAGGTTAGTCCAAATGAGTCTGTTCTCATAATAAAGTCTGAGGGATAAGACTGAAAACAGAAATAGGCAAGTGCCTCCTCTTGCCTCTGCATTTGCTAACATCCTGCTGGTAACTAAAGTCACAAAGCTGAGCCCAGAGTCTAGGAATGCAGCAGAACATGCCACACAGTGTTGCCAAGTTACATGGCAAAGGAAATGGATACATGGAGAGGAGACAAATTGAAGACATGCAGGCAATCAACTTGGAAGAACCATGGAACTAAATAACCATGCACTCCTCTTTTTTATTTCTCCATCTGACAAGTAAGCATTCATCCTTAGTTCTAGATGCTATGAGTTCAGCAATGGTTAAAATGAAATCCCAGGGACTTCCCTGGTGGCACAGTGGTTAAGAATCTGCCTAACAATGCAGGGGACATGGGTTCGAGCCCTGGTCCGGGAAGATCCCACATGCTGAAGAGCAACTAAGCCCGTGCACCACAACAACTGAGCCTGTGCTCTAGAGCCCGTGAGCCACAACTACTGAAGCCCGCACACCTAGAGCCCATGCTCTGCAACAAACAGAAGGCCTCGCTCGCTGCAACTAGAGAAAGCCCACACATAGCAACGAAGACCCAACACAGCCAAAAATACATAAATAAATTTAATTTTAAAAAATAATAATAATAAAATAAAATCTCAGTCCTTACTTCCTAGTGAAAGAGAGAGACAGTAAATGAGTAAAATACATATAAATTCAAATTTTAAGGTGTGATATGAGTGATAAACCTGGGTAAGTAGACACAGATGGGTGGATCAAGTAGGTGGACAGGACAAGATTTCTGGGGGAGTGAAATATAAAGAAAGACTGAAGTAAAGAATCAGAGTAAGGCAATGCAAAGCTTTGGGGAAAGTGTCTTCCAGACAGATGGAAGAACATGTGGGAGGCATCTGGGGCTAGAACAAGAATGGGAGTATTTTCCAACCTTAGCAAGGCAGTCTGCCTGTAGTGCAGCGAGTGAGAAAGGCAGTGGGAGGAGGGGAGACAAGAGGGCTAGTGAGGTCACATCACTGGGACTCTAGAGCCCTGGAGGAGTACAGATTTATTTAGAGTGTGCTAAGAAGTTGAAGGGGAAAAAATATGTCACCTCAAATTATGCTACTATGGCATACTGAATTTTTTTTTTTTTTTTTTCTGCCCTGCTTAGCTTGCAGGATCTTACTTCCCTGACCTGGGATTAAACCTGTGTCTCCTGCAGTGGAAGTGTGGAATCTTAACCTCTGTACTGCCAGGGAAGTCCCGGCATACTGATTATTTTGAATTAAAGTTACTTGAGAAATAGCCAGTACAAAGACCCTTCTTTGTCTCTCTGAAAGTAGTAAATAAGTCTCCCATGTGAAAGGTCCCTCCCTGTACCAGGAGGAAGAGACATCCTTATCACCAGAGATAGGTAATTTAGGGTCAAAAAGGCTATATAAACACACCTCTTACTTCCACATTAATTTACTACCTCAAGCCCAAACTTCTTTGTCTTGTCAATTCTTCACAAATAATTGTTTCTTTGTCTAAAAGGTATAAAAGCTGCCTGCTTTGGTTACTCCTTTGAGTCTCATATTTTCAATGGGACTCTCATACATATGAAATGAAATTTGTTTTTCTCCCATTAAACTGTCTTATGTCAGTTTAATTATTAGACCATCCAAAAAACCTAGAATGAAAGAAGGGAAAAGTTTTCCTCCCCTACAAAGTCATTTGAACTTTGAAAGTAAGGCGAATTTAAATTTTTATGAGAACTCTAGGGATGCATATCCTTCTCCAGACATAAAAAGATATATGTTTATCTTCACTTTACATTTGAGTAAAATGAAGCTCAAATATGTTAACATAATTTTTTATTAGAGAGTTCTCACAGTCTGTTCTGAATTAATAGTCAATGTGATGGTGTTGAAAATACCAAGGAATAAGTTTTAAAATAAATAATTAAAAATGTTTAATCATCTTTAAAGAATGCTATTACTAGAGCAGATGGAGGAGAGGTGAAATTTTTACAATAATATATAGGATGATGTATCTCGGAATAGAAATACTGCAACTCATGAGTTGAGCATTTGTTCAATCAAAATGCACTGAACATAAAAAGTTCACTGTGTACTACAATGTTGTTGACAAGATATAAAAGATTCTCTCATGATTTCTACAGGTGGGCAGGTTTATTTGGCAGAAATATAAATGAGGTGTCCTCCAAAAATGGTGACAAAGATCAAGTCATTTGACAGTAGAGTAAAAGGAAACAAATTCTTTTGAAAGACTTAACAAAGCTGAGAATATTTTCAATAATCCAACTTCATGTGATAATAAAGAGGAGGTTGAGATATACGTAGCAAATAATAAATTAATTAGGAAGGGAAGGTGACCATAGAACATTCTGCGTCTTTTGAAAGATTTTGGTATTTAGGGCTAGATTGAATTTTGATAAATATACGATCACCTGTTCCTTCTTCATGAGGGAATCTGAAACAATCCAGATTAATTAACATGATACAGTCCCTCTGTCAGCACTAGTGAATTCTGACTGTATGCCAATTTTTGCATTAGGAAAAAAAATCACAGATGTTTTAGTAAATTTATAACTTAGCACAGACCTTGGACAGTAAATTCTTTTACTGGCATACTAGATTATGATGCCTTAACTCTTGACACTATAAAACTAAGGCCTTAATACTTTATAGCTCCATTCCCACACTTTGAAAGGTATTGTATATTTTAATTCTAAAACGTCAATTTGGTAAGAACCCTTCACTCCTTATCACTGAAACCAAGTCTCCCTAAAACTGAGTTCTTCTGCTGAGTTTATGATTAACCTCTGTATCCAAAACTTTACTCCCTTTCTTTTCCTGAACATGTTCCCCTCAAGATTGAGGAGTATCAAAGAAATGGAGGGATTGAAACCATATACAAACCCCTGTTTCCTTGTCCTTTGAAGAAAAAGGCTTTTGCTTTAGTCTCCCAGGCCTCCCTTCAGTCTCAAAAGTCTGACTCAAGAGTTAATGATAAGGAAATGTGAAGATGTGAAGACAAAGAATAGCAGTTGGGCTGGGAAATTGATAACAATTTAGGCTATAAATCTGCCACATAGCAGAATCACTGAACTCACAGTTCCTTGAAAGATACAGATAAAGGCCTAACACACATTCCTAAGTTGTTTCTACAGGAAGCAGAATCTCTCCAGATGAAAACTGCTGATCACGAGAACATAGACCCTAGACTGGTTGAAACCAGAAGGTTGATGATGCTTG
The DNA here is from genome assembly GCF_002837175.3 of Physeter macrocephalus. Lineage (NCBI taxonomy): Eukaryota > Metazoa > Chordata > Mammalia > Artiodactyla > Physeteridae > Physeter > Physeter macrocephalus. The sequence continues at coordinate 84,587,504 of NC_041220.1, read as the reverse complement.
AAACTTCACCTTGATACCAGCCAGTCTGAGAACTGTGCATGAGCTGATCACACACTCTGCAATCCCCTCACACTGACTTTAAAACTCCTTCCCTGAAAGCCATTGGGGAGTTCAGGTCTTTTGAGCATGAGTTGCCCATTCTCCTTGCTTGGCACATTGTGATAAACACTGTCCTTTCCTTCATCACAACCTGGTGTCAGTAGATTGGTTTTACCGTGCACAGGCAAGTGGACCCAAGTTTGGTTCAGTAAAATCATGTCCAATCTGCAGGCTTGCAACATGGTCTACACAGTACTGAGAATAAGGAACTATTGTCAAAAGTTTATTTTTTCCAAAGATCATCATATTTTTGGCTATATTTCCCTGATGTGTTAAACCTAGTGTTTTAAAAGAAAAGGCATCTTGTGTCTCAGAGTTCTGTGGGTTGACTGGATTCAGCTCTGCAGTCCTTCTGCTGGTTTCACTTGGTGTCTCAGGCAATAGAAGTCAGCTTTGAAAATGCGGGTTAAAAACTTAAGAATTTAATAACAGCAGCAGCAGGGCAGTTAACCAAGTGTAGCACCCATCTAAATGCAGGCCCTTCTGAGCACCAGGCCTGGTGGGACTGCACAGGTCAAATGCACATGTTACCCTCTGGATGTTGGCAAAGTCCTGAGCCATCTTTGGGCTTAAAGGTGACGGGATGCTAGGATAGTTGAACCTCATTCACTCCCTCCTCATGTAGTCCAGGACTTCTCTTCTCCACGTGGCCTATACACATTGTCTTTCCATGTGGTATCTCCAGCAAGATTAAAGAACTTCTCACATGGCAGCTCAGCGCTTCCAGTGACAAGCATTCAAAGGGAGAGGAAGAGAAAGCTACGAGGTTTCTGAAAAGCTAGTGCCAGGATTATCTTTGTTACTGTATTCAGTTGGTTAATGGAGTCATAGGCCAGCCTAGAGTCAATTCAAGGACATGCACACTAGATGTTCTTCTAGTTCATGGCCATATATAGGAGAATAGCTATCATACTCCTCACTTATTAAATCACAAGGATTATTCCATATATTCTTTCAGGTATATATGCAAATGTCACCTGTCCTGTGAGATAGTCTTTGGACATTGTAACTAAATTGGTCTCCCCTCCCCAGCATGTTATATCAATATTCAGGTAGATATTTGTGCCACTAAAATATTTTCTTCATGAAGGTAAGAACTTTATCTTATCTACAGCTGAACACCCAGTGCCTGGAAAAGTGTCTTACATAAAATAAGTAAATTAATTATTTGTTAAATTAATTAATCAGTAAATCTTATATAACACAAAATACAAGTATATGTCTCTATCTATCTATCATCTATCTATCTTGAAAATATAGGTAAAATAATTTGGGTTTCATTATGGTAGTGGTGATGGTCTGTAGGGTAGGAGTATATTCAAGAAAATTTTTCAGTTTTGATGGATAACTCTGATTTTGCCTATCTTATATGTCTGTGCAGTGGCTTATACTCTGGGTAGCTATATCAATCACGATCATAAAGATAGCTTTCTGATTTGGTTTATTATCATCCATATAAACAGGCTCTTTCTTGCTTTTACATAAAAAATTCCTCCATTATATGCTGAAAGCATCTGGTTTCTCTGTGTATTTCTTTATAGGGGTCACAATGTTGCCTCTGACTAAAGGAAAGACACCAGTATATAGAGTTAAAAGGAACAAGTACCCTTGATGGCAACGTATATATACTTATCATCTTCCTACTCTGCTGGCCAATAGTGTAAAGAGGCTATTAATAAACAAGTTTATTTATAAGGACATTAGAAAAATAGCATAGGGAAGAAGAGAGCATTGCTTTCCCTATCTCCCAGGGAGAACAAATAAGTAGAAAAATTATAGGGAAAAAGCCAAGAACTCACATGAGCACGTTTATGCAGTTCACATGTGTGCCTCTATCTTGAAGATATCTATAGACATGACTGTGTCCCTGGACTCAGCATTACTCAGGAATATTAATTTCCTAAGAGTCAGAGCTTAATTGATATGCTAGATTTGGCTCTTTGCATTCATTTATTTGCTTAGCCTAATTCTTAGACTAATTATTTGACTAAACAAGCAAGCTGTTTTCAATCAGCCTGTACCAAGTATGTAATATTGTCTTTTAGTGAATGTTTCAAATATCATGAGGCAGATTAGTATTAAAAAATAGGTTAGTATTAAAAATAATTTAGTATTAAATAGGTTAGTATTTAAAAATACTTGAGTATAAGTATCTTTCTGAAGGAAAATGACAAAAAATAATATACTGTTCATTATATTATATCCAAATAAAGTGGATATCCAATCATACACTGTCCACCTGCTGACAGTCTTCAATCTAAAGCAGAACCACTATTTGAAACCTCCTCCAAATCACAAGCCCGAATATTTTAACAAGATTATACACACACCCGCACACACACCCACATATACGCACACACATATATACTATACCTATGTACACATTTGTATATATCAGGGCTAATCTATAGTAATCCATCATTTCACAATAAAAATATTGTCCTTAATAATATTCCCTGATTTGAGATTAAGATTTCATTATAGGGCTTCCCTGGTGGTGCAGTGGTTGGGAGCCCGCCTGCCGATGCAGGGGACACGGGTTCGCATCCTGGTCTGGGAAGATCCCACATGCCGCGGAGCGGCTGGGCCCGTGAGCCATGGCCGCTGAGCCTGTGCGTCCGGAGCCTGCGCTCCGCAAAGGGAGAGGCCACAACAGTGAGAGGCCCGCATACCAAAAAAAAAAAAAAAAAAAAAAAGATTTCATTATAATATTAACATCCATTATATTTCTATGTAGATTTAAAACATATTTTAAATGTTTACATATATTATCTAATATCTAATTTTAATACTACTTTACACAAATATATATTCATTGTCTTTCCCATATTTTGAAAGCCACATGTTCAACAGTGAAAGACAATGAGAGAGAAAGAACAGGGATGAACCCTATTAGCCTTGTTGACCATAGTTTAAGGAAGATGTGTTTCAACTTTATTTCAACATCTTTATAAACTATTAAATGCCAATAAATTTTTGAGATATGTAGAGTTATTTTTTAAGGCAAGAAAAAGAGAAGAAATAAAAGGAAAGTTTGATCCAATTATTCATACTTAAAATAACCTATAACACAATCACAAGTCTAACTTCTTGTGAAGCCTGTCCAATACTCATATCATTTCCCCTTCCACCTCATTTTATAGCTTTGATTTTTCAGTTAATGTTTCTGTACCATTTACAGTCATTCTTTTTACTTTTGAGTTTGATTTAGCTAACACATAAAAAATACACATATAAAGATTTATTCACTCAGCATACACTCTTCTTTAATGAAGCCAATTAGCACTCATGTATTGAATACCTGCAATTGTCAGAAACTGAACTTGATCATTGCTTCTTAGTTCTTAGGAGCAATGCAATCTACACTGAGTGAAAAATAAAACCATGAGAAAAAAAGACATTCTATACAATAATATATATTGTATATATATGTATTTATGCATATAATAGCACACTTGCTATATAATAATATACTACATAAAATACTGTTACTACGCAATGCAAACTGTTCATACTAAGTATGTTGAAATTCTTAAACAACTAGTCAAAAGCTATTATTATTTAGGAATTTATCAAAAAGTATCTAAACACAAAATCCTTCTTCAAAACAAGAGCTATTTAGTTAATCAAAGTTAGACTTTGAAAATATACAATATGTTCAATAATTTCAACCTACAATAAGAGTGCAGGCATGAGTCAACTCATTGCAAATCCTGAGACTAAATGATTGAGGGGATTGGAGCCTTTCCTTCCTGTTTTTTTCCAGTATCCATTTAAGAAACTCCTGATCATGAGAAATCCTCATGGAAATTCAGCTACCAATTCACAAGCTTCAATAAATGATCTTGTTTTTTCTGAAATGAAAATGTGTTCTCGTGGGATAAATGGGTTTGAGATATTGTTGCTTTTATGGAAATTGCAGACATTTTATCATGACACTTCAATGCAGCATTTCTTACCTATTCATATTTATCCTTGGTTCAAAAGATCTTTCCAAGTTTGTAAGTGACAGATAAGAATCGTTCCAAATTTAATCAGTGAAATTCTCAATACTATATTAGAATGTATCTTACTGCATAGATTTGAAGTATTGCCTAAGAAAAGAAAAATATATACTCTGGTTTTGTTTAATATGCCTTTTTAGAAGATCATTTGAATTAGATAGAAACCATTTTGACATGTACTTCAAGACTATAAATGCTGCAAATAACAGGTTTTAATCAATGTGATAAATAGCAAAGGTCTGTAAATAATTTCTAAAAATGAAAACTAATTTTCCACTCCCACTGCTAGCAAATTTTTCAACCACAGTTTAGTAGAACAAAAACATCTGCTCTTTGAAGCTGTGTAAACTCTCACAGCAAAATGATGCATTATTTTGTTTTCAGACATACATTCATCTCATTGCTAATTTAGTATGTTTATGAAGTACCAAGTCCCTGATTGAAAATTTTGTGCAGTTACAGACAGAAGTTTTGTTGATTAAAGTTTGAGCTTTAGTATTTCTCTCTTCTTTTCTTGTTTCTTTCTTGCTGTGCCATAGAACAAGTATCTTCTTTCTTTTCAATTACTTTTTATTTTGAAAAAGCAAATGCATATAAAGAATATAAAACACTGAATTAGAATATAGCAAGCATTCAGTAGTTCTTAGATATTATTATTATAAAGAATTGTATTAAACATTAATGTGTTTTAATTTTATAATTAAAAATATATAGTTTTTTTTAACATCTTTATTGGAGTATAACTGTTTTACAATAGTGTGTTAGTTTCTCCTTTACAACAAAGTGAATCAGTTATACATATACATATGTTCCCATATCTCTTCCCTCTTGCATCTCCCTCCCTCCCTATCCCACCCCTCTCATGGTCACAAAGCACAGAGGTGATCTCCCTGTGCTATGCGGCAGCTTCCCACTAGCTATCTAATTTACATTTGGTAGTGCATATATGTCCCTGCCACTCTCTCACTTCATCACAGCTTACCCTTCCCCCTCCCGAGTCCTGTCAATTTTGAGCTACATGAGATAGTTTGGATAGGCTAGTTGTTGGGGACCCTCTCCTAGGTTCATACATTTATGTGCTTCTGGAATTGTTTTACTTTCTCTAGAGAGGAGCCTTCCAATCTGGCTGAAGGATGTTTCTGGCTGCCTTTGTTGTGGGAGCTGAGTTGGGGGGACTGGGGGGTCTCTGCTTCCAGTATTCTGTAAATATAGACTCGATTTCCCTCAGCTGGGCCTGGCACCCCCTGTCAAAGCCCTTGGCTTAACCTTTCCAGAGAATAAACCTCCAGACTTCTGCAGTTTAGTAGATTCTGCATGTGCCTGGTAGCATGAGTGACTTCTCAGAGTTCCCACCTTGGTCTTCCTTGTTTCAACCCACCAACTCTCACTCCCATGTCCAGACACCTGGTACTGCCCATACTGAGACCTTTGAGAATTGTGTGGGGTCAATCAGGTTGGTTCTTGCTTTCCCCCTGCAGACTTGAGATTCCGTTTTCTCAGGTCTGATCCTAGTTCCACTGCACCATCTACTTTTTAGCTTCCAAAACTTTGTTGCTGTTTTCTCTATTGTTATGGACTTACATCCTTTAAAAAAAAAAAAAAAACAACCTTTCCTGTCTGTAAGTGGGATTTGGGGAGAGAACAAAATTAGGTACATGTATTCAGTCTGCCATCCTACCCCAGAGGTCTGGTGCTAATATTTTTAAATGACAAATTGACTATATTTAAAAATTTTTTTAATTAGAGAATTTTATTTACTTTTATCCCCCCTCTAAAAATTAGTATTTTTTTCAGGTATAAAAGAATATTAGTATATCTTTTTGAGAAAGATCATTGTCTCTCTTGCTCTGGCAAACTTTAAAGTCCTGTACTCAGGACTGTAATCACTGTGTGGATTATATCTATGGTTTGGGGGACCACTTGTGAAAACCTGAAAGATGCTTTCTTTTTTGTTTTTTCTGTAATTCAGTTTATTTTCCTGGGTAGGGATGGGAAAGGTGGTGAGGACTCTTAGGGGAAGGGTGGGTCCTCCTTCTCATCATGGGTGAAGAGGGTCGTTTGTAGCTTCTCAAGTCCACAGGCATAAAAGTCCCACA
>NC_041220.1:84562297-84578001 GCF_002837175.3 Physeter macrocephalus | reverse complement strand
AAAGGGAGAAGACAAAATAAAGTAGGATAAAGTATAGTTATTAAAATAAAAAATAATTATGAAGGAGAAAAATTTCTATTAAAAAAAAAACAAAAACAAAAAACGGGTCTGTCTAACCCTAGGACAAATGGTGGAAACAAAGCTATAGAGACAAAATCTCACACAGCAGCACACACATACACACTCACAAAAAGAAAAAAGGGGAAAATAATAGTATATCTTGCTCCCAAAGTCCACCTCCTCAACTTGGGATATTTCGCTGTCTATTCAGGTCTTCCACAGATGCAGTGTACTTCAAGTTGATTGTGGAGCTTTAATCCGCTGCTTCTGAGACTGCTGGGAAAAACCTCCCCCTCTCCTCTTTGTTCGCACAGCTCCTGGGGTTCAGCTTTGGACTTGGCCCCGCCTCTGCGTGTAGGTCGTCCGAGGGCGTCTGCCCTTCGCTCAGACAGGACGGGGTTAAAGGAGCAGCTGATTCGGGGGCTCTGGCACAGGCCGGCGGGAGGGAGGGGCACGTATGCGGAGCAAGCTTGCGGCGGCAGAGGCCGGCGTGACGTTGCACCGGCCCGAGGCGCGCCACGTGTTCTCCCGGGGAAGCTGTTCCTGGATCCCGGGACCCCGGCAGTGGCGGGCTGCACGAGCTCCCGGGTGGGGCGGTGTGGAGAGTGTCCTGTGCTTGCACACGGGCCTCTTGGTGGCGGCAACAGCAACCCTAGCGTCCCACGCCCGTCTCTGCTGTCCGCGCCGACAGCCGCGGCTCGCGCCCGTTTCTGGAGCTCCTTTACACGGTGCCCTTAATCCCCTCTCCTCGCGCCCCAGGAAGCAAAGAAGCAAGAAAAAGGTCTCCTGTCTCTTCGGCAGCTCCGCGCCCGTTTCTGGAGCTCCTTTAAGCGGCGCGCTTAAACGCCTCTCCTCGCGCACCAGGAAGCAAAGAGGGAAGAAAAGGTCTCTTGTCTATTCGGCAGCTCCAGACTTCAACCGGACTCCCTCCAGGCCAGCCGTGGCGCACTAGCCCCTTCAGGCTGTGTTCACTCTGCCAACTCCAGACCTTTCCCTGGGATCCGACTGAAGCCCGAGGCTCAGCTCCTAGCCCCCGCCCGCCCCGGACGGGTGAGCAGACAAGCCTCTCGGGCTGGTGAGTGCCGGTCGGCACCGATCCTCTGTGCGGGAATCTCTCCGCTTTTCCCTCCACACCCCTGTTGCTGCGCTCTCCTCCGCGGCTCCGGAGCTCCCCCCTCCACCACCCGCAGTCTCCGCCCACGAAGGGGCTTCTCGTGTGTGGGAACCTTTCCTCCTTCACGGCTCCCTCCCACTGGTGCAGGTCCCGTCCCTATTCTTTGTCTCTATTCTTTTTTCTTTTGCCCTACCCAGGTACGTGGGGAGTTTCTTGCCTTTTGTGAGGTCTGAGGTCTTCTGCCAGCGTTCGGTGGGTGTTCTATAGGAGAAGTTCCACGTGTAGCTGTATTTCTGATGTATCTGTGAGGAGGAAGGTGATCTCCGCGTCTTACTCTTCCGCCATCTTGCCTCGATCTCCCTAAAAATATATAGTTTTTGATAGCATGAAGTTAGGATATTGTTTTGGTCAGTGCTAAATTAAGCATCTACTTTGTGCCAGGTGCCTTGTATACCAAAGATACTGTAGTACACCAGGGGTATACCATGGATGTAAACATAAATAAAACATAATTGTATATCTTAAGGAATTTATTTAGTAAGGGAAATGTCTCAATGTATTTTGTATATCATTATTTTATTTGAATTCTAAGAAGGATTCCTGTAGTAAATAGTTTGGGGACTGGAGGAAGACTATTTCAGATAGGAAGAAGAACCTGAAAAAGGATACAAAGACAAGAACATGGACAAAAATATAAACTCCAGTATTTCTGGATATACACTGCACAGTGTGATATGATGGGACATTGATAAAAAAATTATGTTGGGCCAGTCTAGCAAGGCCATGCTTAGGGCCTTTGTATTTTTTTTTTTTTTAGCTGCAATGTTCTTCATCCATCTATCTTTCATCTTTCAGTTCCTGTATATCTCTGCACATTTATCACCATTTTAGAAAGGCCTTCCCCAGTCATCCTATGTGACATAGAAAATCTACTCTCTTCCACCCCTACTCCTGCCTTTTATTCTCATCCTGCTGCATTACTGTAAATGTCCTTAAAACTATCAAGCACATTATGTATTTACACATTTGTTTGTTTTACTGTCTATGTTCTTCAGTTAATGATCATTCCTTTAAGGGAGCAACTTTGTTTTATTCATTGCAGTATTCTCTTCTAGTACTTAGAGCAGTGCCTGGCAAATAATAGGCACTCAATAAAAATTTTTCTTGAATTATTGGTTTAACTTATTTACACATTAATCAAAATTTAAGCATACATGCATAATAACCTACTTTAGTGGACACCTCTTCCCCTTTCCATTTCCCTGGAAAATTTGGATTCCCTTTTCTAGGTTATAGGTTCCTCTAGCACAATCTTCTCTTGTTCACTGCTAAATCCTGAGCATATAAATGGAACATAATAGGCACTTAAAATATATACGATGAAAGGATGAATCTACAACCATCATTCCAACACCTTTGTTGTAGATTCTTCATCTGAGTCTCTATTTTATATGTTTATACATTCTACTCAGTCATTCCAGGTCTTCTTTAAAGACTGTTCTTCTGAGAAGAGTATTTAATATGCAGAAAAAAAGTCAAATTCATAGAAGCAGTAGAATTGTGGTTGCCAGGAGCTGGGGGGTGAGAGAAAAGGAGAGTGTCAGTCAAAGGGTATAAACTTCCAGTTTTAAGATAAGTTGTGGGGATCTAGTGCACAGCATGGCGATTATAGTTAACAATACTGTATTATATATTTGAAAGTTGCTATAGAGTAAATCTTAAGCAAAAAAGAAATAGTAATTATGTCAGGTGATGGATTTGTTAACTAACCCTACAGTGGTAATCATTTTGTGATAGATAAGTGTATCAAATAAATCATCATGTTGTATACTTTAAACTTATACAATGTCATATCAATTATATCTCAATAAAGATGGAAAAATGTTATAAATGTATCATATTAGTTGACATATACCTTTGTTTTAAACTTAGTGAAATCTACACTTCAAAGAAAAAGTGATTATATCATTGATTATAACATATATTTTTACTACAAATTAAATATAATCAATGATATATATCATATAATATATATGTACCATTTGATATTTTTATGCCAATTATACCTATTCAAAAATTTGTTCTAACTAGAGGGAAGGACAATTTTAATGAAAACATGAAGTACCTTCACGTTCATATTAAAGCATGCTAGGTATTCTATGCCCTCTTTAAGGAAATGAGTAAGAAACACTTTTTTCTCTCCCTGTTCCTGACCCTCTCCATCCACTTTGTGTTTCTGTCTTTCAAAGAATGCTTCATATATTGAGAAATAATTTATTCAGTTATTATGTTAATTGCTTACTTCTTTTTTCCTGCATACCAATTTATCTATATATTCAGTTTCAAAACAAAATTTTTTTGTTGTAATGATAGCAACTATTATATAAAGCTTACTATGCCTGTGTTCCAGACGCAGTTCTAAAGACCTCATAGATATTAACTGCTTTAGTTCTCACAACAATCTTATGAGGTTGTTAATAGAGAAACTGAGGCAAGAAAGATTATATAACTTTCTTAACATCACATAAGCCATTAAGTAGAATCGGGTACAACCCTAAGGCAACTGCTCTTGACCTCCACAGCAAACTGTCTCTCCACATGACATGTACTATCCATATAATTTTGGCTTTTACTAAAAAAGCCCTCAGTGTTTTTTACTGCATAATTTACCTGATTCCTGAAATACAGACCAAAATTAACCTGTCTGTGAGGTTGCAAACTGAACATAGAGACGTGGCTTCTCCCTAGTATAAATGAGAAATGCTATTCTCAGGAGGTTAATTATTGCAAATTAGGAGCTTTCAGTTGTCTGGAAGCATCAGGAAAGAAATGGTAGATTAGTACTGATAAAGTCTTATGGGCTCTGATGGGAAGCACTTTATACTGGCACTAATGAAAAAGAAGCAACCATGCTTCAGATGCTTAGAAATTTCAGGTTTCAGCATATTAAGAATTCAGTCAAATAAGACTCAAAAGAACTTTAGGATTACAATAATTGAGTGAAAGGATGACTCTTGAATAAGGGCCCCAACTTTAGGAAAATCATTCTATTTTTTTAATACATTTTTCTGAGTATTGTATTTATACCTAATTAGAGCATAAATATCTTTACAGTTTTAAAGTTAAAGCTTGATTAGAAAAGAATAATGCTTCATTTAAATGACTATGGATATTGTATATGTCTAGAACTTCTACCCAAGTCAGGTGCTTTGTGATAGTAAAATAATAGTATGTATGAAAGCTGAGGTGCAGTGAAGCCCTTGCTATTCTCTCTCTGTAAACACTCTCCCCAGCACAAACAAAAACAAAACAAACTAAACTTTCCACACATTGCTTTGTGGAAAATTACCAGTATAAGAAGTTTATTTCTATAATATGAATTTTGACTACCTATATTTTAAAATTGCATGACTTTAAATGTAAAAGTTTTTCTTATGTTGGATAGCCACAAATTCTAACATAAATTATAAAGAAGCTGTTAAAGTAAACTACTAGAAATGGAGGAACACTATTTCATGGATTGTCTTAATCATTTTTTAAACTTTTTTCTTTTCTTTTTCTTAATGAAAAAAGTTTATTGTGATAATTTTTAAATTATGAAGTAATATTCTTATTATGGAACAGGAAGAATATATAGAATAGTAGCATGTAGAAAAAATATTCACCAGCCATCTATGATCACTTGTTTTAAAAAAGTTGGTGCATTTTCATCTAGTCTTTTCTCTCTTTGCAATTGCACTTATAAGGTATATCAAATATTGTGTCTCTGTATTAAAGAATAACAATGTAATCTAAGCATTTTATTTTCTGAGAAATTATTTCTAAATTCTAAATTTCTAAATAGTAAAAAGGCAACAAGTATCAGATTAGTCCAAGAAAATTGAAAGAAATCTGCATTAAAAAAGCATAAACAATTAGTCATTGGAAATAATTTGTTCCATAATTTTATTAAAAATTAGGTTTCTCTTTCTTAGAAACTGTACAAAATGGAGGAAGGAAAATTAATTATCCATAATCTCACTGTCTGGAATGAATAATCTAAAACTAATACCATTTTTATTGTCTTTTCTATTTCCTAGAACCAATTATCTAGAATCAATACAATATGCATTTTATATGTATTTTATATGTATATATTTCCTTTTTCACATATTTTATGCATTTTTAGAAACCTTAACTCAAAATGAGTCCTCATTTAAAATATGATTCTCTCAACATTATATCATGTTTACTTTTGTTAAATTAATTCAATTGAAAGTGTATTCTGCATGTGCAGTTCATCAGATTCTTGACATTTGTCAACATTATTAATCTTCACATCAAAACTTTCATCCTCTTTTTCAAATGAGGAAACTGAGGGTCAGGGTGAAGATTGAATTGGCTGAGTCACAGAATTGAATGAACCAGAATTCTATAGTAATCTATATAATCTGAAATGCTAACCCTTCCACATCAGCGTACTGTGTCCCTATTATGTATCAAATGACACATGAACACTCCCTATTGTTGGATGTTTGACTGATTCCAATCCTATATTAAAGATGTTATGAATCTCATTTAACATTTTTTTAAATAGTTTTCCTTATGATAGAGTCATAGAATCAGAATTGCTAAAGTGTATAACTTCTTAATGGTTCTTGGTTTATTGGTTCATGCTTTAGAAAAATAGTGTCCATATAACACTCCAAGTAAAAACATGCAACAGGGACCATTATATAGAGAGATACGCAGACAGCTAATTGCCCTCCCGAATTCCTCTATTGCTTTCTTCTATAGTAACTAAAGATTTAAGTGACACATGGCTGACTAACTAAACTGTTCATTCCCCAACCTCTCTTGAAATAGGTGTGGCCATATGACAAGGTTCTGGCCAATGGGTTATAAGCACAAATGATGTTTGAAACTTGGGGACCAAGCTTTAAAAAGAAAGAAGCATACAATTCTTCCTTCCCCAATCTGCAGGTTGGAATGCTAAAGTAATGATGAGCCATCTTTAATCACTGGACAAAAGCAGACCCTAGAGATGATAGAACAAACAGATGAAAAGTTCTTGAGTTCCTGAAAGCTTCAATTTGGCATACAACACTAAACCAAACTGCTACCAAGTGTGTGTGTGTGTGCGTATCTTGTTGATCACTCTATTTTTCATTCTCTTGCTGTAGTGATCTAGCTTATATTGTTGCACACACACACTATATGTTTGTAGGTTTGTTTACAATTTTTTTTTCTAATTTGTCATTATGGCAACCTGGTTATTTATCTGATTACTAATGATTATCTAAATGCTTTTCATTACTTGGTATTTTCACTTTTACATTACTTGTTTTTGAATCTAGCTTTTTTAACATTTGTCTCTCAGATTTATAGCAAACAAATATTCTATGTTCTGTTTTTGCTGGTAATTTTTTTTTTATATTATAATACTACATAGAAACAAAACAAACATAAATTGAAAATGTACACTAATCCTACTGAATAATAACAAATGACTTAAGCTATTTCTCAATTTTAGCCTTTCGTATATATTTATATTATGTGGGCATTTCCAAAACTACATATATTTTTTTCTGATGAGTAGCGATATAATGACGGGAGGAAGGACTTCTCATTTTCTTTTCTTTTTTTCTTTTTTTTTAGTGATCCTATTTGTATTTATTTTTTAAATTTAAATATAGTTGATTTACAATGTTGTGTTAGTTTCTAGTATACAGTAAAGTGATTCAGTCATATATATACATTTTTTTCAGATTCTTTTAAATTATAGGTTATTATAAGATATTGAGTATAGTTCCCTGTGCTATACAGTAGGTCCCTGTTGTTTGTATATTTTATATATATTAGTGTGTATCTGTTAATCCCAAACTCCTAATTTATCCCTCCTCCTCTCTTACCCCTTTGTTAACCATAAGTTTGCTTTCTATGTCTGTGAGTCTGTTTCTATTTTGTAAATAAATTCACTTGTATCATTTTTTAGATTCCAAATATAAGTGATATCATATGATATTTGCCTTTCTCTGTCTGACTTAATTCATTTAATATGATAATCTCTAGGTCCATCCATGTTGCTGCAAATGGCAATATTTCATTCTTTTTTTTTTCAAGGGAAGAAATAGTAGGCCATATTTGAATTATTTAGAATTTATGTGTCAATTATATCAATGTGGACTTCTTAAAGACACAGTAATATAACTGGGAAAGGCAGTCTTGTGCATGCAGTCTATCTAGCACAACTGGCTGCTGGAAAATGGGCCTTGGGCTTGGAACACTTCCTTAACAAGAGATAAAGAGCCCACATGCCCTGAGCCGGGCTTATCACTTTGGATAGGGTTATCTTTCCTGTTTCAGGCTCAATTAATGCCGTTTGAAGCTTGAAGCTTGTATGTCATATGGCATCTGGTCAACCCCACTGTTATATCTGTCTTTTGCAGAGAGGAGAGAGGGTCCTTTCTACTGAGGCAAAAGAGGGTGTCCTGCGTCAGCCACTGGGAGAGACTGGCTGTCCCTGGGGGACCAAAGCTCACTATTGGTGCTGACCCTGATCTGTCTCTTCTCTATGTAAGTAAAGTGTTATTCCATCTAGTGCTTGACTGTGTTGTGTTTTTCTTGGTGACTGATACCATGATGCAGCGGGCAGAAGCACTTGGACTTCGTTTCCTGGTGGCTGGCACTGTGATGATTTTGCTATTCTCCCATGTAGTTCAAATCCTTCCCTGGGATTTGTAACTGGTTGCATAGTGCCCTACTCCTCTGGAATTGATTTAACACGTGCAAGGAACTCTCTCTGCTCACAATTATTACCAAATTATCAGTACAAATCTGACAGAATACAGGATGATTGCTAATATCAAATACAACATGTTGGTAGAAATCACAAAAAATAGTAATAAATATGCTTCTAGTCTCATTGTTTGAAATGCTCAAGAAGTCTTCTATGTCATGCTTGTGAATGATGCCTTTGTGTGTTGCTGTCTTTGATGTTTGGATCGATGTCCATATAGCTTCTTCACATCATGTTGTATCTCTCATGTAATAAATAGAATGTGTAGTCTTATACAGACTAGCAGTTGACTACTTTTTCATTTGCGTAGTCTAATGAGCTACCTTTACATCTGTAATAAATAGCCACATTCCTGCAGGCATATGTTTGAAATAAATATTCAGTCCAACTTTACTTTTTTTTTTTTTTTTTTTTTGCGATACGCGGGCCTCTCACTGTTGTGGCCTCTCCCATTGCGGAGCACAGGCTCCGGACGCGCAGGCCCAGCGGCCACGGCTCACGGGCCCAGCCGCCCCGTGGCATGTGGGATCTTCCCGGACCGGGGCACGAACCCGCGTCCCCTGCATCGGCAGGCGGACTCTCAACCACTGCGCCACCAGGGAAGCCCCCAACTTTACTTTTTGTGTAGAAGTTCATGAAGAAAAGGCAATTAAATATTGTGCAACTAAAAGAGTATAGCCTAAGATATCAATAGGAGGATCAATATTCTTACATATAGACCAAAAATGAAATATTCTGACTCTTGTTACAAAAGCTGAAAGGACCCCCAATTCTTTAACATAACCCAGAGTTGAGTGAGTTAACATATACCTTAGGTAACAAACTTTACCTTATGCTATTTTAGTCTTTCTTCAGATCCAGATCCCCAACTCTATGAAACCAGATTGATGTTCTGATCTATCCTAAAAAATTTTATTGTAATATATTAGGTGATTGACATGGTCCAAGCCCTCAGCAATTATGTAATCAAAAAAAATCCAACAAATAAAAAATAAATTTACTTTAACTTTTTAGACATGTGCTGCCAAATATTCTAAAGAGAATGCAGCAAAATTTAAAAATAAACTTTACTTTCTTTAAAATCTACTTTTGTCATATCTCACAGATGCTTCTGTATAATGCTCTTTCATAATCCATCAAAAGTTTACCCCATAGCATTGGCCTGAATGTTTTTCTCAACTTCTATTTTATTTCACCTCTCCATTTTTGTCTCCCTCTACCCATTCTCCCAAATATCCATCACAAAACACAAAGAACCTGTCTAACGTAGGAGAAAATAACAAAAAACCTATGCTGAAGAAAAGACAGAATGCTCTTTAAAGGAAGGGAAAAAATTGTCTAGTACAACTCATATATTAGTAACATTCCTGACATACTGATTACATATATTAATATCTACATGCAGTGGAGTTTTAACGTACAGAGAGCTCTTTATTCTTACTTTATCAATTCTATACACAAAAAGTTTACAAATTTGAAAACTCTACTTCTTAGTCTTTATTTCAACCTATAACTTCTGTATATCAATAATATATTTAAGTGATTTGCATATAAAATGAAATCACTTTTTAAAATGTGTATTGACTAATATTCAATTAATTGATAAATTTCACATAAATTCCCTTAAATATTTGACCCCATTTACATACTAATTCATTAAATTAGTTTAGCCTTTCATTCTATAATTGCAATTTAATATAGCTAATTTTTTTCAAACATCTTTTTCTTTTTTTTAATTGGGGTATTTTTGCTTTACAATGTTGTGTTTGTTTGTGCTGTACACTAAAGTGAATCAGCTATACACATACATAGATACCCTCCCTCTTAGACCTCCTTCCCTGCCCTCATCCCACCCATCTAGGTCACCACAGAGCACCAAGCTGAGTTCCCTGTGCTATACATCAGGTTCCCACTAGCTATCAGTTTTAAACATGTCAGTGCACATATGTCAATCTCAACCTCCCAATTCATCCCACTCCCCCGCCATGTCCACACGTCCGTTCTCTACATCTGCATCTGTATTCCTGCCCTGCAAATACGTTCATCTGTACCATTTTTCTAGATTCCAAATATGTGTGTTAATATATGATACTTGTTTTTCTTTTTCTGACTTACTTCACTCTGTATGACAGACTCTAGGTCCATCCACATCTCTGCAAAAGATCCAATTTCGTTATTTTTTATGGCTGAGTAATATTCCATTGTATATATGTACCACTTCTTCTTTATCCATTCATCTGTCAATGGGCATTTAGGTTGTTTCCATGTCCTGGGTATTGTAAATAGTGCGGCAATGAACATTGTGGTACATGACTCTTTTTCAATTATGGTTTTCTCAGGGTATATGCCCAGGAGTGGGATTGCTGGGTCATATAGTAGTTCTGTTTTTAGGTTTTTAAGGAACCTCCATACTGTTCTCCATAGTGTCTGTATCAATTTACATTCCCACAAAGAGTGCAAGAGGGTTCCCTTTTCTCCACACCCTCTCCAGCATTTATTGTTTGTAAGATTTTTTGATGATAGCCATTCTGACTGGTGTGAGCTGATACCTCATTGTAGTTTTGATCTGCATTTCTCTAAAAATTAGTGATGTTGATCATCCTTTCATGTGCCTCTTTGCCATCTGTATGTCTTCTTTGGAGAAATGTCTATTTAGGTCTTCTGCCCATTTTTGGATTGAATTGTTTGTTTTTTTGATATTGAGCTGCATGAGTTGTTTGTATATTTTGGAGATTAATCCCTTGTCAGTTGTTTTGTTTACAAATATTTTCTCCCATTCTGAGGGTTGCCTTTTCATCTCATTTGTGGTTTTATGGTTTTCGTTATTGTGCAAAAGCTTTAAGTTGAATTAGGTCCCATTTGTTTATTTTTGTTTTTACTTTCATTAATTTAGGAGGTGGGTCAAAAAAGATCTTGCTGTGATTTAGGTCAAAGAGTGTTCTGCCTATGTTTTCCTCTAAGAGTTTTATCATGTCCAGTCTTACATTTAGGTCTATAATCCATTTTGTGTTTATTTTTGTGTATGGTGTTAGGGAGTGTTCTAATTTCATTTTTTTACATGTAGCTGTCCAGTTTTCCCAGCACCACTTATTGAAGAGACTGTCTTATCTCTGTTGTATATTTTTGCATCTTTTGTCATAGATTAGGTGACCATAGGTGCATGAGTTTATCTCTGGGCTTTCTATCCTGTTCCATAGATCTATATTTCTGTTTTTTGTTCCAGTACCATACTGTCTTGATTACTGTAGCATTACAGTAGAGTCTGAAGTCAGCTTATTCCTCCAGCTCCATTTTTCTTTCTCAGGATTGCTTTGGCTACTTAGGGTATTTTGTGTTTCCATACAAATTGTAAAATTTTTTGTTCTAATTCTGTGAAAAATGCCATTGGTAATTTGTTAGAGATTGCATTGAATCTGTAGATTGCTTTGGGTAGTATAGTCATTTTCACAATATTGATTCTTCCAATCAAAGAACATGGTATATCTCTCCATCTGTATGTGTCATCTTTGATTTCTTTATTTCTGTGTATTAAGTTTGTATGCTGCTACTTTACAAAATTCATTGATTAGCACTAGTAGTTTTCGGGTAGCATCTTTAGAATTCTCTATGTATAGTATCTTATCTGCAAACAGTGGTGACAGTTTTACTTCTTTGCCAATTTGTATTCCTTTTATTTCTTTTTCTTCTCTGATTGCCGTGGCAAGGACTTCCAAAACTATTTTGAATAATAGTGGTGAGAGTGGACACCCTTGTCTTGTTCCTGATCTAGAGGAAATGTTTTCAGTTTTTCACCATTGAGAATGATGTTTGCTGTGGGTTTGTCATATATGGTCTTTATTTTGTTGAGGTAGGTTCCCTCTATGCCCACTTTCTGGAGTGTTTTTATCATAAATCTTAAGCACCTAAGAAGCAAAGTTACTCATTTAAAAGCCAGAATCTTACTAAGCCTATAAGAACAAATATGTTAACTCAGAAATAAATTTAGTAGCTCAAATATTTAAACAACATAAAGAAATGCACATCAGATCACACAATGATTAAATTTGTTTGTTAATTCTCCTGAATATCACAACTTAAAAGTGTTTTCTTTGTAACAATCCTGTAGTTATAAATCTATTCGTACACTGAAGAGGTAGTTCCAGAGCAGCCAAGATCACATGATCATAACTCAAAAATAGAAAATGGGTATGAATTAAAACAATTGGTAAAATAATTGCCACAGCACATAGGCTCTGGACAAAAGTGACTCAACAACAAAAGCAACATAGGACTTGAATGAGACCCAAGACTATATCAGAGAATGGTAATATGAGTAATTTTTACAGGTTTTTTCCTGCCATGTAAATTAGGTTTTCCAATAAACATGCCCTTCAACTGGGACTTAGTTAATCATGCTGTTTCCCATTTCTCATTGAAATAATCCAAAGCTAGTATGAAGAATACCAGTGGAGGCTGCTTTGGTCTTCAGATGTTAATCCCCTTTTGTATAAACACTGAGTAATTATGAACAATGAACATAGAAAAATTTCAGCTTCCATCTTCTTAACCAATTTGTCAATTTAATGAATATGATATTCTGTGTCTTCTAACTAACAGGCCACAATTTCAATCACTAGTTCTGAGTTTTGAATATAATATGAAAGATTATCTTTCTCACTTTAATTGCTTTTGCAATAATTCTTTAAATAATCTCTTTGAGAAAAATATGAAGTTGCAGGAATTTTCTGATGCCTTGAAGTTGGAGATTTGGTAAATATAACTTTCTTGCTCATTTGTATGACTTGCATTATTAATTACATCATGAAAATTTGTAGTTTTCTGGTTATGTATTTTAAGGGTTATATTTGATACAATTCTACTCACTTTTATTGTTTCCAAATTTTAGAAATGTAAATAGAACACTTAAATATGAAACATGTAAATGTCGCACTTCTCTCATACTTGGTCCCAACTATCCATAGAATTTAAAGGGGAACCTGGAGGACTTGTGCTAAGTGAAGTGAGCTAGTCAGAGAAGGACAAATTCTGCATGATTCCAATAATATGAGGTATCTAAAATAGTCAAACCGATAGAAACAGTAAGTAGAATTGTGATTGTCAGAGGCTGCAGGGTGAAAGAAATGGGGAAATTATGGTTGAAAAGGTACAAAATTTCAGTATGCTAGATGAAAAAGTTCTAGAGGGCTGATGTACATAATGCCTATAGTTAATGTCAACCAAGAATTCCAAGAACAGAGACCTAGTTGAAATAAAAAGGCGTTTATTTGAGGTTTGTTAGGACTGCAACTTAGGAGACACAGATTCAAGAAGCTCTTGAATTGTGTTCCACTGGACTACATAATGGGGGAATCTTGTAAAGGCAAAAGAACACAAGGTTACATAAATTGTCAAGAATTACAACTGGAGCGGGCAAGAAGTAAGGGCACTTGTTAAGCAAGAATTGGTAGGGATTTGAGATAATTATGTAGCTGTGAAGAGGGGGAAAACTTTGAAACTACAAGGTTGCAGCTAGCAGCTGCCAGCAGATATTGTTTTGAAACAGCTGGTGGTGTCCTTGAGTTTGACATAGTTAGGAGAAAATTCTCGTTCTCAGCGTTGCAGGGATGTGACTGAGACCAGAACCTCAATGGCTACCTGACCTAATTTCTGTATGCCTGAACTATGATTACTCCATTATAATTTCAATTTGTCCTTATTAGTAATACTATATTACACATTTCACAATTTGTTAAGAGAGAAGATTTCATACTAAGTGTTCTTCTCACTGAAATGCAATTTTATTCAAACAAACAAAATTTGAAAACATTTTCAACAATGTAAATTAAATTAATATGAAAATGAAAGTTTTTTTGTGTTTTTTGTGTTTTTGGCGGGGGGGGGGTTTGCAGTACGCAGGCCTCTCACTGCTGTGGCCTCTCCCGTTGTGGAGTACAGGCTCCGGACACGCAGGCTCAGCGGCCATGGCTCACGGGCCCAGCCGCTCCGCGGCATGTGGGATCCTCCCATACCGGGGCACGAACCCGCGTCTCCTGCATCAGCAGGTGGACACTCAACCACTGCGCCACCAGGGAAGCCCAAAAGTATTTTTATGTATAACTATTTTCCTCTAAAACACTAAAATTATCTAAGTTAAAGCAAAATATACATTATAATATATTATTAAAATTAAATATGTTAATTGAGTTGAAATTTTAATTTAATTTTTTAAAATATAAATTATATCATTACATATTATAAGAATAAAACCATTCACAACTCTAATGGTCAATGTGCCAAAGTTAAAAAAGTAATCATTTATGCACACAAGCCCTATAGATATATAAATATAGTGGTTGTATAAATTATTTAATATTAAAAATATTTAATAGTGACCAGGTGCAACTAATCCAAAACCTACAGTAAATCATGGGTATCTGCAAACTGGAATATGAACAAAAGCAAGCAAATGGATTCTCAGTGGTATTAGAAAATTATATTTCACTATGCAGGAACCTACTGCATTCAGCCTACAAAGATGAGGACCTGAAAAGTGCATTAAATTTGTGTTTTTCTTTCTTTCTACAAAAGCAAGCAAATGGATTCTCAGTGGTATTAGAAAATTATATTTCACTATGCAGGAACCTACTGCATTCAGCCTACAAAGATGAGGACCTGAAAAGTGCATTAAATTTGTGTTTTTATTTCTTTCTTTCTTTCTTCCTTTTTTGTCTATTTATCCTTTGGGATATTTTTCTCTTTTTTTTCCCGTTCGATATAATTGAAATGTAACATTGCATAAATTGAAAGTGTACAATCTGTTGATTTGGTAGAATATATATATTGCAATATGATTACCACCACAGAATTAGCTGACACCTCCATCAGATCACATAATTATCATTTCTCCCTTGTTAGAACATTTATGACCTAGTCACTTAGCAACTTTCAACTATATAATACAGTATGGTTAACTATAATTACAAAGCTGTAAATTAGATCTCAAATTTGTATTTTCCTTTTCAAGTAGAACTCTCTGAAAGGCAGTGTCCTTTTCTGACACTGCTTAGACACACATTAGAAGGAGTGCAATCCACAACCTTCATAACCTTCAGATGCAATTGTCCCTGTTTTGAGAACATAGGGCAAAACTTGTGAGGAAGTGCTTCTCTGGAGCATAAAGCATTTTAGTCACTAGAGAGGTCCTTTTTCAGCACTGAGCACCAAATCCTGAAAGAAAAGATACTGAGAAGATGTGGCACATATATACAATGGAATATTACTCAGCCATAAGAAGAAACGAAATTGAGTTATTTGTAGTTAGGTGGATGTACTTAGAGACTGTCATACAGAGTGAAGTAAGTCAGAAAGAACTGTCACACAGAGTGAAGTAAGTCAGAAAGAGAAAAACACATACCGTATGCTCACACATATATATGGAATCTAAAAAAAAAAAAAAAAAAAAAGGTTCTAAAGAACCTAGGGGCAGTACAGGAAAAAAGACGCAGATGTAGAGAATGGACTTGAGGACACAGGGAGTGAGAAGGGTAAGCTGGGACGAAGTGAGAGAGTGGCATGGACATATATACACTACCAAATGTGAAATAGATAGCTAGTGGGAAGGAGCTGCATAGCACAGGGAGATCAGCTCGGTGCTTTGTGACCACCTGGAGGGGTGGGATAGGGAGGGTAGGAGGGAGACACAAGAGGGAGGAGATATGGGGATATATATATATGTATAGCTGATTCACTTTGTTATACAGCAGAAACTAACAC
>NC_041220.1:84561020-84561988 GCF_002837175.3 Physeter macrocephalus | reverse complement strand
TGAGCCTGCGCGTCCGGAGCCTGTGCTCCGCAACGGGAGAGGCCACAACAGAGGGAGGCCCGCATACCACAAAAAAAAAAAAAAAAAAAAAAAAAATCCTTGAAGTTAAAGTAGGAAATGAGAGTTGCTTGAATAAAATAATTGGAAAAGTAAATTTTTTGGCATGAATGAGGTTTTTTTTTAATTTTTTAATTTAATTTTATTTACTTTTTTATACAGTAGGTTCTTATTAGTCATCAATTTTATACACATCAGTGTATACATGTCAATCCCAATCACCCAATTCATCACACCACCATCTGCACACCCCCATGGCTTTCCCACCTTGGTGTCCATACGTTTGTTCTCTACATCGGTGCCTCAATTTCTACCCTGCAAACCGGTTCATCTGTATCATTTTTCTAGGCTCCACATACATGCATTAATATATGATATTTGTTTTTCTCGTTCTCACCATTGTAAAGCAATTATACTCCAATAAAGATGTTAAAAAAAATAAAAAGATGCTGATGTACTCAAATAATTTGAGGGTTGCAACTTGGGAAACTTCTAAAGAGCAAGCCCAGAGAGGGACTCATCTATCTCAGAATTTAGGGCAGTAAGAAAGAAGAAGTTTCAATTATTGAAAAATATTTTCTAATTTGTGTGTTGATTTTCCCTTTAAAATATTTTTAGTAAGAGAAAATCTTCTATCAAATCCTTGAAGTTGGGGCTTCCCTGGTGGCGCAGTGGTTGCGCGTCCGCCTGCCGATGCAGGGGAACCGGGTTAGCGCCCAAAAAAAAAAAAAAAAAAAAAAAATCCTTGAAGTTAAAGTAGGAAATGAGAGTTGCTTGAATAAAATAATTGGAAAAGTAAATTTTTTGGCATGAATGAGGTTTTTTTTTAATTTTTTAATTTAATTTTATTTACTTTTTTATACAGTAGGTTCTTATTAGTCATCAATTTTATACACATCAGTGTATACATG
>NC_041220.1:84559528-84560784 GCF_002837175.3 Physeter macrocephalus | reverse complement strand
TTTGCAAATATTTTCTCCCATTCTGAGAGTTGTCTTTTCATCTCTTTTATGGTTTCCTTTGCTGTGCAAAAGCTTTGAAGTTTCATTAGGTTGCATTTGTTTATTTTTGTTTTTATTTCCATTACTCTAGGAGGTGGATCAAAAAAGATCTTGCTGTGATTTATGTCAAAGGGTGTTCTTCCTATGTTTTCCTATAAGAGTTTTATAGTGTCCAGGCTTACATTTAGGTCTTTAATCCATTTTGAGATCATTTTTGTGTATGGTGTTAAGGAGTGTTCTAATTTCTTTTTTTTACATGTAGCTGTCCAGTTTTCCCAGCACCACTTATTGAAAAGACTGTCTTTTCTCCATTGTATATCCTTGCCTCCATTGTCATAGATTAGTTGACCATAGGTGTGTGGGTTTATTCCTGGGATTTCTATCTTGTTCATTGATCTATATTTCTGTTTTTATGTCAGTACCATACTGTCTTGATTACTGTAGCTTTGTAGTATAGTCTGAAGTCAGGGAGTCTGATACCTCCCACTCTGTTTTTTTCCCTCAAGACTGCTTTGGCTATTCAGGGTCTTTTGTTTCTCCATAAAAATTTTAAGAATTTTTGTTCTAGTTCTGTAAAAAATGCCATTGGTAATTTGATAGGAGTTGCATTGAATCTGTAGCTTGCTTTGGGTAGTATAGTCATTTTGACAATATTGATTCTTCCAATCCAAGAACATGGTATATCTCTCCACATGTTGGTATCATCTTTAATTTCTTTCATCAGTGTCCTATAGTTTTCTGCATACAGGTCTTTTGTCTCCCTAGGTAGGTTTATTCCTAGGTATTTTATTCTTTTTGTTGCAATGGTAAATGGGAGTGTTTCCTTATTTTCTCTTTCAGATTTTTCAGCATTAGTGTATATGAATGCAAGAGATTTCTGCGCATTAATTTTGTATCCTGCAGTTTTGCCAAATTCATTGATTACCTCTAGTAGTTTTCTGGTGGCATTTTTAGGATTCTCTATGTATAGTATCATGTCATCTGCAAACAGTGACAGTTTTACTTCTTCTTTTCCAATTTGTATTCCTTTTATTTCTTTTTCTTCTCTGATTGCCGTGGCTAGGATTTCCAAAACTATGTTGAATAATAATGGTGAGAATGGACATCCTTGCCTTGTGCCTGATCTTAGAGGAAATGCTTTCAGTTTTTCACCACTGAGAATGATGTTTGCTGTGGGTTTGTCATATATGGCCTTTATTATGTTGAAGTAGGTTCCC
>NC_041220.1:84559022-84559377 GCF_002837175.3 Physeter macrocephalus | reverse complement strand
TGTCTGATTTTGGTATCAGGGTGATGGTGGCCTCATAGAATGAGTTTGGGCGTGTTCCTTCCTCTGCAATTTTTTGGAAGAGTTTGAGTAGGATGGGTGTTAGCTCTTCTCTAAATGATTGATAGAATTCACCTGTGAAGCCAACTGATCCTGGTCTTTTGTTTATTGGAAGATTTTTAATCACAGTTTCAATTTCATTACTTGCGATTGGTCTGTTCATATTTTCTATTTTTTCCTGGTTCAATCTTGCAAGGTTATACCTTTTTAAGAATTTGTCCATTTCTTCCAGATTGTCCATTTTATTGGCATAGAGTTGCTTGTAGTAGACTCTTAGGATGCTTTGTATTTCTGCAGT
>NC_041220.1:84539609-84559010 GCF_002837175.3 Physeter macrocephalus | reverse complement strand
CAATTTTGTTTATCTTCTCAAAGAACCAGCTTTTAGTTTTATTGATCTTTGTTATTGTTTTCTTTGTTTTTATTTCATTTATTTCTGATCTTATCTTTATGATTTCTTTCCTTCTGCTAACTTTGGTTTTTGTTTGTTCTTCTTTCTCTAGTTCCTCCTTGTGTAAGGTTAGTTTGTTTATTTGAGATTTTTCTTGTTTCTTGAGGTAGGCTTGTATAGCTATAAACTTCCTTCTTAGAACTGCTTTTGCTGCATCCCATACGTTTTGGATCATTGTGTTTTCATTTGCATTTGTCTCTACGTATTTTTTTGATTTCCTCTTTTATTTTTTCAGTGATCTCTTGGTTATTTAGTTACGTACTGTTTAGCCTCCATGTGTTTGTGTTTTTTACATTTTTTTCCCAGTAATTCATTTCTAATCTCATAGGGTTGTGGTCAAAAAAGATGCTTTGATATGATTTCAATTTTCTTAAATTTTCTGAGGCTTGATTTGTGACCCAGGATGTGATCTATCCTGGAGAATGTTCCGTGTGCACTTGAGAAGAAAGTGTTTTGTTTTCATTTTGGATGATCTGTCCTTTGGTGTAAGTGAGGTGTTAAAGTCCCCCACTATTATTGTGTTACTGTTGATTTCCTCTTTTAGACCTGTTAGCAGTTGCCTTATGTATTGTGGTGCTCCTGTGTTGGGTGCATATATATTTATAATTGTTATGTCTTCATCCTGGATTGACCCCTTGATTATTATGTAGTGTCCTCCTTGTCTCTTGTAACATTCTTTATTTTAAAGTCCATTTTATCTGATATGAGTATTGCTACTCCAGCTTTCTTTTGATTTCCATTTGCATGGAATATCTTTTTCCATCCCCTCACGTTCAGTCTATATGTGTCCCTAGGTCTGAAGTGGGTCTCTTGTAGACAGCATATATATGGGTCTTGTTTTTGTATCCACTCAGCAAGCCTGTGTCTTTTGGTTGGAGCATTTAATCCATTCACGTTTAAGGTAATTATTGCTATTTATGTTCCTATGACCATTTTCTTATTTGTTTTGGATTTGTTTTTGTAGGTCCTTTTCTTCTCTTGTATTTCCCACTTAGAAATGTTTCTTTAGCATTCATTGTAGAGCTGGTTTAGTGGTTCTGAATTCTCTTAGCTTTTGCTTGTCTGTAAAGCTTTTTATTTCTCCCTCGAATCTGAATGAGCTCCTTGCCGGGTAGAGTAATCTTGGTTGTAGGTTCTTCCTTTTCATCACTTTAAGTATGTCAAGGCATGAATGAGTTTTAATACCACATGAAAATCTATACACAGAAAAAAATCTGTGAACAAAATATGTATATCCTAATGATGTCTGTGTATCTTAGACCTAGAAAAATTATCAGCTCTACCCTATCAAGAATTGTTCTGTGATATTGGGTAACTAATTTAAAGAGTGTTCCTGTTTCTTCATCTTTATAATGAGAGTAATAGTATATTTATTATCATTCCCATAGATGCAAAGCCGCAAAAGATTCCAGGCATGAGGCAAAGCCACAAAATGTACATTCCACTCAGAAAATATAAGATGATGATGATGAAGATGATAATGATGAATCAGTGCCTACTATATTGTCTAGTAAAGTAGTAGTATAGAACTATCCATTGTATAAGCAAATATTTACTAGTATTACTAGGTGTGTATGATCTAAAACCCAGAAATATATTTTTCAGAGACCCCAGAACCATCTCTCTGAAAGGTAATCATAAGGAAGATAACACCCCTATCCAGACTCTCTGTGGGAAGGTAGGACATAACCTGGGTGGTGTGCCTCACTCTAAGTTGTAAAACTACCTCTTGCCATAATGACATGAGAGTTTTATTTTCCCTTTGGATAAAGCCAGTTAACTAACACAGATGGTCACCCCAATTACCAAATGAATTTAGAATGAATTCTGTGATAAATGGTGCTGTCAAGTCATCTTAGTTGAGGACTAGTTATTGTTTATCTTGAGAACATGTACGTGATGGGTTATACCTGGTTTACTATATAAAAGGGTGAGGTATCTTTCCACTTGCAATCCTTTCAGCTGATTGCCTGTGATAGCATCACATTCTGGGTTAATGCTTACCCAATTATACATTTTTAAAATATTCTCTTTTACTTTGTGGATAAATTTTCAGACTCGGGGGGATATTTTGTTTTAAATTAATTTCTCCAACAATTCTGGCAATGGGGAAGAGATGTTGTTTAAGCCACACAGTCTGTGGTATTTCATTATGGCATCCCTAGAAAATTAATACAGCCCTCATCTCAAACAAATGAATTACTGGTATTTTAGAATATCATTCCAAGAAAAAAGAAGTAAAAATAATTTGGATAGCTAGAAGAAAATATCGAGAGGAATGGAAGAGGAAATGCAAGAATTAAAGACACCTTCCTTTTCACAGAAGCATTCTCCTCCTTTCTCTGCTCTATCAGCTCCCTCTTCTTCATTTGTCTTTTTCCCTCATGGCCTCAGAATGATTCTGGAGAAGGGGGAAGTGATGACCTTTTAGATAGATGGTTCCCTTCATTAAGGCATTTCCTAAGAAGAGTGATGAGGACACAAATTTGTTAGCTGATAATTTGTTCTGTTTGAGGACACAGATGTGATTACCCACTGGCTTAGCCCAGATTCCACCTCCTTATCATACCTACACCAAATAGCTAGGAGAGCAAATGTGATAAGGAGACCTGATCAGGAAGAAATTGTGAACTTTGATAAACGACTGCCCCCTATGAAGGCAACAGGATGAAGAATAGCAGCACTAGTCACTTGAAAAAAAGGCAAACAAACCAGGTGTTAATTGGATGAATGTCAACACAGGAATGGAAGCCAAAGTTCCATATAATTTACATTTTTCTTGTCTCAAAAAGCCCTTCCTATTTGGACCACCAACAAAGATGATGCTGTTGAAAAGCTACACAAGGACTCCTGAGTCATTCCCATGCCTTCGTTATCAGCTGATGTTTCTCACTTAAAGGCTTCTTTCCCCTGTGTCCCAGAAGTTTGAATTACTCCAAAGCCTGTTTTCAGTTTACTGCCCCACATGTGGAGATGTATACTGGCTGCCTTATGGAAGTCTGCAATCAGCCAATTTTGCTCTTTTGATGGAGCAAGAACTTTAGGGTTCCAAAGATCACCACATCAAGGGGTTATTGTGACCAGGGGAAGATAATTATCTGTCACCCACACAAGTATGGAAGATCTGAAGTTGTTAGAGACCCAGTGAAAGGGGTGGCTAAAAGCAGTACTTGAAACCTTATTGTTATGAACTGGGAGAAGTTGTAGCGTTATACCCAGAAAATGGGTCTATTATCAGCTGATTTCCATTAGTGGTTTGTTGAGGCTTTCACAAAATTTATTGGCATGGATCCAAGAGCAGATCAAAATAGCCCACTAACCCTAGCCACCTTTATCTTGGCTTTCATGCAGACTCTCCAAAACCAAGTTAAGGAAAATGTGGTAGGATGGCAAAGGCAGACTGGCACTCAGATTTTAGCAGCAACTACTCAGTTTTGGGATAATCTAGAGAAAGATAAGGAACACATCAAAGATTGCTGGGTTGGCTGCTCAGAACTCTTTCCTAAAGCAAATAGAATAATCCCTGCTCTGGCCAACCTATGAATGGAATAAAGGAAGATTGGAGAATGAATATCATTTTTACAAGAAACCAGAATATTGGAAGATGGATTGTAGAAAGAGACGCTGAAGGATGCAGGAACAAGGGAATCAGGGAAGCCCAGAAGGCTAGGGAATAACTGGCAAACCACTTAAAGTAAACAGATTTAAGGTATCTCATAGGAGGGAACTGGTGATACTGGTTCTACTTAATATGAAGTTTTCTCAAGAATTTCTCACCTTCCATTTGGTGAAGAAAGGACCAATGCAGCTGTCACATTGTTAGTCATGTTCCTTTTCATTCTTGTTCCTTTTCCTCCTTGGTTCCCATACAGATTGGTACCCAGACTGAGGAACATGCATCATTACTTTCTTCTGATTCTCCTGTAAATCTACTGGGTCCTCCTTGGTTCCCATACAGATTGATACCCGGACTGAGGAACATGCATCCTTAACTTTCTTCTGATTCTCCTGTAAATCTACTGGGGAGAGACCTGCTGTCAGAAAGGCTACCATTTTCTGTATTTTGAAGGCCTGACAGTGGAGCATCTTAAGAAAAGCCATTTTACTTAGTTACCATATGCCTTCTGAAAGAAAAAGGATCTGGAGAGAGTGGTAGTCATCCATGCTGGAAGAGCACCCTGAGCTGAAACCAATTGATGTATCACTTGGGCCCTAGGGAATAATGATACTGATTTCATTTGAGATATAGAATCAGTAAAAAGCATTTACCAAAAGGATAAGTCATGGCCATATGTAAAACAGTATCCTTTGTTAGGAGTTCAATTAAAAATAATAAAATCAGTAATAAAAAATTTAGAAAAACAAAGGATACTTTTTAAAAGGGCACTCATTCTGTAATATTCCCATACTTCCAATAAAGAAGAAAGAGAAATTTCATAAAGATGACCCTTATATAGATTTGTACAAAATTTTAGAGAAGTAAATAATTTGTAGTTCCATTAATCCATATAGTTTCTAATTCTGCAATTCTTTTCTTCTGACTTCAGTACTATTGTCTATAAAGTTTTTCTCTGTAATTGATCTATGTTCTGCATTTTTTTTCTTTCTCCCTCCCTCTTTCCATTCCTTCTTTCCTTTCTTCCTTCATTGCTTCCTTCTTTTTTTCTCTTCTTATAGCATATGAATCTTGTTTCCTTTTTCTGTGAAGGAGTCCAATATTTATGATACAGGATCTCTCAAAGATTTAGGGACTCTTATTTTCTCTAGTCATTTACAAACAAACACACAAACAAAAACCTAGAGAAATGTTTTCCTCAGGGGGATCTGTAATTATTCAAATTTAGAAAGTTTTTGGTAGCCTCAGAAATTAGAGAAAAATGCAAAATTGACACTTTAGCTTTGTGACATTTCTTTGCTTCACAGTAGCAAAGAGGCCCATTAGGCAAATTACAATATTGCTTAACTGAGGGCATCTGTTGTCAGCTACAGGCCACAGAATGTTACAATCTAGAAGTCAGCTCACTTTGCAGATATAATCGACTACTAACAGTGAAAAAATTTAGACAATTTGGGGACAAGTACAATATTATACAGTGGATTCTAGTTTTTGCACAGTAGGAAAAACCACTGATTTACATGATAATTCTCCAAATTTCTGCTTTGGCCCCTAGAATATGAAGAGGTTTTTGAAACCTGAAATTGGCTATCACCTTTCTCCCAGCTTTGGGGATTCCAAATTTGGAGAATTTTAACATTTGGATATTCCAAATTTTGACCTGATTTATCTGATGCTCTGACTCACTTTGCATATTTAACAATGCTTACTCAAGAGTCTTGTACTCAGGATAAAAGTGGCTCCCTTATATCTTCCTATGCTCTGGTAACTTACAAAATTTTGGAAGCTGAAGTGTTGTCTGGAATTAAATCTGCACAAGCAGACAAGTTAATAGCATTTAGTAGAGCTATAATACTTGGTTCTAGATTTAAAGTGAATATATTCATTTATATATTTATGTATATTCATTTTCCATGAATAGTTATGAATTTTCATGAATTTGTTATATATATAACTATATATATGCATATAACTAATAACTATAAGTTTGGTATCTGTCATACTATAAAGCAAATTTTTAAAAAAGATTTTTACTTCAATGGGAACTAAATAATCTCATAGAAATTTGTGGGGGGCTTTACAATTGCATGCTAAAATATCAATAATTCATTTTGCATAGAGAGCTGTGAAAGCTGTTATTAAAACATGACAGACTCCAAATTTAGAAGTTTACTTTTAATACAATAAGAAAGGATTTTTCCATTTCCAAAAACATACTTCTTAGAAAAAATAGGCAAATGGATTATAAAATGGGCTAGAAGAAATTTGACTGGACATGGGAATTAGCTAAAAAAAAATCCTATATCACAGCTTGACTAGATGTTGTGTCATAAACAAAATCACCTGAATAAAAAAGGTTTATTGCAAGGAGAATGGGTGGCTTATGCTCAAAAGACTTGAACTCTCCGATGGGTTTCAGGGAAGAAGTTTTTATGGGCAAAATTTAGGGGGAGGGCTGCAGGGTGTGAAACCCTCGTCTGATTGGTGAGATAATAGTATGGTGTTCCTGGAATGTCAATCATCAGCCTTCTTGTTCCAACCAGTCTGGAGTCAAGTGCTTGTGTTCAGCCTGAAGCTATCATCCTCCACCTGGGGTGGGGTTGGGGGGCTGCTTAGTTCCCATAGAAGAACTCAGAGATATGTATCAAATTGTTATGTACCTCCCCTGAGGAGGAACCAGGACCAGGTTCCCCATCACTGCACTATTGTTTCTTTCTGCATTCCTTCACCCTCTTAATTAGTAACTGTTTGAATCTGCCCTTTGGAAGGTCTAGGAGGCTGAAAGCCTTTCTCCTACAAACAAGAAACAGGGGGAACAGGGGACACCGAAAGACTTTTGTGCCTGGGAGGGCCCCACAGGGTTCTGCATAGTTTCAATACCAGAGCATTTGAATCCAATAATGAAAGTTGTGTTATCTCTACTGTTGTTCAGGAATTATGCAAATGTTTGCAGATTCCTATACGTTATCATATACCCTTCCTCAAATTTGGAATTTGAGGGGAGGGCTGCAGGGTATGTAATCCTCCTCTGATCGGTTGGTGTTGAGGTAACAGTATGGTCGTCTGTTAGACTACAGTCAAGTAGAATGATTGAATCAAACTTAAAAAATTCATTGGCTAAGATTCATCTATCTAACTGGTTGAAATGGCCCAGAGTTTTACCATTAGCCTTGCTAGAATGACCCCTGCACACAAACACAGAATCTCTCCCTTTGAATGTATGTTTGGCAGGCCTTGAATGTATGAATTTGAGTCTGAGATCATGCCCTCTATTGGACTTCAGTGAATCTTCTCATAATCACAATCATTTTCAATACTTAAAAGGGCTTCTTTCTTCCATAGAAACCCTGAGACTTAAAGCCATAAGGATCTGGAAGGACCTGTCCCTATGGACAGGGATATTTCATCTACACATAGGTGTTCTGTAAGAAAGACAGACTGTTACCCTGCTGAGAAGAGCATTTCAAGTGTTACTGATCATCCATTCAGCTCTCAGAGTTAACAAAAACTCACAAGAATTCATGCTTCCCCATGTAAAGCCAGCACAACAGGACTGGACTGTGGTTCCCACAAAGGGTTTGAAACTTAAGTTTTCAAGAGTAACTGATACTAGTACTGAACTCAAATGAAAACAAGTGTTCTAGAAAACATATTACTTTTCTTGTAGACTGCCTTGCTGTCATAATCACAGTGAGGTTATTTTGATTACTTTAAGAATCACAGTTTACTAGAAAACAGAAATTACTTGTTATTTTTTGTTTTCTTTCTGTCCTCCCAGTAATGGCTCCCACAGTCTCATTTCCCATCAGCTCTAAACTGTCCTGCCAGTATAAGCAGGGTCTGGGCTTATAAGTCGAACAATCTGATTAATGACAGAGTAAAAGAGAGACCATCTTCATTAGTAATTTTTTATAATAACAAAGTAAAAGTGACTAACATGCCTCCAGCTACTCAATCCTGAAATGTGAAACACGAATATTTTAACTGGTTTGATTGGAAAGATGATATAAAAATTCTAATTAATAGAAAAACAGAAATTTGGAATTGTAATATAGAGACTGCAAAAGACAGGGCTAATATTACTTGGTTAATTTTAGGGTGCAATTTCTCTCCAGTCCCAATATAGGTCGATAAATAAATATTAATGCCTGCTATTCAGGCAGATTTTGGTAACTGTTATAATAGTATAACTATCGATTTAGACCCAAAGTAAGCAAAACTAAACAAAAACACCCACAGGATGGCTTTGTCCTAAAGACTTAAAACAGAGCCATATACATTACTCGCTAGAATTTCAATCTGTACCTTTCAATGGGTGCCTCATAATAAGAATTTTATACTAGATGATGGCCATGGATATCATTGTGTTTCATATCTGGGTAAATTATTTGTAAAGATAGAACAATTAGTAAAGGGCCTAGAATCATATAAATGTGATGGTACTTATGTAATTCTCTAAAACGCAGGAGAAATTTATTAGGCCTTGCAAGAAAAACTTAATTAAAAATTTAGACCATTAGTATACAGAGTTAAGCTACTCCTTACACTTAGGTGGGAAAAGACTTCATAAGGATCCACCACACAATATTTAGATAGTTATTCATTGAAAACCCAGGCAACAAAAATATCACAACAATTTGTAAAATTCATGTATGACTAGGAAAAATTGTTATTCATTGCTAACTAAGAATTTTATTTAACCTTTTACCATTGATATGATATAGTCAAAAGTTATTTCCCAAAGGCAAATAATGTACTGATTTTTTAAAAAATCAGTAATTCTGCTATTCCATCACAATTTTGATAATTGCTTTGCTTTATATTTCACTGTGTATTTACTGGATATTTAGATGGCTGCAATTTGCCCAGACAATGGTAGAAATAGCAATGGACATAATTTTAAAATTGTTACTATTTTATAGTAACACAGGCAGGAGTTGGAAAAGGCAAATAAGAATTAAAAATAAGAGACTTAATTCTTCATGTTGAAAATAGCAAAGAGACTCCTCTGACCACACTTCTCTCATCTTAGAGAATTTGCTTGAGAAAACTTGTAATTATAAGCTTCCTCTTTGTCACTTTGAAATGTATATAAGTTGTCTTAAAGCTAATTAAACTTCTTGCCAGCTTTAGGACCCAGGAATGTCTTTCTCAAGACATGGGGAACATCTCTTTGAAATGTAATCATCAAGGAAGACATCAGCTGAATCTCTGAGTTTTGTGGGAGGGTAGGAACCTAACATCAGTGGATGCCTCACTCCAAGTTGGGAAGCTATTGTCATAAGGATACAAGATGTTTATATTTCCACTGGATAATGCCAGTTAGCTAACACACATGGTCACCCCATTGCCAAGTGAGTTTAGGATGAACTTGGTAGGACAGATGCTGTTGTCAAGTCTCTTACCTGAGGACTAGTTATTGTTTATCTTGAGAATATTTATGTAATGGGGAGTATCTGATTAGCTGTATAAAAAGATATTGTTTCTTTCTTTCTGCAGTCTCTTCAGTGGATTGCCTGTGATGTATATCACATGCTGGTTTATAGTTTTCTTTCTCTTCTATCTTTGTGGAGAGGCTTTTAAGGTTGGAAGATTCTGTTTAAATTATATTTCCTCAACTCAACCTAAATATCAAAGGATATCAAAGTAACAATTCTGATGTTCACCCCATCACTGAAATTGGGGATTTAGATTTAACCATGATCTTCCACTCAAAAATAGTTACAAATCTAAAAATATACCACAGAATGACTACCTTGTGATCTGTGACTATAAGAATCGTTTTATTCATGAAAATAACTTTTCTCAAAGCTAAAACGTAATTTTTCCTCTATTAAAGAATTTTGAATCACTGAAATGTACTACCTGTATGTTCCTTATTTCCAGTAAATTAAGTTATGGAGGGAAATTTGTAAACTTGGAAAAAAGATTTCATTTGAATTGAAAAAACATATATATATATATATATATATATATCCCAATATAATGTTGTTATACTTAAAATTTTATTACCAAACATAATCTCCTATAGCAAATTCAATAGTAAAAACTAAACGAAAGTAAGATACAACTAATAAGAAATAATAATGTATAATGGACAACATTGCTTACAAATACAATTTAAATGTAAAAGAAACATTCTGTATATGATCTATTACAATGTACCTTATGTATATAACAAGTAAGTTAGTCTTGTGATATGTTTTTAAATTAGATTTTCGTTTCTTATTTATTTATCCAAAAAATTGCTAAATCTCTCCTTATAAATCCCATTTATCTCATGTATTTTCATAGTATGTTCTGAAGAAATACTAAAAGGAAAATATATGCCAGAAACCATTTGGTAGATTATGTATTTGACTTAGATATGTGTATGAATAATATTTTCAATGAATTTCAATGTATCATAAGTTCAGAGAAAAGTGTTTCAATTTTAAAAATAAATAGGTACTGGTCTCAGCATAATTTAATATAAGCTTGTGCTTCTTTTCCATTTTATTTAAATTATTTCCTTTATGTTTCCAGATGACCTTTGGCAAGTAACTCAATTTTCTGTGCATTTTCCACTTTTCTATGATAAGTATTTATACTTTATAACAAACAAATATCATGCTGTTTTCTTCATTCATTCATTCACGAATTCATTTTTAAGCTACTACATAGTAAATGCATATTAAATACCACATGTTGTCCTGCATACTTTCTCACCTCTTTGGATATCTAATTGGCATTTCAAAATTTACACCAAAATTGATCCTTCTCTAACATTAATTTTTAAAGTGAAATGTCCCCATTTTATGGAATGATACTTCCAAACACCTAGTTTTTCAAACTATAAACCTGAAGTCTCAATTCCCCCACCTTTCTTTCATCACAGCCTACAATCTATGCATTATCTAGTTCTGCCTGTTTTAACCCCTAAATAATTCAAATCTCTTTGCTTTTCTGTATCTCCACTGATACCAGCCTAGACCTTTCTACCTAGTCCCTACCTAAGGAAATGCATTCTTTCTTAGTTTTTTCCCTGAGTGTATTTTTCCCTCCTTCAACTTGCTTTTCATACTGCAGCCAAAGAAGCATGTGCACAATGGAAATACTAACTCCCCCCACCAGGACCCTGTTTCAAAATTTTAACAGTTTCCATTGATGTGGGATAAAAACTGCCATCTTAACATGAATTAGGAGAATATACATGATTTGACCCTTGCTCATTTTATTCTTTACGGAGTCTCCAACACAGCTCCTTTTCCACCCAATATTCTTACTGACATATTTCACTGTTCCTCAAATGATTCATTCTCCCTTCTACCTAAAAACATTCTGCCATGACTTTTCTTCTTCCTGGAATGAATTTTTCCCTCTTCCTCATCTACCCTATTGCCACAAATCTTCAAAGTTCAATTCATTCATGATCTCATTGAGAAACTTTATTCAAACCTCTAGACTTAAGTCCTTCCCTGTGGTACATACTCTCATAGCAACTTGTAATTTTCTCAAATATCATTTATTGGCATTTTAATAAAATAATTGTGTAAATGGTTCTTCAATTTCTGTCTCTTATTCTAAACTTCAAGCTCTAAAAAGTGCTTTTGTGTCTTGTTATAACTGTAAATGCAGCTATGCAAATGCAGCTATGTAAACAGTGGTAAGGTTAGCACCTTGCACATAGTAGGTGGTCAATAAATATATGAAAAATAAATATATAGTATAATATTTAATTTATTCTCATTTCACATTTTCTGCCATAAACCTGTATAGTGTAATTTATTATTCCTCAAATAAATGCATTGAGGTATATAGACAAGAGAAACAAACAAATAGAAGTTTCTTATAATTTTTAAATTGTTTCTTATAATTTTTAAATTTGCTAGCATCTCACTTTCTTTTTTTCCTTCCTCTCAATGTCTATATTTATGGTGCACAGCCTCAGGAATACAAAAAAAATGTGATCACAAGAGTGAAAAAGAGAGTCTTTACTTCTGTTTGAACAGTTAAGTGAATGGTTTAATGCCTTCTAATTATGTGGATGAAACTACATACAGTAATTTGTTTATTTTATTTTCTGAAGTGAATATTTATTTTACTAAGTAAACCATTTGATAGTTTTAACAAATCAATGAAGTCAAAATTTTTAAATGGTGTTTTAATGCAGGCAGAATCTAATACAAACAAAGGCTTTTCCCTCACACCTGGGAAAAGTTGGGCCAAATATTGAAATAGGTTGTTCACTCAACACAGCCACTTCAAGATTTTTTTTAATCCAACTAATTATAAGCATGTGTAATGTGACCACCTGGTAATTTTAAAATGCCAAAATTACTGTGTTGGGCAAAATGTTTCAGCCCAAATTCTGCCAAGGGAATTTTGTTTTTCTGTAAGAAAAGATGGCCTCTGTCCTGAACTAGACAGCACTTTAAAGACGTCCTGGAATTGATTGATGAAAGAGTGCCATTTCACTTCCCTGATCATCCTTGGTACATCAAGACTTGGATTGAAAGAGCTGATAGTTAAGAGAGGGTTGGTAGTCAACTGGGATTTTGTGTCCACTGATATTTCTCCTTCCTTATATTCTGTAACCCCCTAATTTTCACATTTTGAAAGAACTTGGTTGCTTTTCCTTTGGTACTATTGCTTTAAAGATTTTCCTAAGAATGAGAATGAACAGAGAGCTTAAAAAGTATTAGGAAGATAAATAACAAATGCATGTTTGGGATAAATGGAATTGCGAAAAGATGGCCTCTGTCCTGAACTAGACAGCACTTTAAAGACGTCCTGGAATTGACTGATGAAAGAGTGCCATTTCACTTCCCTGATCATCCTTGGTACATCAAGTCTTGGATTGAAAGAGCTGATAGTTAAGAGAGGGTTGGTAGTCAACTGGGATTTTGTGTCCACTGATATTTCTCCTTCCTTATATTCTGTAACCCCCTAATTTTCACATTTTGAAAGAACTTGGTTGCTTTTCCTTTGGTTCTATTGCTTTAAAGATTTTCCTAAGAATGAGAATGAACAGAGAGCTTAAAAAATATTAGGAAGATAAATAACAAATGCGTGTTTGGGAATTGCTACTCATCCTAATAGGAATCAAGGGCATGTTGGGGATGGTGGCCAAGTTCACAAAGGTGGAGAGTGACTAAAGACATGTGCTTTATTAAGAGCTCTTCTTCTCCTTCCACCTTCCTGATAGTTCTGTCTTGGTTTTGTGTTTATTTGGTTTTTTTATTGGCTGGCCTATCTTCACTCACATTTAAATATAAAAGTTTTACTGTTTACTTCCTCCTTTCCTTTTAAAGATTTTCTCAAGAAGATTTAGCCTTCTCTTTATTTTAAACTATATCCTTTTTACTTCATTCATATCTAATTAGTATCTCCAGA
Source organism: Physeter macrocephalus (assembly GCF_002837175.3). Lineage (NCBI taxonomy): Eukaryota > Metazoa > Chordata > Mammalia > Artiodactyla > Physeteridae > Physeter > Physeter macrocephalus. Next base: position 84,545,920 of record NC_041220.1, on the reverse strand, counting down.
TATTATTTCTCTTTTGACCCCAAACATTAGGTGTTTCAACTAATAAATCTAATAAATATATTTTCTTAAATAATACATAAACAACTCAAACTCAGTCAGTAAGTGGTATGACATGACTAGATGATTTCTTTGCACTCCTTGGGCAATCCTTGAAGCAGGGATAAAGTTAGGGAGATTTTCGCATAATCTAGATTAGGGTTTCTCTACCTTGGCACTGCTGACATTTTGGGTCAGATAATTCTTTGTTGTGGGATTGTAGGATATTTACTATCATCCTTGGCCTCTATCCACCAGATCCCATTAGTACCCTGCTTCTAGTTGTATCACAAATATATCTAGACACTGCCAAATATCCCATTGGGGGCAAAACCACCCTTAGTTGAGAACCACTGATCAAGATGATAAAGATCTATATTAGGACCACAGTGAAAATGGAGAAGTAATAAAAGCATCTTGGAGGAAGATGCAATGAGGTTAATGACTGAGTATATGAACTTAGGGAGAAGGAAGAATCTCAGGTTGTTCTCTAGTCTGGTTATTAAGAACTTCCTAAATTTCAAAGTCTCATATCTTTGTAATGCTTTTATCTTCTATACCTTTTTTTTCGTACTATTCTCTTTACCCAGATTTCTCTCTGATCTCCATATATATGCCTAATAAAATTGTATTAATCTTTGTGGCCTAACTCAAATATCACTCACCACCATTGTGACTACTTTTCCACCCTTACACTCTGAGAATATTTTCGTTCTTCTTTGATTCATGACTTATCAGTAATGACCATATTCCCCATGTCTTTACTGGTAGAAACTTGCATCATTTTTATATCCCTTCACAACTTATTATACTGCATGAAATATAATAAGTGTTTTAAAAATGTTGAATGGTTTACTTAGTGAATAAGATACAAAAAAGAAATTATTTTTTCAGAGTCAACAATTATTATTGTTTAGATATTCATCATGCCTTAACATTATTATTTATTTTGAAATAATAGGCTAATTCTGCAGTATCTGTATATTCATTTTCAAAAAATTTTTTGGATAGATCAGGTAAATATGAATATGAAGTATAATTTCAGGAACATAAAGTATGGAAATATAGAACAATTATATTTATATCTGTAGAAACCAAACGTTTATCAAGTAACCCAATAATCATTTCATATATAGCAAAATAGATGGTCAAAAATGAACATAATGAAGTTAAGTGCTTCTCTAAGAAACAGAAATCTTGCTTAACATTAGTTAATAGCATTTTCTTAATATTGTCATAGGTTTGAACAGAGAATATGGGCCTGGACTAAAAACAATGCAAAGGGGAGCTAAGGCTAGAGTCTATTTTCCATAGCTTAAAAAAATGAGTTTAAAAATTTAATCTATAAGTATACTTCTACATTTTCTAGAGAATATGTGAAGGGTCATACATACACTTAGAAAAATATTTATAAAATAAAATTGTAAAATATAATCAATTCATTATACACAGAATAAAGGATTAAAATAAACTTTAGGAGCCAGATATTTCAAAGTAACTTTTACAAAGCTTTGCATCCACGTGTTTGAACCAAGGGAATTGTCTTTCTTCACACACCCTCTTATTCAGCATCCCCACTGAGCTATTGTAAATTATTTCACTAATAAACTTCATCTTGAATTTCTTTAATCCTAAAAAATTATGCTCTTCTTGTTATGAGGAATATGATGGTATTTTGAAGTTATGTAATGTCAGAGAGTACAATTTTTGGAATTAAAAATAGCTCTTCTATTTTTAAAATTTAAAATATAGAGAAAATGTTCTAGTTTTATTGTGTTGTCTAGCAGAATTCTGGATTATCTTATCAATATTTACTAATTAACTGTTATATTATAAAATTTTACATTAAATATAAAAATACAAAAATAATTCCACAAACAGTGAAAATCTGAAGAATTAAATGTCTGTTTTGTCTACAAGACCTCAACAAATGAGCTCATTTGGGATGTTTTGCTGAATTTGGAAAAAACAAATATTACAATGATCTTTTATAGAATAAAGCCCTCTGTTTACTACACAAGCACGTTATTTAAAATGATCAGAAGATAGAAAATGAAACACTACATATTTGCATTAATGGTTAAAAAATAATTTCCTCTAGCCACTTAGGCAGAACCATATTCCCATTATGCTAATGTGGTTGTTGTTTTCCATACTCTATTTATCTGCCTCCATATAAAATTCATTAGATCCACTTCAATGTACAGATTTTAAAATCAGTCATATTGTTATTATCTCTACCATGACATATAAACCCCAGCCTTCCTTATACTCACCCTCTTCTACTTCTCACAATTCACTTTAACACATAGCACACACACACACACACACACACACACACACACACACACACACACACACATATATATCTTGGCTCTGGAATATGGGGAGTCATAAGTTGGTAGTTTTTTTGTAATTAAGACCACAGGCTTTATTGACTTAAGTTTGAATTCCTTCTCAAGCACTTGTTATTCATGTGGCCTTGGCAACTTGCGTCACTTATTGAAGCATCAGTTTTCTCATTTTTGAAAATAAGACTTATAATTCAGTGCTGTGAGGATAAATGAAAGAGATACTCATTTAAAGTGCTCAGCTTAATAGTTGGCTCATAGTAAGCCTTAAATAAATATTAGTAAAAATTATAATTAGATCACTGGTATAGCAAACTCTGGGGTTATAAAATCTTCCAGTGCCTGCAATTTGGAAATTCTAGTTAAATGTTGAAGTCCTACAAAGTTAATGAAAAGATTTAGGCTCAAGAATCTGAAAATATGTTCATTAGATAAATATGTAAGAGACTAGGACCAGGAAAAGGAAATAGAAAAAATCTTTTGAGAAGGGTCTAAAAACCAATTTTACTATATAGAGAAAAGAGTTCTTAACTCTTCAGAAGTAGAGGTTATTAGAACAATTTTCAAAGTCCCAAAGGGTATGAAGGGCTGGTGAGAAGAAGAATTAACCCGTACAAGGGAAAGCAAAGCAAAACAAAGAAATCACCTCAACTGATCACCTTCCCAACTGCCATTTTTCCAGTTTAGTGTGTTTCAGCTAGAATAGACTAATGCTGCTATTGCCTGACTGCTCTCTTTTACATTTTTTCTCTTCTCCATTTCATTTTAGTCATTATTGCCTGACTGATCTTCCTAATCCACAATTCTGTTTTTAAAAAAAGCACATCAGTTGTACTCCATCACTTACACAGACAATGAAAATTTTCTATCCCTGGTATGCCAGGACCTTTATTATGTGGCGTCAACTTGCCTCTGCAACATTTCTCAACTTTCTACCTTCTGTACACACTACATATTGCTTGCTTTCGGTAAGCTTTCTTTTCTATTGGACGATAAAAATCATATCATTTATACTTGCAATAGAGTGTATACTGTGTACATATTAAACATGGGTTGTGTTAAAGTCAAAGAAGACGATCATCTAAATCAGATTGGGAGAATCAAGAATGGCTTCATAGGGCTAAAGCTGAGCTGAGGGCTCCTAAGGGACAGTTAGAATCTAGCTAAATTTAAAAAGGTAAGGTGGAATATGATTTCAGGTAAAGAGAATGCTTTGTATAATGGACAGCATGGCCATAGTAGGGGCTGAGGCTATATATGCACACACATAGGAGGCTTCATATATATTATATATATGACCAAGTTCTTAAAGAACATTTTGTGTTAATGTAAGAAGTTTGAGGAGTCTTTAGGATTTTCTATATATAAGATCATATCATCTGCAAACAGAGGTAATTTTACTTCTTCCTTTCCAATTTGGATGCATTTTACTTCTTTTTCTTACCAGGTTTCTCTGGCTAGGATTTCCAGTACTATGTTGAATAAAAGTGGTATGAGTGTGCATCTTTACCGTGTTCCCTATCTTAGAAGAAAACTTTCCAGTTTTTCACAATTTATGGTGTTAGCTGTGGGCTTGTCTATATATGACATTTAGTATGTTGAGGTAAATTCTATACCTAAGTTTCTTGAGGGTTTTTAAAAGGAAAGTGTGTTTAATTTTGTCAAATGCTATTTCAGCATCTGTTGAGGTAATCATGTGATTTTTATCATTCATTCTGCTAATGTGGTATATCACATAGATGAAGAGTCGTTCAAAATATGTAAAGTTTCAGTTATACAAGATTAATAAATTCTAGAATCTATTGTACAACATTGTGCCCTTAGTTAACAATACTGTGTTGTGCATTTGTTAAGATGGAATCTCATGTTAAGTGTTCTTACCACAAAATACACAAAAATGAAAACAAACAAAAACATAAAGGGGAAAAAGGAAACCTTTGGAGGTGATGGATATGATTATTACCTTGATTGTAGTGATGGTTTCATGGGTGTATGCATATGTCAAAACTCAACAAACTGTATACTTTAAGTATATGCAGTTTCTCATCAATTATACCTCAATAAAGCTGTCTAAAGAAAAGTTTGAAATTTATTCTAAAGACAGTCTTTGAAGGACTTAAAGTGGGGAGTTTTGTGATAAGATTTCCATTTTTAAAAGTATCCTAAGAAGAATGCAGAGAATAGTTTGGAAAGGGTACAGACTGATATGAGAAATAGAAATATTTAGTATTTTAAAAGGAAATATCTAGAAGACCAAATTAAGGCAGCATGTTAGGAATGGAGAAGCTCGTTCAAGTCAAAACAATCTAACAAAAAATGTTGAACAGATGCAACGAGATTTGGTGACTTCATAGATGTGACAGGGTGATGCATGCCGTTCAGAGGAAGAAGTCCAATATAATTCACAGGTAAAATTTGCTCAGGCCATGAGGTACTGACTCAAAGGATCTGGGACTCTTCTGGTATAATCTATTTTTTGTGTGTGTGTGTGCAAGTTTCAGGATATCCTTCTTTGTGGAGATAGTTATGTACTGGGTTGGCCAAAAAGTTTGTTTGTATTTTTCTGCAACATCTTATGGAAAAACCTGAACGAACTTTTTGGCCAGCCCAATATTTGAAATAAGTGAATGATGTTAATTTCATTCCTAAAGAAAGTTCTCACTTTAAAAAAATGGCAAAAATTTATGGTATTTGGAATTTAACTTCTGTCAATCAAACTTAAATGGATGAGACCTGAAATATTTCTACAATATTGATTTTTTTTTCAGTGATTCAAAATGTTCACTGAATGTTGATTTTACAACATTCATAGCTAATACTTTATTAAACCCTCTTGCACTGTTGTTGGGAATGTAAACTGATACAGCCACTATGGAGAACTGTACGGATGTTCCTTAAAAAACTAAAAGTAGAACTACCATATGATCCAGCAATCCCACTACTGGGCATATACCCTGAGAAAACCATAATTCAAAAAGAGTCATACATATATACACTACCAAACGTAAAATAGATAGCTAGTGAGAAGCAGCCGCATAGCACAGGGAGATCAGGTCGGTGCTTTGTGACCACCTAGAGGGGTGGGATAGGGAGGGTGGGAGAGGGAGGTGCAAGAGGGAAGACATATGGGGACATATGTATATGTATAACTGATTCACTTGTTATAAAGCAGAAACTGACACACCATTGTAAAGCAATTATACTCTAATAAAGATGTTAAAGATTTTTTTTAAAAAAACAGAGTCATGTAAAAAAAGCTACATGTAAAAGAATGAAATTAGAACACTCCCTAACACCATACACAAAAATAAACACAAAATGGATTATAGACCTAAATGTAAGACTGGACACGAAGCTCACACGCTGCAATAACATAGGCAGAACACTCTTTGACCTAAATCACAGCAAGATCTTTTTTGACCCACCTCCTAAATTAATGAAAGTAAAAACAAAAATAAACAAATGGGACCTAATTCAACTTAAAGCTTTTGCACAACAACGAAAACCATAAAACCATAAATGAGATGAAAAGGCAACCCTCAGAATGGGAGAAAGTATTTTAAACAAAACAACTGACAAGGGATTAATCTCCAAAATATACAAACAACTCATGCAGCTCAATATCAAAAAAACAAACAATTCAATCCAAAAATGGGCAGAAGACCTAAACAGACATTTCTCCAAAGACATACAGATGGCAAAGAGGCACATGAAAGGGTGATCAACATCACTAATTTTTAGAGAAATGCAGATCAAAACTACAATAAGGTATCAGCTCACACCAGTCAGAATGGCTATCATCAAAAAATCTTACAAACAATAAATGCTGGAGAGGGTGTGGAGAAAAGGGAACCCTCTTGCACTCTTGGTGGGAATGTAAATTGATACAGACACTATGGAGAACAGTATGGAGGTTCCTTAAAA
>NC_041220.1:84483880-84539477 GCF_002837175.3 Physeter macrocephalus | reverse complement strand
AAGAACCTAGGGGCAGGACAGTAATAAAGACACAGATGTAGAGAATGGACTTGAGGACACGGGGAGTGGGAAGGATAAGCTGGGACAAAGTGAGAGTGGCATGGACATATATACACTACCAAATGTAAAATAGATAGCTAATGGAAAGCAGCTGCATAGCATAGGGAGATCAGCTCAGTGCTTTGTGTCCACCTAGAGGGGTGGGATAGGGAGGGTGGGAGGGAGACACAAGAGGGAAGGGATATGGGGATATATTTATATGTATAGCTGATTCACTTTGTTATAAAGCAGAAACTAACACACCATTGTAATGCAATTATACTCCAAAAAAGATGTAAAAAAAATCATATACCTCAGTAGCAATTTATTTATTGATATTTGACTAACTACAGTCATACTAAAACTAGAAGAATAATATTATTAACATTAATATTTATTATATAATAAATTCCATTTAAAATTACCTTTATTTGGCAGCACTCACCACTCAATGTTAATATTAAGGATGCTAGTAAATTCATCTAAAAGTCTCAATATTGGGACATCATTCAATGTCCAAAATGCTGTATTAGGCACTTTAAGTAATATATTATGCACTTAATTCATTTGTGAGTTATTTTTAGTGAGTTTGTAAAGATCTCATTTGGTAAGACTGAGTGTACTGAGTGTATGAAATATCAGAAATATTTTCAGACAGAGTTAGCTTCAAGGAGATACAATCTGTGAAGTCGCACAAAGCCTGGCACTCAGAAAGGCCACATGTCTGAACTTTAAAAGTCACCCCCACATTCACATTTTACAATTTAAGATTCTTTGTTTCTTTCTATGAGTTTGATTTTTAAGATGCATTTTGCTTTCTAGGTCTTGAAGTAGCATTAAGAATAGGACATAGTTTTGCAAAAATTGTGGACAGTGCTTTCAGTGAACAGATTTTCCTTGGTATTTTTAAAATTCTGCCCTATTAGGTTATAAAATAATTTCTTTCTGCTATAGCAGGGGTGGGCAAAACCATGGCCTACACCCATCTATTTGCCTATTGTTTATGGCTGTTTTTGAGCTACAACAGCAGATGTTAGTAGTTATAACAGAGACAATCTGGCCTGTAAAACGTAAAATATTTGAAAAAGTTTGCCAGTCCCTGTACTGGAGCATGAGAAATATTATCTATTGTATGTTGATGAATATTCCAGTGGGATTTTTTTTATTGTAGGACAGGGGCCCGCAACCTCTGGTACCAGTCCCCGGCCTCTTAGGAACTTGGCAGCACAGCAGGAGGTGAGCAGTGGGGGAGCAAGTGAAGCTTCATCTGCCACTCTCCATTGCTCCCCATCACTCGCATTACTGCCTGAAACATCCCCCCCTAACCCCGTTCATGGAAAAATTGTCTTCCACAAAACCGGTCCCTGGTGCCAAAAAGGTTGAGGACCGCTGTTGTAGGACACCCACACAGCTGGGGTAGTCAGTCTTAGGACTTACAAGAACACGGATATTTCATGTTTGTACTGGGTTGAATAGGGTCCCTAAAAAATCATGTCCATTCACAACCTGTGAATATGACTATTGTGGATGTTGTTGTCCCCCACAAAACTGGTCTGTTGAGATCCGAACTCCCAATGTGATGTTATTAGGAGGTGTGGCCTCTGGGAAGAGATTATATTGTATGGGTGGAGCACTCATGATGGGATTAGTGCCCTTAAAAAAAGACCCCAGAGAGCTCTTTCACCCCTTCTACCATGTGAGGACACAGTGAAAAGACAGCTGTCTATTAACCAGGAAGGGGACTCTCTCCAGACTCTGAGACAACTAGTGCCTTGATCTTGGACTTCCCAGCCTCCCAGGACTGTGAGAAATAAATGTCTGATGTTTAAACCAGCCAGTCTATTTTATTTTTATTATAGCAGCCCAAACCAACTAAGACAGTGACTTTATTTGTACATACGGTCTTCACAGATGTAATAAGATTAAGATGTAGTCATACTGGATTAAGTTGGTCACAAAATCCAATATGATCAATTTCTAAGAAGAGGGAATTTGGGGCACAGGCACATACACAGAAGAAAGATGATGTGAAGATATAGAAACACAGATACACAGGGAAGAAGGCTATGTGACAAAGGAGTCAGAGATTGGAGCAATGGGTCCACAAGCCAAGTAATACCAAGGATTGATGGCAAACACCAAAAGCTGCAAGTGGTAAAGAAGGATTCCTCCCTAAAGCCCTTGATCTGGCAGAAACCTTGATTTCAGACTTCCAACCCCCCAGAACTGTGAGAGAATAAGTTTCTGTTGTTTTAGGCGACCCAGTTTGTGCTATTTTGTTACAACAGCACTAGGAAACTAATACAATATTTTAAACAATTTTGATAAAATACTCAAGTATACTTGAACTATTGAATTATTTTTCTAAAATTTTACTGGTTTAAAGTAGAAGACTAATGGTTATTAGTATTATAGCAGAAGAGTTACACTTTGAATAGGCTTGTGCCATATGGCAATTTTACAAAATACTTTATTCCTTTTTAATATAAAAATTGTATTGCATTTTAATTATCAACTATGACTTAGTGGGTCAACATAGTCCTCCAAAGATAAAATAGTATGTATAAATGTTTATCTTAATATTCATTTAGTAAAAGACCAATCACTTTTATGATTCTTAAGAGCACACAAATTAAAGTTATGATGGAAAGTGTAGCTTAATTTCTTCCTTTTATTACTTATCTCTGTTAATTTCATAACTATTAAATTCCGTAAAGCAATTATTGCCAATCACTGCAGCTCAAGAGCAATAGCTACTTTATTTGTTAATTAAATACTTATCTAAGGCACTTCATTTTGAGTGTTAACAAATATTTACTTATTTCTTACTAAGAATAAAAGAATTTATTTGTAATTCAGGAGGACAACCTGGATATCTAAGCTATTGAATATTAAAAAATAATTTTGGCAAAATTACATAATCAAAGAAGGAACATGAGAGCATACGTAGTAACTATGAGTGTCTTAGCACCCAATATTAGCAGTAATTTATCATCTCTATTTCTCCATAACCATCCTGCTACATTCCAGAACGTTCTACATATTTTTGTGTTTTAAGGTACAATTGAGTGTATGTTACTACATTTATCACCATGTAATTTGTGGATCCAAGTATCATTTCAGAACCCCAAACAACATTTATTAAATTTGCTATGTAATTATATTTACTCCTGATAATTTCAATTCTACAGTGCAAATCAGCACAAGTGTGTCTAGCAGGTTATATTTCTTCATCTACAGAGCCCCTGCTGTACATAAAGCATCCCCTAGTAACTTTCCTTAATTCTCTTAATTACTTGGAGCAACCTGAGCCACTCTTTTCACCTAATCTGATACTTTCTGTTGTGTTTCATAAGAAAACATAATAGTCTGGAGAGGGGCCAATTATAATTACAAGAATTGAAATACAAGCACACTCATGTCTAATATAGATTTGGAGTCAACTCTGCAGCATTTACACATATATCTATGTAATACAAACATTTCGAGAAACTCTAATGGCCCAGACTCAGAGAGAGGGAAACAATAAGAGGAAAGAAATGCAAAATAAAACAGATGACTAATGTTTTGAAAAGATTATTATGCATTCTTTTAATATTGTATAATGATACTAAAATTCAAACTAATTTTATAACAAATCCTTTTTGTTTTATTAGGACTTTATAATTATATGCACTTGTATTGCATTTATTTTCCAAAGAATCAGTTATGAATATTCCAATGTTGTTCAACTGGGTGTTCATCAAACATGTTTTTTTTCTACTACTCTTAACTTTGACATTCTGTTTCATCTAAATAAAGTGCATGAGACCAGATTTACCTGATGCTCTTAGACACACTCAGTCTTTGATGCCTGTGTTTAAAATAGATGAATGATTGGATGGATGAATACTGCTCTTAAACCTTTAAAATGCTGAAAAGGCGACCAGTAATATTTCTTGCAGTGTAATGTCTTAGCTTTATGCACCACAACTAAATAGGAATTATTTAGTGAGTTCAGCTTATTTTACCTGTACAGTATATAATAAAAAAATGTAAGCTAATGTTTTAAAGTGTTTAAAGAACAGAACTCTTAATATATTCTGCAGAAATTTTACTCAAGGAAACCTAATAGAAGAAGCAGTTTCCTCCTGAAAAGCTCAATTACCATACAAAGTAAAATGCTGTTACTAAAGAAACAGGTTCCCCTAGAACAAAGCAAATGACTACATAATTTGAAATCTAGCTTGTACCTGCATGAGTGAGAGAACTTTTGATTCCATTAGTCTCTGTCACTCTCAGCAACATTGTGGGTATTGTGTAAAATTAAGTGAGGAAGGCAACATTGGCTGATGGAATAGCATACACCTATTTAATAAAATAATTTTTCTTGTTTCCATTTACATTTTTAACTGATGATATTTAGACTATGGGCCTGCATGTACCAGGAAGCTGTGCAAGCACAGAGGGATGGCTAAAAATACTACCTATATCATTATTGAAATAGCTGAAAAATCACCTTGGTGCAATATAAGAGACATTCTTCTATTAATTCAAACGTGTTTGTTCTTAAGATTTTAGAGGTTGTCAAATCTTTTGAGAACTTGATTAAATCTAAACACTGACCAGAAAAGTACATACAGATACAAATAATTTCCATATTATTTTAGAGGGGCACGTACTTCCTAAGCTCTCCTTGAGAGGTGATATGTTCCAAATAAAGATGCCTATTCAAAATCTACCTCACGAGCAAAGTGTTTATTACTGTGTCTCTAGTTCACTGATATTTTATATCCAAGATTCACTCTTCTTGAGCCTTCAAAGTCATTCTCTGCTTAGATAATTTCTTTCACATGGTTAGGATATGGCCATAATAAATCTCTTTCTACTCCCAATTGGCATTAAAAATACAAAAGGATAATGAATGCATATTATTAAATATCATTTGCCAGTGTTATTTTATATCTTTATAATAATTTTTATTTTGGATATGTCATAATTTACTTAACCATTATTTCATTATTCAGCATTTAGAAATATTTTCATAAATAATTGTACAAATCTCTGTCTTTTCCCTTAGTGTAAATTCTTAGGACTTGGAATTACTTGGTTAAAAGTGTGAATGTGTTAAAATTATTGATGTATATTACTAAATGGGTCGACACAAAATAGAAACAATTTATACTTCCACCAGTGTTTTAAGATAAAGACTATTTCTATATATCCTCAGTAACTGGACAATATTCAGTTTTGCCATTGAAAAAACAATAAATAAAAAATAAAATTTATGTTACTACCTTATAAAAGGCATTATCTGGGACACAGAATAATAAAACAGATAATAGATTTTATAACAATTACAAGGCAAATGAAAATCCAGTTTCATGTGACTACTTTTTCTGATGATCTTTTCCAAAGCAAAAATTGTACCTGACAAAGTTAAACAGGCAAGACTTTACTCAGGGTAATAGGTGATAGAGACCATAACTCAGTTTGAGCTCAACTCCAATAAAACAAAAGGCAATGGGTTTTTTTCCTGTTTTTTTTTATTTAATTGAAGTATAGTTGATTTACAATGTTGTGTTAGTTTCAGGTATACAGCAAAGTGATTCAGATATATATATATATATATATATATTCTTTTTCATATTCTTTTCCATGATAAGTTGTTACAAGATATTAAATATAATTCCCTATTCTAAAGCAGGACCTTGTTGTTTATCTATTTTATTTTTTTAATTAAAAAAATTTTTATTTTATATTGGACAATAATTGATTTACAATGTTGTGTTAATTTCAGATATATAGCAAAATGATTCAGTTATACATATACATATATGTATTCTTTTTCAAATTCTTTTCCCATTTAGATTATGACAGAATATTGAGCAGAGTTCCCTGTGCTATACAGTAGGTCCTTGTTGGTTATCTATTTTAAATATAGTAGTGTGTATATGTCAATCCCAAATCCCAATTCATCCCTTCCCCCCACCTTTCCCCTTTGGTAACCATATGTTTGTTTTCTATGCCTGTGAGTCTGTTTCTGTTTTGCAAATAAGTTCATTTGTATAATTATTTTAGATTTCACATATAAGCAATATCATGTGAGATTTGTCCTTCTCTGTCTGACTTACTTCACTTAGTATGATAATGCCATTTGAAGCAACATTGGATGGACTTGGAGATTATCATACTGAGTGAAAAGGCAATGGGTTTTTAAGCAGAGGTGAAAGTGTGAAAAAAATATGGGGGGACTTCAGGAGGTGTTGATCAATGGGAGGTGTGGAACAGATTGAGTTATTCCTGAGTATGCAAATATTTTTCTTGTTTGTTCCTATTTGCATGATCATTAGGCTTTGGGACTCAGATGTCTGAACACAGTGAAACTTCAGGGAAGAAGTACAGAATCTTTCCTCAGTTGGATTCTTAAGTTCAGAGAACTTCTAAGTGACATCTGAGGCTTAGTTCAGAAAACATTCCCAGACACTTTATACTTGTGGGATCTGAATGTTCAGACAGACTCTAGCTAGATGATGAAATTCCTTTTGTCCAACATTTATGTTTCTGAGATCCTAACTCCACACTAATCATTTGAACAGGAGATGTCAGTAATATTAAATGAACATATCACAGATTATTTTCTCATGTAGTATACAATCAGGCAGAGGTGATAAGATATGCAGATAATCAGGTGCACTCAAGAAGCATATGATCTACAGATGCTGCAGATAGTCATGTATTTGTTTATAATTTTAACATTTTAACTTGTGTTTCTTATTGCTGTCTTATCTTTCCCTTTTCTATTTAACTCATTAACTTTCATTTTTTCTGCATACATCACTACTTTTCATAGTAATTGCTTTTTTGTGAATATTCTATTGCTTCTCTCCTCAAGGGAAAACATGCTGTTGTCTATTCATATATTTTTGTCCTTTCCTTCAGTTAATTTACTCAGTTCTAGCTGCTATTCATTTCAAGGTGAACTTTCTGCATTCAGAATATCTACTCTTTATTATAAAGTGACATCACACAAGTATTCAACTTTTCTGGGTTATAAAAGACACAGATATTGTGCTATTATGAGGCAAGTGCATTATGCCCTTCGGCAAAAGTATGCTTTCTTCCTGTCCAAAGAAGGTTGCTACCAATTAAACAAAAATGTCTTAAACATGGTAACTGCATTCAGTTGATATTGAAATAAGCAAAGGGACAGAGTTTTGGCATCTTGCTTTGTTTCCTATTTTTATTTTCCTTAATAACTTCTGATAACATTTTGAAGTAATTCAATTAATATACACTTAAGGAAAAATAATTGGCACCATGGATATGTTTCAGTCTTCCTAGCATTTGAGTGAAATTCATTATAATGCATGCATAATGTAACTTTTTATTATTAATATAAAACCTACCTAAAATTATATACAACTTGCAGCTTATGCATCATGGATTCTTCAAGCAAAGAGGAGGCCTGATGAGGAGAAAAGTAGATTTAGAGAGAGAGTGAAGCCAAGACAAGATGCAGGGGGCTCCTGCATCTCCCTTTGCTGGGCAGGCAAAATTGGCTGTCACTGTGCTGAGCATAAGCCTGGCTAAAGTGGAACCATGGAAATATGCGATGGAGGGGACTTTTCTATTTTTCCTGACAAGTAAAAAAAAATCTTACTATCTCCCTCCAAACATGAAGGGAAGAGTCAAGTCAAAAAGGCTCCAGATAAAATGTTGTTAATGTTTGCAGGTCAAGAACTCCTTTGAAAAATTCTCCTAAAGGTGGGGGAAATAAATAAAAGAACATGCATTGATAAGCACTGATAATTGTTCTATCATTTTTGTAGCTAAACAAGACACCCTCTCCCCAGCAGCAAGTCGTGGACTCTAAGTTAAAACTTTCCTCATATCAGAAAATAACATGTTAAAAACGAAAATCTTGTTATTTTTTCCCCAGACCTAGATCTTTAGTGAGAGCATAAGAAAAGACTGAAAGATTAAAAGGACTTTTTGAGAAGAGATTTTTCTCACTGAGTCACTCAATTGAGAATTTCGATGACAATATGAGCCCAGAAATTCTTTTTAAAGACTCCTTAAGTTCATTTGTTTACAAAATAATTCAGCAAAAGTACAATTTAAATCTGAATGTTATTTTCAGATACCCCAGTTGTAGAAGAATTTGTTTGCTAGAATTTAGGTATTCAATGTGCAAACCCATTTCTACTCACCTCAGCTAGGATTTAGGCTGCTCTTCGCTTACCTAGCCAAATTGCCTTTCTGCTTGAGAGGAATTAGGTTACAAATCTCATCTGCTTGCCTTATGCATGCATTTGGCAGAGAAGTCACCTGCTTATTCCACAAAATGTATCCAGAGAAACATTTTTTTTCTTTAAGCTTGTTTACAACCCATTATTTATGTGATAGTACCAGGGGAAGAAGTTGTATAATTACTAGTTTCTTCTCTGCTTCTTTAGGCAGAATACCATAGGTGCTAAAAACTTATCCAAAATTTAACATGCAATTAAAAATATCCTCTCTATAAGATCTAGAGTTAGGTCAAATGTGCGTAAATTAAAATAAAATTAAATACAACTCATTTGGATGATCACGTTAAGGAAAAACGTGGTAAACTAAATGAAAGCATCCTAGGAGAAAGGAAGCTCTCAAAACTGGAGTGATTTTTGATGATGATGTCATTAATGATTTTCCAATAAGTAACACTAATTATTTTGGCACTAAGTTCCTGGTTTCTTCAAAATTAAAAGCTTATGTTCCCTCAGGGACATGAACTAAGCAGAGAGAAGTTCATCCTCACAACAGCTGAGCAGGCAAAATATGTCAAAATAGACTGTGAAACTGGAGTAAAAATGTAAGAGAGGGAAATTGCCAGTCCTTGTGCTTCTGTGGCCATTAAATCACATTTGGTATGAGAGTTGACATTCAAGAGTTCACAAATCACATATGATATACAGAAATATCTTTATAAAATAATAGAAGACTCCACCTAATACTAGACCAGTGTTTCTTAATTATTTTTATTGCCCCCTCCCAGGAGACTTCTTAAATATTTTTCCCCCAAATCATTGCCCTTTTGAAATTTTGTACTACAGATATATATCTGTCTATATATTATATGTACACTTCTGCTTTATACATAAAAAGATTGAGGATTTTTTTTTCCACACACCCTCCACATGGGCAATTTTTGGCCTCATGGGGGCAATAAACCTCCGTTCCAAAAGCATTCATTGACAGATGAAAAATTAATGTCTGGAGGAATAAATTTTTTTCTTCAGATTCTAGATAATTGCCCTCTCATTCAATTTATCTTAGCTAAGGATGACTTTCATTAAAAATCTATTTCTCCAAAAATTCATTTCTGATTAAACACAAAACAGGTACTTCTGTGAATTATTGATTAGCTTGTTTCCTGCAGTGTTGTTAATCCTAATATTAGTATACAGTCTGTACCATGTACCCCCTCTACTGGTAGTAGTTCTACTACTACCTACACATTAACAATTGTTAATTTTATACTTGTAGCCCAGAATCTTTCTAGGGCTGTATATTTTACTGAATGCTATACATCTTCATCTGAAGAATCCACAGGTACCCAAGGTAAAAATGTACACACTACTTCTCCTTTTATAAAATGTTTTTAATCAAAACTTTTTTCTTCCTTTATCTGCCACTTCTATTTGTTCACTAATATCTATTGAACTCTGGGATTATAATCTCTCACATTTATTATAATCTCTCATGTTTATTCTTTAGCCTAATCATTCACACTATTCCTGTATTAGATCAACTCTCATCCTCCCACATCTACACTATTCAATCACTCTAACATTGTCTCTCTGCCTCTAGTTTTGCCTACACCAGCTCAGTCATTTTCACTGTTAATTGGATAATTTCACTAAAACAGAAATCTAGCAATATAGTTCATTTTCTTTAAAGTGACTCCCCATTCCTCAAGAAATAATGTTAAATCTCTTTATCTGAACATACAAACCTGACACTAGTCTAACATATCTAGCCTTATTTTTAGCCACTTCTGTCCAATGTTAAAGCCATATTAAGTTCATTAATTATACCAATTTCTGCAATTACTCCATGTGGTTATGATTTTCTGAGACTTTGTACATGACTGCTAACCCCTGCTGGCCTCCTTAAGTCAGCCTCCTGAACCTTCAAAATCCACTTCATGTCTCTGCTTTTGTAAAGTCTTCCTCTACTCTCTAACAGGAGTTTATTAATCAAGCTCCTTTTATGCTACTTTAATATTTAGTATTGACTTACAGTATAATAGTAATCATATTTTTCAAATATTTTTATATGTCTGCCTCCTTGATTACGCTTGACAACAGGAATAATTTAATTCATTTTTGAATCTACGTCAACTGATTCAACTCAATATATACTTAGATATGAATCAATGGATAGATCATCAACAAATAAATGAAAGAAGTTGATGGGAGGCAATATGGCTGGAATAAAAGAACTCATGAAAATAAACCAAATTTCACTAGTCACTGAGTACTTCAAATACAGTTATTCCTATGCCAATAAAATTCATTTTGGGGAAAAGATATTATTTTCCATCAATAAATTAATATAGTTTCTGGCTTTTTCAAAAGAAAAAAAAAGCCAAAGTATACTAATCAGTGAGAAACTAATCATGTTTTCCTAATGAGGAATTTAGTAATCTTGTAAATGTTTCAGTCCATAAGCCAGTAGCCATTTCACAAATTTTAACGGTGTATTTGCTGGTTTTCTGTTTCCTTTCATCATATGCTTAACACACATGAAAATGAATCCCTTAAAAATGACATCCCTTAAAGATGTACTTGAAATATTCAAGTAAAATCAAAGTATTTTCTATTTTCTAGAGTTAATTTTAACATCTCATGTCACCCCAGAGATAAATGAGCTAATTTTCTGTAAAATCTATTATTAATCCTACCAATTAACCATAAAACACCAAAATACCTGATATCATGCATTATCCATTTAAATTAGGATAAGTATCTCAGTCAAATAAAAGGACTTGCTTTTTTACTTGAAGTTTGTCACTGGAGTACTTGGACCTGATGATGTTTTTTTCTCTTAGCCAAAGTCTGTCTAAAACATATTCTCCCTAAGCCTCATTTTGATAGTTATGAGATATTTTGATTCTTCTTTTGGAAGTAAAAAAGTATCTAATGCTTGTCAAATCTCTAAAGCTGTAGTCTGGTGTGAGTTTCAGAAAAGAGCAGAATCTCTAGGTGTACAGATGATTAATGAGAGAAGTCTGAGCACTGAAACACAGAGGAGAAAAAGGTTAATGGTGTGTATATTCTTAACTGGAATATTATGGAGAAACTGGAAAATGTCAAATATTGAACAGATATAGGATTAATTCAGGTTCCCTTAACAGTTATTTATATGACATCTCCTAGGTAATAAAAACATAGATGGCATAAATTGAAAGTAAAGAGATAAAATTTATAAATAAGATTGGTGATAAAGGGAAAAAGCGAAAATGTGTATTAGTAGAATATATCAAGTTTTCCTACCTAGAAAATGTAAGTGGCTCAATTATTATTTATAAAACATAAACTTCCATCAGCTTTGAATTCCAAATAAGAAGAAATTTGAAGTAAAAAACAGTTGTGTGGACATAACTATCCAGTCTATGTGGTCTAATTAGTTTAAGTTCTTTTTATTCAATCTGAATGTCAGAATCTTTCACTCCGCTAAATTTCTAGTTCACACATGTCACAAATCACTCTCCTTCCCTTTCCATTATGCCCAGAAAAAGTCTGCTATGAGAGTTTGAATTGTGAAGAGATAAAAAGTAAAGGGAAATGAACATTAGGTTTTGACCCAATTAGTGATTAATTATTTTGTTGATATTTAATACTGCCATGCTCAATTACTCCTCCCATTTTGTGCTTCTCCATTTTTGCAAGAATTTATGTTCTCTAAATTTTCAACTTATTTTTGTTGTCCTTGTCTTTCCTGTTCTGTTTTTAGAAGTGAATTATACAGCAGTGAACATAGCCAAATGTCAGGACAATTTAAAAGTAAACAAAAACAAAAAAAACCCAACTGAGGTGTATAAGCAATTTATTAAGATATGTAGATGTATTATAGATATGTATATATATATATATATATATATATATATATATATATATACACTCTGTCTTCCAATTATCTTTCTGTTATGACTGTATGTAAAACTTTCAAGCTACAGTTTATTTTTTAAATGTTGGATCAAATGTATTTCCTCTGGAACACCATGGCTTACTTTATCCACTTTCAATATAAAACTAGTTTGACTTAATATACAGAAAGCTATGGTAGGAAGTATAGTAGAGCTGTATGTAGGAAGGGTTAACAAAAATGCCCACTGTTTGTAAGATTAAAAATGCATCCAAGGAAAAACAGGAAGATTGCAAGTAATTAGGCAGTCCAGGGTTGATTTCCTTCCTGTACCAAACAATCTACATGATTTCTAAAATCTCCACAGCAAATGTGAACAAAATTATGAGGCAGAGAAAAAGATAAGAAATAATTACACAAACACATCTGCTAGTGTATTGCAACACAAAGTACCTTAAAGAAATTCAAAGGAACTGAAACCAATATGCAATATTGTGACTAAAAGAAAATGGAAGATGACTGATATAAGATAGTGGATTTCACATTAATAATTAAACACAGGCATTGCATATATACTTAATTTTTGAAAATTTTAAATATGACAAATTTATGTGAAAAATATGAAATAAAATGCATCATTACATTAACTAATGAGATTAAATTATATTGAGATTCATTTTCTCTATTGATAACCTAATTGGTTAAAATGCTTCCAGTTTGGTACTGAAATTCCTGAATCATATCTGGAGCTGTTATACAGTATCAGCTTTGAGGAAGGTAGGATGATCTTCTTAAAAATAAAGAAACAATCTCACCCATTGGATTTTAAGTCAAGTATACAAATATATAGTCAAAAAGTCATTTTAGGGAAAGTGAATTCCAGACCAAGAAAAATGAAACTATGTCATCAATCAGAAATGGTGGGTGGGGGAAGTGAATATTGGAAAATTGAGTCACTGACATAATTGTTGGAGTTCTAGTGAAGAGGTCAATTATTAAATTTTCTTTAGTTATGTAGATAATTTGACGCAGACAAAATACTAAATTCATATAACTAAACTTCCTTTGATTTTCTTAAAAACTACTTTATTGAGGTATGATTGATATGTAAAGATCTGTACGTATTTAGTTTATAGAATCATATATAGACTCACCACCATTAAGGCCATAAACATATCTATTACCTCGCAACATTTACTCCCATCACCTTTCTTATTATATATTTTTGTGTGGTAAGAACGCTTGACATTATATTTACCTCCTTAATAAATTTTAAACAATAAAATATTGTTAGCTATTGGCACTATTCTATATAGTTGGTCTCCAGAACCTACTTTATTTTGAAAAATGGAAACTTTGTACCTTTTGACCATCACTTCCCATTTCCCCATCCCTATAGCCTCTAGCAACCACATTTCTATTCTCTGTATCTGAGTCTGTGTAATTTAGATTCTACATATGGTGAGATCATATAATATTTGTACTTCTGTGTTTGGCTTATTTCACTTAGCATAATGTTCTCCAGGTCCATTCATTTTCTTGTAAATAACAGGCTTTCCTTCTTTTTTAAGGCTGAATAATATTCTATTTTATGTGTATATCACATTTTCTTTATTCATTCATCCATTGTTAAGCATTTAGCTTATTTCTATATCTTAGCTATTGTGAATAATGCTTCAATGAATATCAGAGTACAGGTACCTATTCTAGATATTTCCTTTGGGTAGATACCCAGAAGTGGGATTGCTGGATTACATGGTAGTTCAATGTTTAAATTTTTTAAAGAAACTCCATGCTATTTTCCATAATGCCTATATTAAATTATATTCCCACAAACACTGTACTAGGGTTCACTTTTCTCCACATGCTAGCCAACACTTGCTATCTTTGGTTTTTTAGACAATAGTTATCCTTACAGATGTGAGGTGATATTTTCTTGTAGTTTTGATTTGGATTTCCCTAATGGTTGCATCCCTGATGATTTGTATTTCCATGATGATGTTGAGCACGTTTTCATATACCATTGGTTATTTGTGTGTCTTATTTGGATAAATGTCTTTTCAGGTATATGCCCATTTTAACATCAAGTTATTTATTTTTTGAGTATTTTGTTTCTTTGTTTTTTGTTATTGAGTTATATCAGTTGCTTATATATTTTGAATATTAATCCTTTGTCAGATATGATTTACAAATAATTTCTCTCATTCTCTTTGTTGCCTTTTCATTTTGTTGATTTTTTTTTATTGGAGTAAAATTTCTTTACAATGTTGTGTTAGTTTCTGCTGTACAATGAAGTGAATCAGCTACATGTATATATATGTCCCCTCCCTCTTGAACCTCCCTCTCCCTCTCCCCTCCCATCTAGGTCACCACAGAGCACCAAGCTGAGCTCCCTGTGCTATACAGCAGGTTCCCACTAGCCATCTATTTTAAACATGGTAGTGTATTTATGTCAAACCTAATCTCCCAGTTTGTCCCACCCTCCCCTTCCCCCACTGTGTCCACATGTCTGTTCTCTATGTCTACATCTCTATTCCTGTCCTACAGATAGGTTCATCTGTACCATTTTTCTAGATTCCACATATCTGCATTAATACACAATATTTGTTTTTCTCTTTCTGGCTTACTTCACTCTGTATGACAGACTCTAGGTCCATCCACATCTCTACAAATGACTGAATTTCATTCCTTTTTATAGCTGAGTAATATTCCATTGTATATATGTACCACATCTTCTTTATACATTCATCTGTCATTGGACATTATGTTGTTTCCATGTCCTGGCTATGGTAAATAGTGCTGCAATGAATATTGGGGTGCACATGTCCTTTTGAATTATGGTTTTCTCAGGGTATAGCCCAGTAGTGGGATTGCTGGGTCATATGGTAGTTCTATTTTTAGTTTTTGAAGGAACCTCCATACTGTTCTCCATAGTGGCTGTATCAATTTACATCCCCACCAACAGTGCAAGAGGGTTCCCTTTTCTCCACACCCTCTCCAGCATTTATTGTTTGTAGATTTTTTGATGATGGCCATTCTGACTGGTGTGAGCTGATATCTCATTTTAGTTTTGATTTGCATTTCTCTAATAATTAGTGATGTTGAGCATCTTTTCATGTGCATCTTGGCCACCTGTATGTCTTCTTTGGTGAAATGTCTATTTAAGTCTTCTGCCCATTTTTTAATTGGGTTTTTAGATATTGAGCTCCATGAACTGTTTGTATATTTTGGAGATTAATTCTTTGTCCATTGTTTCATTTGCAAATATTTTTTCCCGTTCTGATGGTTGTCTTTTTGTCTTGTTTATAGTTTCCTTTGTTGTGCAAAAGCTTTTAAGTTTAATTAGGTCCCATTTGTTTATTTTTGTTTTTATTTTCATTACTCTAGGAGGTGGTTCAAAGAAAATCTTGCTGTGATTTATGTCCAAGAGAGTTCTTCCTATGTTTTCCTCTAAGAGTTTTATAGTGTCTGGTCTTACATTTAGGTCTTTAACCCATTGGAGTTTATTTGTGTGCATGGTGTTAGGGAGTGTTCTAATTTCATTCTTTTACATGTAGCTGTCCAGTTTTCCCAGCACCACTTATTGAAGAGGCTGTCTTTTCTCCATTGTATGTTCTTACCTCCTTTGTCATAAATTACGTGACCATACTTGTGTGGGTTTATCTCTGGGCTTTCTATCCTGTGTAATCTCATGTATTTATTTTTGCTTTTGTTGCCTGTGCTGTTAGTGTCATATCTGAAAACTTATTGTCAAGACCAGTGTTAAGGAGACCACGGATTCATTCTGAGTTGATTTTTGTGTATTGTGTAAGAAAAGGGTCCAATTTTATTCCTTGGTAAGTGGTGTTCAGTTTTCACAACATGATTTTCGTAAGAAACTACTTTTTTCAATTTTGTATTCTTGGCATCCTGGTGAAGATTGATTAAACATATATGCATGATTTTATTTCTGGGCTCTTGGTTTTTTTAAATTGATATATATGTTTGTTTGTATGTCAGTACCATGCTGTTGTAATTGCTACAGCTCTATAATATAATCTGAGATCAGTGTGAGGGTTCCAGTTTTGTTCTTCTCTCTCAAATGGCTCTTTGGAGTCTTTTATGGCTCCATATGAATTTTAAGGTGTTTTTTCTATTTCTGTGAAAAATGCCTTTAGAATTTTGATAGGGATTACATTGAATCTGTAGATCACTTTGATATATGGAAATTTTAATAATACCAATAATGAACACAGGATAAATTTCCAATTATTTGTTTCCTCTTCAATTCCTTTCATCAGTGTTTAATACTTTTCAGTGTGCAGTTCTTTCACCTCCTTGGTTAAATTTATTTGCATTTCATTGTTTTTGATGTTATTGTGAATGAGATTTTTTTTTAATTTCTTTTTTGGATAGCTTATTGTTAGTGTATAGAAACACCATTGATTTTTGTTTATTGATTTTGTGTACTGCAACATTTAGTGAATTCATTGATTAGGTCTAATAGTTTTGGTGGAGACTTTAGCATTTTCTATATACAAAATCCTGTCATGTGCAGAGACAGTTTTACTTCTTCCTTTCAAATTTGGATGCCTTTTATTTCTTTTACTTGCCTGATTGTTCTGGTTAGCACTTCCAGTACTATGTTAATAGAAATAATGAGGGTGTACATCCTTGTTTTGCTCTTGATCTCGGAGGAAAAGCTTTTGTATTTCTGGATATCAGTTGTAATGTCTCGTCTTTCACTGATAATTCTATTTATTTGAGTCTTCTCTTTTTTTTCTTAGTCCAGCTAAGGTTTGTCAGTTTTACATATCTTTACAAAAATGAATGTTAGATTTGTTGGTCTTTTCTATTTTTTTTTCTAGACTCAGTTTCATTTATTTCTACTCTGATATTAGTTATTTCCTTTCATTGCTAATTTTGGGCTTAGTTTGTTCTTCTTTTTCTAGTTCCTTGAAGTGTAAAGTTAGGTTGTTTGTTTGCAATCTTTCTTTTTACTTAAATTAGGCATTTATCTCTATAAATTCCCTTTTTAGAACTGTGTTTGCTTCATACCACATCATGATATATTGTGTTTACATTTTCATTTTTCTCCAGATATTTTTTGATTTTCCTTTTTGTTTCATCTTTTCCCCATTGAGTGTTCAGGAGCATGTTGTTTACATCCACATACTTGTGAATTTTCCCCTTGTCATTTATTTTGAGTCTCAAATCAATGTGACCAGAGAGGATACTTCATATGATTTCCATCTTCTTAAATTTGTTAAGAGTTGTCTTGTGGCCCAGCATATGATCTATCCTGGAAAATGTTCTGTGTGCACTTGAAAAGAATGTGTATTATGGTGCTGTTGGACAAAATATTCTATGTATGTACCTTAGATCCCTTTTGTCATTAGCGTTGTTTAACTCTTTTATTTTCCTTATGGATTTTATATCTGGATAATCTGGATAGATTATTGCTGAATTGAGACTTTTATCATCATAAAATGACCTTTTTGTCTCTTTTGACAGCTTTTGACTTACAGTTTATTTTGTCTTTTCTGAGTATAGCCATTCATTCTCTTTTGGTTATCATTTGAATGAAATATTTTTCCTTTCTTTCACTTTCAGCCTATGTGTGTCCTTAAGATTGAAGTGAGTCTCTTGTAGGAAGCATGTAGTTGAGTCTTGTTTTTTCTTTTTTAATCTATTCAGCCATTTTATATCTTTTGATTATAGAATTTAATCTATTAACACTTAATGTAATTATTAATAGATAAGGACTTGCTATTGTCATTTTGTTAGTTTTTTCTGTTTTATAATTTTTTTGTACCTTTCTTCCTCTCTTGCTGTATTTCTTTTGATTTGATGACTTTTTGTATTGGAATGACTTGATTCCTTTCTCTTTGTTTTGTGTCTACTACAGATTTTTACTTTGTGATTACCATGAGGCTTACATAAAACCTCTTTGGGTTATAAAATCTACTTTAAGCCAGTAATAACTAACTTCTATCACATATAAATACTCTGCACTTTTATTCCCCCTGCCACATTTTATGTTATTGATGTCACAATTTACCCCTTGTTTACTGTGTATCCATTAACAAAATTTCTAGCTATAGTTTTTAATAATTTTGTGTTTAAATTTTTATACTAGAGTTGTAATATTTAATTGTCAATTTTTTACTAAAGTTATAAAATCAGCAGTGATAGCAACTTAACTTTGGGATTTCCAGTTTCTGATTCTGAATGTGAAGAGCTTGGAACTTGCTACTTGAACCTAACAAGTAAAATTCTGAGAAGAATGAAAAGTAAACAACTCTTCTTCGATTCTCAAAAGCCAGGAGGACACTCCTGGCAAACTACTGTACCCAAGATTGAAGAAATAGGTCAATACCAGGAGTTGAGGCTTACTGGAGCAGACTCTGGTGCAGAAACTTCCAGAGTAGCAAGTACCGGGGTAGGAAAACCTAATTATAATTGATGAATTGCTGGAAACTCAGTGTGGATAAGTGTGAGAGTTAAAATCTCCAGGGGGACTTAGTCATCGGAGGTGAATTTTTGTGTGATTTATAGTCATCGGAGGTGACTTTTTGTGTGATTTACCTCCAGAGCTTGTTCAGTTTCTCACAGTAAATATCAGGGAAAAAATACTCATGTTTCTGGCAGGGGGAGGGGAAAAATAAAACAGTTTAAAATAAGTCAGAGCACTTGGTTCTTATTAACAAGGACTTCCCTTAGGAAAAACTAGTTAACAAGAGCCTAACCTGCTGGGGTATTATCAGAAACTAACTTGGGGAAGGGAAATACCCAACTCCAGGCAACTCTAGCCATCCTCTCCTACCAAAAGGGAAAAAAAACAAAAACAGAAAAATGGAGAAGCACTTGTTAAATTCATAATCCAGAGGCATAGACTCAGTAAAAGACTGAGATGTCATTATAGGACCATCGAATGCTTTCCTTTCCACCACACCTCACCACCACTTTACAAAAGGCCTATTTACAGCAGTTCCTTTTACCCAATGTCATGTCCCAGCTATCATGGAAAAATAACAAAGCATATCAAAAGGCAAAAAATGAATTTAAAGACAGTGCAAACATAAGAACTAGACATGGCAGGAATATTGGAATTATCAGATGAAAAATTTGAAGCAACTATGATTAATATGCTAAGAACTCTAATGGATAAAATATACAGCATAGAAGAGTAGATGAACAATGTAATCAGAGACAGAAATCTTAAGAGAGAACTTAAAAGAAATGCTAGAGATAAAAACCACTGTAAAGGTAATTAAAAGTACCTTTGATGCACCTATTAGTAGACTGAACAGGGTTTGAAAAGAATCTCTGACCTAGAGAAGATATCAATAGAATCCTAAAAAAAATACAAAAGCAAAATGAATAAAGACTGAAAATAAGATAGAACAGATTATCCAAGGACTGTGTGGCAACTGCAAAAGGTGTAACATATACATAATGAAACACAAAAGCAGAAGAAATATGGAAAGGTACGGAAGAAATACTTAAAACAATAATGGCTGAGAATTTCCCAAATTAATGTCAGACACCAAATCACAGATCCCAAGGAGCTCAGAGAAAACTAAGCACAATAAATGCCAGAAAACTATGTTGAGGTATATCATTTTCAAATTACAAAAGTGAAAGATAAAGAACAATTCCTGAAAAAAGTCTGAGGGAAAAAACAGCTTACCTATAGCGGGACAAAGAGAAGAATTGCATGTAACTTCTATTTAGAAACCATGTAAGAAAGAGGGTGGAGGAAAATATTTAAAGTGTTGAGAGGAAAAACAAACAAAAAAACACCAACCTAGAATTCTGTTCTCTGTGAAATTATCCTTCATACATGAAGGAGAAATAAAGACTTTCTCAGAAAAACAAAAATTGAGGGTATTTGTTGTCAGTAGATCTACCTTACAGGAAATGTTCAAAGACATTATTCAGAGAGAAGGAATATAATCTAGATCAGAAACCAGAAACTCAGATATACATAAAGAAAGAAAGAGCATGTGACATGGACATATGTACACTACCAAATGTGAAAGAGATAGCTAGTGGGAAGCAGCCACATAGCACAGGGAGATCAGATCGGTGCTTTGTGACCACCTAGAGGGGTGGGATAGAGAGGGTGGGAGGGAGACGCAAGAGGGAGGAGATATGAGGATATATGTATATGTATAGCTGATTCACTTTGTTATAAAAAGAAACTAACACACAATTGTAAAGCAATTATACTCCAATAAAGACGTTAAAAATAAAAAGAAAGAAAGAGCATTTAAGAGATTTGGGCTGGTTATGATGTGTCAATGTAGTTTCATCCTCGGTAAGAAATATAGTGATAAGTGATGTTGATAATAGGGGAGGCTATGCATGTGTGGGGGCAGAAGTTATATGGGAAACTTCTGTATTCTGTTGTGAGCCTAAAATTGTTCTAAAAAATGTCTAAATAATACCTTAACTTTGACAGTTCTTGATAAAAGCTCTACACTTTTACTTCTCTCCCAAATATTTTATGTTATTAATGTCACAATTTACATATTTTTATATTGCATATTTATTAACAAATGATTATAAATGTAGATATGTTTAATACTATTGTCTCATATTAGAGTTAAAAGTGATTTACACACCACCATTACAGTATTAGAGTATTCTGAATTTGACTATATACTTACCTTTAGCAATGAGTTTTATACTTTCACATTTTCATGTTTCTGACTAGCATCCTTTCATTTCGACTTGAAGATATCCTGTTAGAATGTTATATAAGGCAGGTCTAGTGGTAAAAAACTCTTGGCTTTTTTGTTTGTTTGTTTGTTTGGTCTGGGTAAGTTTCTCTCCTTCGTTTCTAATGGATATCTTTGCCAATTTTTTTATTCCTAGTTGGCTGTATTTTTTTTCTTTCAGCAGTTTGAATGTATCTTTCTACTCTCTCCTTGCCTGCAAGGTATCTGCTGAAAAATCCACAGATAGCCTTATAGGGGTTCCCTTGTCTTTGAGCTTCTAAAATTCCTTACTGTTATTAATTTTGATAATTTGATTTTAATATGTCTTAGTGAAGACCTTTTTATATTCAATCTATTTGGATTTCTTTGGACTTAATGGATCTAGATGTTCATTTCCCTCCCTAGATTTTGGAGTATTTCTTTCACTTTGTCTTTAAATAAGCTTTCTGCTCCCTTGCTTTTCTCTGCTCCTTCTGGGACTTCCATAATGTATATTATGACTTATTAAATGGTATCCCATAAGTACTGTAAGCTTTCTTTCCTTTCTTTTTTAATGTAGGCTTTTCATTTGTTTTCTTATTTTTTCTTGACAGGATAATTTCAAATGATCTGTCTGAGTTTGCTGATTCTTCTGCTTGATCAAGACTGCTGTTGAAGTTCTCTATTAAATTTTTCAGTTCAATCATTGTATTTTTCAGCTCTAGAATTTGATTGGCTCTTTTTCATGGTTTCTATCACTTTGTTAAATTTTTCATTTTTTTTTATGTATTGGTTTCCTGATTTCATTTAGTTGTCTGTGTTCTCTTGTAGCCCACTGACTTTGTTTAAGATGATTATTTAAAACTTTGTCAGGCAATTTATACCTCCATTTTGAGGATCAGCTACTGGAGTTATAATTTTTTCTCTTGGTGGTATCGTATTTCCTTGATTCTTAGTGTTGCTTGAAGGCTTGTATTGCTGTCTTCACATTTGAAGAAGCAATCACATCCTCTGGTCTTTATTGACAGGCTTCAGAAGAAAAAGACTTTCACCATTCAGCCTGGCAAGAGATTCAGGGAGTATCTTAGACTTTGTCTATGGATGTGCCTGCTCCAGTCCTCTTGCTCCCTCTTAGAAGAGAAGGTTTAGGATTGTGTCTGTTTTCAATCCTGCAAAGCTGAGTTGGATGTTGAGAGACTCGTATTTATTTTTCCTATGGCAGTACTCAGAAGTGTCCAAGGTTCTGTGCCTCCTCCCAATCCAACAGAATTGGGACTGATGCTGATATCCCTGTGCCTTCTGTGGGGGATCCCATGCACTGTCTGTGGAGGCTTGTGCCACCACCTGCAGGGGAGCATGGGGCACTGACTAAGAGGGGAAGTACAGAGTACTGGGGGTACACATCAGCTAGTTGAAAAGGTGTACAGATGAGGTGGCCTCTGGAGTTCATGGGATGCTGAGATCCATGCACCAGTTAATGTGAGCCTCTGTCCTTTTTCTTTGCTCCTAGCTGTCCCCAGACTATTCAGTCATGCCAATGCCCTCAGTATTCTAGATCAGATGAGAAAGATTTGACTCTCTTGATCAGTAACCCATTGGTATGGGGAAGCTGCTGGTCACTTCACTCACCCTTTGTCCATGGGAGAAACTGTGGGCTAAGGGTCTCTTTTGGCACCGATCTGTGCCACCTGCAGAGAGGCATAATGTAGGTAAACTAAAACTGTTTTTCTTACTCTCTTCAATGTGTCTATTCTTGAATTTTTGGCTCTATTGAGGTGCTAGAACCTCTCAGCTGGACACCTAGACTTCTATAAAGACTGGTCATTGCTAAAATTGTTGTTTTTGTCAGGATGTAAGTGTTGGAACTTCATATAACACTATCTTGCTGACATCACTTCTCCTAAACTCTCTTTTATTAATTCAATATACATTAAATGATTTTCTGGTGGAAATCTGTGTCCTCATGTAGCTTTGTCTGTATAGGGAGAACACTTTTGTCAATTTCAAGTGAATATTTCAGTTCCTATGGCAATTATCTTTGTTTAACAGGTTTGAATATTAATCTCTCTGTTAGTTAGTGCTAGTTTGCCCCTAAGAAAATTAAATGATGCTAGATATCTGTGCAGGAAATGCTGGCACTCAGGATCTACTAGTAGTAAAATAACTAAGGAAATGATTTCTTGTGATTCTTGACAGTCAGGACTTCACAGCTCCTGTTTTGCGAAGCATAATCTTAGCTTCCAAGATTTTGGAGCTATAGATCATCAGTAAAAGGCTATATTTATGTGCACAAACATTAAATATAAAAAGTCAACATTTTAAGTCTTTATTATTTTATTTTCTGTCATGATCACATTTCTAATTAAATGGTATTTGCAAATATTGGTATATACAGTAAATGCAAATCATTTTTAAAAAACAACCTACATTTTCATTCATAGCTTGCCTTCTTTTCATCAAATTGATCTCATATAATATAAATGTTTTATTTTAGGTATGCAGTGTTTCTTTGTTTTCATAACATCATCACTCAAGATGCTAATTACCATGGTGGACATTTATGTCAATAGAATGGCTTATAGTTTAACAGACTGTTATAAAATTGGATCTTGTTCTTAAGCTCCAATGTCTGTATGGCCCTGATAATCTAGAAAATGCAGTTACCATTGTACCTAACCTGAGGAAATGAATAAATGACTGTCTGCAGTCCTGGCTTTATTTGCGCTTTTATATTGCTGAAGGCATGGCTTTGGTATAGTTCGCAGAATATGTCAAAGACTAATTGTGAAATATTTGGCTGCAAGGTGATTTGGATGTCCTTGCTTATACAACATTTGCATTTGAGATGATCAACTATTTTCAATCATAATTTTGTGTATAAGTCCTCATTATTTAGGATTGACTTTTGACTGGAACTATGCCTGTGTGCTGACATAATATTTTGAACTATTCTCTTACATTTATTCTGCATATGAGAAAAGGATATTAATTAACTGAAAGTTATTTTCCTGTCTTGCATGTTTTAGATTATAAAGAGGTTTACTCTAAAAGTTTACTTACAAATATGCTAGATAACCATTTCACAGTTTTTAAAGTGAGACATTATTTTCTTTTATTTATGTCTACAGAATGGTAAAGATCATTCTGGTATTGCTATTTTCTAAAAAGTAACATTCCTTAAATGAAATACTTTTGCTAAAATTTTAGTGAAGAGCCATACATATATTACTTTATGATTCTGTATGTGCATGATTTTTTTCTTTTCAAGTATAGAAGAGTAGAGATGTAGTTGACATAAAGGAATATCTCCCTAAGTCACAGAAGTATGCCCATGAAAATAGAATGTCTTTGATATCCCCTCATTGAGGAGCTACTGCTTCCTCACTGCAACCTTGAGGTTCTAATGTCAGAGAAGATTATAGTATTTGATTCCGTGTGCAGTGATTTTTGATCCAAGTAAAATATCCATGATCTGAGGACAGTCAATCAAATTGCACCTCTTAAATTTTTCAAAAGTGCTGGAGGATGTTTTATTTCTGATGCTAAAGATGGGAAGAATGAGTTTATATCTGCACATGCCACGTGAAATAAACTGGAATAAGAATAAAGCTGTTGCTTAGAGAGGGAGAGATGAGAGTTAACGATACTATAAGCTGCCTTAGAGTCCTTTTTAAAATCTTTGCTGAGGTCAGATCTACAAATGTCTTTTCTGCTATGTGATTTTCTATGCTGGTAAAACCTTCCTTTGTTGCTTAGTTCAAATTAGGCTTGTAAACTCTCAACTTAAATAAAAGGTGCAAAATAAAAGTACTAGTTATCAATCAAATGGTATAATTAAATATAATTAAATAATCACCTTATCCTTTTGAATGTATTGCTCTGAAGCTAGGTTGATATTTGGAACACCAGAGGTCAACCTAAAATGGTATCATTTTACCCACAACTCATTTTTTGTTGTATCTCTCTGGCTTTGACAAATGGTAAAAACATTCACACCGAAGATGTTACCTTTTCAAGATTGCCTTTAGTCTTGATAGATACCTGGGGTGGAGGATGAGGAGGGAGGACACATTGGGAAAACTAAATAATATGGCTCAGAAGAAGTACTTTAATATTTTGAAGGCTAGCCTCAGTGTAACAACTGAATACTATAATGAAAAAATTAAATTGTATTATTTTAGATGATGACAATGACTTAAGAATCATTGTACCAATTGCAAAGACTTAAAAAGTTGAAAGAATTTACAAGGCTCCATAGAGTTAACTCTGTTCATGTTCCATAAGGTAAAGTACATAGTGCAACAGGAAAACATACAGGAAATCATTGAGAATCCAGCTATTTCAGGCACAGTACTCTCTCCCACTCCCCTCCCCGCCAGGATCCCTTCTCAGTCTCACAAAACTTCATAGGGTTTCAACTTCAGCTTATGAAATCCCAAGATTTGAGCCAGATATCATTGTGATTTCAGGGAAACCCAAGCAGTTAGTTATAGTAGGGTATTTCATACACAATCATACACAGATGGTCACATAACTCAAGCCCAGTTGTGCAAACTATCAAACTGAACATCCCCCAACAAGTAGAACAAGCTGTCACCAAGCTTTATACACACATTAGGATTCACAAGTCATTCTTATCTTTCTCAAGGGTCAATCATCACTTCCACGCATCTTCAGAGATAAGCATCAGCAGTTCCAGTCTGCCTACCTGATAACCCCAACTTACACAAGCATCAATTATATTATATGACAATATGAGATGTGTGAAGGAGGAAATTCAAAAGGAATAGGAAAGCTACATTGATTTAAGAAAGAATAAAGAGAAGGCCAGGCTATACTTGATGCCATCAAAAATGATACTCTTGGATTGTCATTATTTTCTCTTCACTTTACTTCCTGTTATTTTTGATTGCTTCTCCCCCATCCAATAATTTTAATCAACTTTATTGAAGAATAATTTGCATATAACAAGTGAACACATTTTAAATTTCAAGTTTGATGGCATTTTTTTCCTTATTTAGGTTTTTTTAATATGTTGAAATATATTTGGCATATAACGTGTAAATTTAAGGTGTACAACAAGTTAATTTTATACATTTATGTATTGCAATATGATTGCCTACTAGACTTAGCTAAAACCTCTATCGTGTTATATGATTATCATTTCTTTTTCTGTGATGGGAATAATCAAGATGTAGTCTTTTAACATGTTTGATGTTTGTAATACAGTATTATTTTCTATAATCACTGTTCTGTACATTGGATCTCTGGGATTTTTTAACATTAGTTGCAAATTTGTTTCTTAAATAAAATCTTTCATATCCTCCACCCCCAGACCCTGGTAACCATCATTCTACTCCCTGTTTTTATGAGCTTGGCTTTTTAGGTTCTATACATAAGTGCTATTATATAGTATTTCTCTTTCTCTGTCTGACATATCTCACTTAGCATAATGTCCTCAAGGTCGTTGTCTTAAATGGCAGAATTTTCTTCTTTCTCACGCCTAGAAAATATTCCATTGTGTGTGTGTGTGTATATATATGTATATATATATATATATATATATATACACATATATATATGTATCTCACATTGTCTTTGTCCATTCATTTGTTGACAGACACTCAGGTTGACTTAGGTTATCTTGGCTATTGTGAATAATGCTGCAGTAAACATGGGAATATGTATACCTCTTCGATAGCCTGTTTTCAGTTCCTTTGGGTATACATTCAGAAGTAGAATTGCTGATCATATGGTAGTTCTATTTTTAACTTTTTGAGGAATCTTCATACAGTTTTCCATAGTACCTTCATCAATTTACAATCTCACCAACAGTGTACAAGGGTTCCCATTTCTCCACACTCTTGCTAGCACTTCTTATCGTTTCTCTTTTTGATGATAACCATTCTATCTGGTGTAATGTTATATCTCTTTGTGGTTCTGATTTGCATTTCCATGATGATTAGTGATGTTGAGCATATTTCCCTGTGCCTGTTGGCCATTTGGATGTCTTCTTTGTAAATATGTCTATTTAGTTACTCTGCCCATTTTTAATTGGATTGTTTGGATTATTTTGTTGTTGTTATTGAGTTGTCTGAGTTATTTATATATTTTAGCTTAGCCCCTTATCAGATATAAAGTATGCAAATATTTTTCTCTTATGCTTGTATGATGCCTTTTCATTTTGTTGATATCTTCTGCTGTAAAGAAACTTTTTTGATGTAGTCCCACTTAATTGATTTTTGCTTTTGTTTCTTTGTGCTTTTTATGTCATTCAAAATCATTGCCAAGACCAATGTTGAGGAACTTCTTTCATGTTTTCTTCTAGAAATTTTATGGTATAAGGTCTTATGTTTAAGTCTTTGAAACAATTCAAGTTAATTTATGTGAGTGATATAAGATAGGAGTCCCGTTTCATTTTTCTGCATGTGGTTATCCAGTTTTCCCAATACCATTTGTTAAAGAGACTATTCTTTTCCTACTGGGTGTCCTTGTCAAGTATTAGTTGACCTTATGTATGGGAGTTTCATTCTAGACTCTTTTTGCTTCATTGGTCTATGGGTCTATTTTATGCCAGTATCATACTGTATTAATAACTATAACTTTGTAATACAGTTTATAATCACAAAGTGTGATGCCTCTGACTTTTTTCTTCTTTCTTATCATTGTTTTGGCTATTTAGGTTCTCTTGTGGCTCTGTAAAAATTTTAGGATTGTTTTTTTCTATTTCTGTGAAAAATACCATAGTAATTTTAATAGAAATTGAGTTGAATATAGAGATGACTTTGGGTAGTATGGAAATTTTAACAATATTAATTCTTCTTATCCATGAACACAAAGTGTCTTTCCATTTGTTTGTGTCTTTCCATTTGTTTGTGTCTTCAATGTTTTTCAACAAGTTTTATAGCTTTTGTTGTATAGATATTTCACTTTCTTAAATTTATCCCTAGGTATTTTATTGTTTTTGATGCTATTGTGAATGTGATAGCTTTCTTTATTTCTATTTCAGATGTTTCATTGTTAGTGTTTAGAAATGCAACTGATTTCTGTATATTGTTTTTATATCCAGCAACTTTATTGAATTTACTGATTAGTTCCACCAGTTTTTTGGTTGAGTCTTTGGGATTTTCTATATATAAGATCATATCACTTGCGAATGACAATTTTAGTTCTTCCTTACCAATTTGGAAGACTTTTATTTCTTTCTCTTGCCTAATTGCTCTACCTAGGACTTCCATTACTATATTGAATGGGAGTGGTGAGAGTGAGCATCCTTATCTTACTCCTGGTCTCAGAGGAAAAGCTTTCAAGTTTTCACCATTAACTATAATGTTGGCTGTGGGTTTGTCATATATGTCCTTTATTATGTTAAGATATGTTTTTTCTATACCCAATCTGTTGAGGGTGCTTATCATGACAGGATGCTGTATTTTGTCAAATGCTTTTTCTGCATCTTTTTGATGGTCATGTAATTTCATCCTTTATTTTGTAACGTAGTATATCACATTTATTGATTTGCACATTGAACCATCCTTCCATCCCAGTGATAAATCCCACTTTGTCATAGTATATGATGCTTTTAATATGATCTTGAATTCAATATGTATTTTGTCGAGGATTTTCCATCAATGTTTGTATAGGATATCGGTCTGTAGTTTCTTTTCTTGTAGAGTCTCTTTTTGGCTTTGGTATCAGGATATGCTGACCTCATATAATGAGTTTTGAGTTTGTACTTTAATTTTTTGGAAAAATTTGAAAAGTATTGATGTTAGTTCTTATTTAAATATTGGACAGAATTCACCGCTGAAGACATCAGGTCCAGGGCTTTTTATTGTCAAAAGACTTTTGATTGCTGATTAAATCTCCTTACTTGTTACCGATTTATTCAGATTTGTATGTTTCTTCATAATTCAGTCTTAGCAGGTTTAGTGTTTTTAAGAATTTGTCTACTTCACCTAGGTTATTTTGTTTGTTGGCGTACAATTTTTTCATAGTGCTCTCTTATTTTATTTCTGTGAAATCAGTAGTAATGTTGCCACTTTTATTTCTGATTTTAATAATTTGAGCCTCCTCTCATTTTTCTTAGTCCATCTAGCTTAAGATTTGTTAATGTTCTTGTTATTTTTGAAGATGCAATATTTTTTTTGAAATTTATTCTATCTGTATTCTCTATTTTGTTTATTTCTGCTTTAATCTTTATTTTCTTTTATCTACTAGATTTGGGTTTAATTTATTCTTCTTTTGTTAGTTCCTTAATTTGTAAAGTTAGGTTGTTGATTTGAGTTCTTTCTTATTTTTTAATGTAAGGATTTATAGCTCTAATTATCCTCTTAGCACAGCACAAACACACACACACACATACACACTTACTAACACTAGTCATATTAATAACAAAGTTTAATTTAGTAACAAAGATGATTTTTGCGACAAAAATGTGTGATTATTTTTTATATAGTAATTTATGTCTCTCTTTGCATTATTTCAGGGTATTTTAAAACGTATTTTTAAAAGTCTCCCCAATCTTCTTTTATATATGTATATGTAATTTTACATTTAAAGTTTTAAATCAATATGAGATTTATTTTGAGATATGGGATCCAATTTTATTTTGTTGTAAATAGCCAATTCTATCATCTTTGTTTATTTAATTATTGCATAACAAATAATTCCATAATCTAAGATGTTAAACAAAAGATATTTTTAAAAAATATTTGAAAGAAAAAGAAAAGGAAAGTGGAAATTCACCAATACAAAATGTCTGAATCGCCTGTTGATATATTACAATATAAACTGGCAGGCAGCCATGAACTATAAGTTGACTTGGGGCAGTTGCAAAATATAAGATTAGAATAAGGAAGGTGTGTAACATTACTCAATTTTTCTTAAACAAGCAAAAACAATTTCTAATTCTATTTCACATATGCATGCATTTTTTTATGTTAATGTTGCCATCATAAAATGGCATTGTATGCCATTGCATACAATGAAAGAATAAAATATATCTGGTGTACTGGTTAAGATTGTTAAGATTGGTGAATGCATGAATGGAGAAGAAGAAAGAATACAATGTATAATCTGACTTTACTGGAGTAAAGTTCTGTGTGTGTGTGTGTGTGTGTGTGTATAATGAAATACATGAAATATAGTCATGGAAAAGTTACTGTTTATATCATAAAGTGGGGTTTAAGGTGACTTCTACTTTCATCAGTACATTTTTACATATTTTTACATAATTTAAAAAACTCTCCAATAAATCTATTTATTTATACAACTAAGAAACCACTCTTATTGGAGAAAAGGAAAGTAAATATATCACTTAATTAACAGCTGTATATATACATCTAAAACTGGTAGTCTATCGCAATAGACAGTTCTAAAAAGAGACTTAAGTTTCTTATTATTTCTGTCTCCCTTTATACACATCAATAATGACTACTTTACTAGTTTTAGACATCAAGAAATTAGAGCAAAGACTTTCTAATGCCTAATTTCTTTTAATTTTAAAACCAAAATTCAAGATGTAGTATTAACAAATTTATGAACAAGTTTGAAGTTGTACCTCAATTACTAATGGAAAAATGACTGGTTAGAATGATTGAAAGCAGCAACAAAAATCTGCTTAAATGTGGTCATATATTTTTCTATGCTGTCCCATGATCAATAGAATTAAAAAAAAGAAAAAGAAAGAAAGAGAGACCTTGGGTACTGGATTATTAAATCAGTAGCTTAGCTGCATTTCCATAAACTGTCTCATGTGTTTTTATTGCTGGCAATACTAATGAAGCTATGACAGGTATATTTCCTCAGAACCATCAAAAAGGAAATATAGAGAGTAGGCACACATAACATCATGAAATTTTCTGCATTAAATATATTTTTTTCTCAAGAAATGCTCAATTTGATATGACACGATGATTCAGAAATTAAGTTTCTGAATGGCTTTGTGTAATTTTTTCTTGCCCTTTTGGACCTTTAACAAACAAGGAAGCAGCAGGTGAAAATGATTGATAGGACACTTTCAGGTACTCCCTGGAAATTTTGGTATACACAGAGAGTGTAGCAAAAACTGATTATCAATAAATGTAATTGGAGATCCATGCCTTATTTGCACACACAATGAAAATTTACATTACTAGTGTCCCATGAAACTTGAAAAAAAGTCAGTAGCCAGAAATGTTAATATAGCCCACATTTAGGCTAAAATTTAAGTAGAGTGGCCTAGATGAACCAGACAAGTGTAAACTAATATTTCAAATTTTGTAATTTTTTTCAATAAATGAACTCTGAATGACACCTATATTAACAATAGCCTTTAATTTGTGAGTATCTCAATAAACATATCTCCCTTAAACAAATAAATCATTTTTATAAATTTATTTGTAAGCATCTATAAAAGTGTAAGCTGAGAGTTCCCCCTGCTCTGATATAATTGCTTTTTATATTATACATGAATGTGCATACTAATATTATTTTTGAATGACATTTAACATGATTTATGCCAGCATTTTAGGAAAGAGAAAGTTGCCCATCAAAAAATAATCACAATACAAATAAACTGTATTATTAATGATATATAATATATAATAAATTTATGGCTATTTTATTAAGTCAAGAATATAAACAATTATTAGCAGTTATTAAGCACATTTACATATCAGCAATTGTAATTGATGACCTCAGCACTATTAGGAGGCAGGTGCTATTCACTCTCCCAATTTGTAGATGAAGAGATAGTTTATCCAAAGTCACACTGTTAAAATTCAAACCCCAGTTCAGTATGACAAGAAAGTCTGTGCTTTTACCTCATGATGCATGAACTCTCAAAGCCACATCGTTTACAGCTTCTTTTTTTCATATGCAGTCTAATTAATATATCTCAGATGGAATCTAAATAGTGAAAAGTTTAATTACGTGTTTAAAGATTATTACTGGAAGAGATATTTCTTCAGAAGCTTGACTTTCCATAAATGATTGCAATTATAATTATGGACATTATTTAGTCCCTTTGAGTACAAGAGGACACTAGCTATGTGATCTTAGGCTTACTTTATCTTTATTATGTTAATGTTGCACATTAAAAGTTGTATTTATCTATGAATCTTAGTCATTGTATTGATAGGGCATTCTTGGAGAGAAGAAACAACATCTTATTAGTTTTTCTTTATTTCCCACTAAGGGTTAGCATACTGTCTAGCAGTTAACATTCAATAAACGGTTGAATTTACTTGTTAAGTGGATGGACAAAGAGAATGCGGAAGGCATAGGCTGTCTGAAATGCCCAGATATGTATTCCTTACCTCATCATTCTTCAATATTAACCTTAAGAGATTCTTACTGACAAAATAAACAAGTCAAATTGCTGTGTGATGTAGCTCCCTGTGGAAGACTCAAAATAATAATTAACACGTTGATTCTCTGAGAAGCCCTGTCACAAACTTGGTCAAATCCAGTGGTTCCCACACCTATGTTAACTGCAGCACAAACTCCTCCTCTTTCATTCTGTGGGAAATATGATAAGTACGATGCAAAATTTCAGTAAAAATCATTTCATATTCTAGTCATAGTGGTTTATCATCCTAACTTAACTAATATAAGTGAAAAATTATTAGCTGAGTGAATAGTAATTTGTCCTTCACACTTTATCTTGGACAGCAGTGTCATAATTTTGTTTTCACTCTGAATTATAGGATTAGATGTTTTTGGCTTAAGGTTTCCAAGAAGTGCCTTAGTCATATCATCAGTGATGGTCAAGAATTTCTCAGTATTAAATTGGAAAATACATACAAATATGTATACATCAATTAAATATTCTAAAGAAATCTAACACTGATCTTTGAAATTTAAGCCGGTTTATTTTCTGCCTTACTTTAGGTGTTCATTAGAATACCGGAAGTTGAAAAAATGTGAAAATCCCCGGTGTACCTTCATGTTTATTTGTGTTCTGTACAGACTTTTATTGTGGAATTACCACATGCTGGAGTGTTTTTTGATGAACAATATTGATAGACAGATTTGTTACCTTAGTTTCTAGTAATGAGCTCTGCAGCCCCTGCAGAACCTTATTGAAGTGGCTTTCCCGATGAAGTTAATTTAGAGACAGAATTTTGATATTAGAATTTTGACAACACTGTGACTTGTCATTGTGGCTTTGTAAAAGGTACAGGTTACTACCAGAGAATGTTTTCTTTTTATTTATTTTATTTATTTATTTTTATTTTTTTATTTAATTTTTTTTTTGCGGTACGTGGGCCTCTCACTGTTGTGGCCTCTCCCGTTGCGGAGAGCAGGTTCCGGACGCGCAGGCTCAGCGGCCATGGCTCACGGGCCCAGCCGCTCTGCGGCATGTGGGATCTTCCCGGACCGGGGCATGAACCCGTGTCCCCTGCATCGGCAGGTGGACCCTTAACCACTGCGCCACCAGGGAAGCCCTCTTTTTATTTTTTAATTCACATATTTTCAGAATTATTCAAAACTTGTTAAAATGCCCTAAATATCTTTATTAGACATAAATGTATAACAAGGAGCTATGTACATTCATGTTTATCAAGAAAATTTGAAAGGAAGCAGCAGTGGTGACATTGTTTTCCTGTGGCACCATGTATAAGATATACTACTGCAAGCTAACTTTTTCATTTGCACTTTTCTCTATTTTCATAAACCTTTTAAAACCAGTCTGATATATAATGCCAATTGTAAAGAACACTTCTCTGATGTGGACTTAACGTTCAAATCCTTAAAAAAGTCATTGATAGGAATTGAGGTTGATAAAGCTGAACGAACAAGAAAAGGTTTTTATGGAATTGGTGATGTATTTTTCCTGATCTACTCATAAGTTCTCCTCCAATATTGTACATGGCCAAGGATGCCAGCTTATTCTGGTGGGTCTTAGCCTCTTCTGTTGCACTGGTCAGAGAGAAGCTATGTGGTTTTCACCAGCATAAACCTACTGGTATAAAGCCTCCTTTTCTGGAGCTCACTGAAGATCACCTGACCTATCTGTTAAGATTATGTTTCTGTAAACAATTAACCATTTTCAGCTTTTAACTCCTCACTGGATCTAAATTCTGCTAAACAATTCCACTATACAAAAGTGCTAACTTAATATCATCCTCTGTCTTAAAGGCATTCAAAGCAATACTTTGCTAACTTTATGAATTTTTAAAAATTATACTAATTTTAAAAAATTATAATTTAAAAAAATTATACCTAAAAAATTATACTGTGACATTATTTTTCTTTAGTGTACTTTAAGACATTGAAAGATTTGATGAAAATGTATTTATTGGGCACCTAATTTTACCCAGACTTGGATAAGCACAAAAGCTCAGGTCATTGCGGTGACAACAAAACAGGGAAACAAAGTTTAAATTGATAGCTAATATGCCGTAATAAAAATGCATAAACGTATGGAGAAGTGTTAAGTATACATTGGGAATGGGACAAAAAAGGACCAGGGAGTTTTCAAAAAATGGCAATGCTTTGGCACTGTTTTGAAAAATAATTATTTCTTTCAGGTAGCAGGGTGGACCAGGTATTTCAGGTGGAGCCAATAAAGAGACAAAAAGTAGTTATTAGCTAGATATTGTTACATCATAATGTGTCAAAGAAGCAGAGGAAGACTAAGATAGAAAAGCGAGATGGGGCAAGAACATGGAGGACATGATGAGATGTTTGAGGTATTCACTTTGGGAAAAAAAGAGTAGTTAGAATGTTTTAAT
Organism: Physeter macrocephalus; assembly: GCF_002837175.3. NCBI lineage: Eukaryota > Metazoa > Chordata > Mammalia > Artiodactyla > Physeteridae > Physeter > Physeter macrocephalus. The sequence goes on along the minus strand of NC_041220.1, from coordinate 84,504,925 downwards.
CAGCAAAAAAAAGCAAGGGGAAATGTACATTTATATAGGCCATTCTAAGGGTAATGAGAAAGTTACCCAGAATGAGTACAACTCATGAGACAGTAAAACACATGGATAGCTGGTGCAAGATATTTTTTTTATACAGCAGGTTCTTATTAGTTATCTATTTCATACATGTTAGTGTTTACATGTCAATCCCAATCTCCCAATTCATCCCACCATCACCACCCCACCACCCCGCTTTCCCCGCTTGGTGTCCATACGTTTGCTCTCTACATCTGTGTCTGTTTCTTCCCTGCAAACAACTTCATCTGTACCATTTTTCTAGATCCCACATATATGTGATAATATCCTGGTTATTGTAAATAGTGCTGCAATGAACATTGGGGTGCATGTGTCTTTTTGAATTATGGTTTTCTCTGGGTATATGCCCAGTAGCAGGATTGCTGGGTCATATGGTAATTCTATTTTTAGTTTTTTAAGGAACCTCCATACTGTTCTCCATAGTGGCTGTATCAATCTACATTCCCACCAACAGTGCAAGAGGGTTCCCATTTCTCCACAGCCTCTCCAGCATTTGTTGTTTGTAGATTTTTTGATGATGCCCATCTTAATTGGTGTCAGATGATAACTCATTTTAGTTTTGATTTGCATTTCTCTCATAACTAGTGATGTTGAGCAGCTTTTCATGTGCCTCTTGGCCATCTGTATATCTTCTTTGGAGAGGAGTCTAGTTAGGTCTTCTGCCCATTTTTTGATTGGGTTGCTTGTTTCTGTAATATTGAGCTGTGTGAGCTGTTTATATATTTTGGAGATTAATCCTTTGTCCACTGATTTGTTTGCAAATATTTTCTACCATTTTGAGGGTTGTCTTTTCATCTTGTTTATAGTTTCCTTTGCTGTGCAAAAGCTTTTAAGTTTCATTAGGTCCTATTTGTTTATTTTTTACTTTATTTTCATTACTCTAGGAGGTGGGTCAAAAAAGATTTTGCTGTGATTTATGTCCAAGAGTGTTCTTCCTATGTTTTCCCCTAAGAGTTTTATAGTGTCCAGTCTTACATTTAGGTCTTTAATCCATTTTGAGTTTATTTTTCTGTATGGTGTTAGGGAGTGTTCTCATTTCATTCTTTTACATGTAGCTGTCCAGTTTTCCCAGCACCACTTATTGAAGAGACTGTGTTTTCTCTGTTGTATATCCTTGCCTCCTTTGTCATAGATTAGGTGACCATAGGTGCGTGGGTTTACCTCTGGGCTTTCTCTCCTGTTCCATTGATCTATATTTCTGTTTCTGTGCGAGGACCATATTGTCTTGATTACTGTAGCTTTGTAGAATAGTTCTCTTCATCTGTGTGTGTCATCTTTGATTTCTTTCATCAGTATCTTCTAGTTTTCTGAGTACAAGTCTTTTACCTCCTTAAGTATGTTTATTCCTAGGTATTTTATTCCTTTTTTTGCAATGGTAAATGGGATTGTTTCCTTAATTTCTCTTTCTGATCTTTCACTTTTAGTGTATAGGAATGCAAGATTGAAAAAAAAAGCATGTTGTGTAACAGCAGAGCTATTCCAACAGGACATGAATGATAACACTCATCCTACAGATTCTCAGTATATGAGTGTGCTGTGTAGATGATTTATGGTAAGAAATGTTCTTAATAATAGCTTCCAGGTGTTGAACACTAGCCATGATCTAGAACCCACTATAAATGCTTTTCTTGTGTTAACTAATTTATCCCTTAAAAAGTACAATGAAGTAGATACTATGATTATCAACATTTTACAGATGAGAAAACTGAGCCCTAGAGGGAGGGATTAAATAACCTGTTCAGAATCACAAAATAGTAGGTAAATAAAATGTGGCAAGATTTTAATAGGTTCTTAACCACTATACATACTACCCTACAAATATTTTATTACATGAAAAAATTTCGTTATAATTATAGACATTGGCTCTTTTCATATTATAGGAAATGGGGTGTTCTTTTCTACCTTTCAAAATCAATTTATTTACCTTTTACAGCTGAAATCAAGAGCCGTCTCTTCTAGAAAGTTTCTTTGGCACTGTTCTCTAAAACTCACAGTTAATTTCTCCTTCTGCATTTGCAGATTGCAATGCATTTATTTTTTAAATTATATTTATTTATTTTATTTTGCATTGCAAAGATTTTGTTATTTATTAAATAGACATTTTTTAGTGCCTTTCGAATATGTGTTACTACAGTAGGTTCTAGCTTCTGTGGAAGAAATACAATTAGCACTAAATGGGAGGCTTATCCCTTTCTGCCACAGGAATGTAACTGTCATATTTTATATTATATTCCTTTAAGTAAGAGAAATTTATGTGTGGTAATAAATGTGTAAGTAATAAATTTTATTGAATACATAAATTCAATTTATTCCATTAGCCCAGTTTCCCAGTGAGGGAGGATGACCTCAAGATTGGCCTTGGATTAACTCATAATAGGTGATGTTGCTTTGTTCTGTCAGACTTTTTTCTTAGGAGAAAAGCATATCAGAGGATTGTAGCTACTTGGCTGTATCCACTTTCATATAAAATATTGATTTATTTCTTGATCCAATTCTTATTTTATCAGTTATATCTTTATGCTTGTATGAATATTTTCAGTTCCCTTTTCATATTATGGTGAATAATGAGGTACTGTCTTGTATTGAAATCATGTGTAACAGAATTTTTAAAGCAGGCTCAGAAACATGTACTTGACCATCTATGACTATTGCATTATCATATTAACAGACCTATTTAAATTACTGAAATTTAATATAAAATTTTAGTAGGATTTTTCTCCTCAAGAAAGCTCACAAATTAGAGAAAAACAAGTACACATAGAGTTTGTCCTTTGTCTACATCCGCATAGGGCAACTTACCTGGGTAAGTTTTCTGTGTAAAATTATCACATTAACTTTATTTATATACTTGACTTTTAAAGACTTAAGGTTTGGAATAATAATCCCATGAGGAGATTCATTTATTTGACCTAAATATTTTCAGCAATAGATGAATCCATCTTTTGAGTGTGTATGAAGAGGGGAGGAGAAAGAAATAGGCTGTTTGAGGCTAGTGGGAAGTTTGTCACAGCTGCATTAGAGATTAGGACTTGGAGTAAATAAAAGAATTAAAATGCCAAACAATTTAAAAGCCCAGCTATTACAAATACCAAATATATGTATTCTATCTTCTGTTTACAACTTCATCACCTCCTTTTAGTTGTTAAAGAAGACTAGTTGGTCATAAAAAAGACAACTCTATCTCTCTGCTTGATGTACTACAACATAGATAAAGTATGAATAGCAGCTGGGATTTTATGTTAAAATCGGTCTAAAGAAAATAGGGAGGAAATAAAGTTTGATGCATTAGGATAGAGGATAATAGCCAATGGTTTCATCACAAACAACAAAGGGCATGACACAAGAACACTAAAGTGATGATGACTATTCATCAATTCATCAAGAATTTTAAGCAACTGCCATATTATCAAATACTCTGATAAGTCTTGTGACATATAAAAAAAGTAAGACAAAGTCACAGCAATCAGTGCTGCTACTAGAAGAGAGGTAATACAAATGACTAAGATTCAGAGCTGAAAGAAATAAATTTTAATCTTCCATTAAATTTTTAAATCACAGGATATGAGACTTAGATGAGTAATTACTTGTATATCTTTCAGAAGATCTTCCTTGAGTGTAATTCAATCATTCGTCACACATTTTAAGCATCTGTAATACTATTGAAAAATCTGTGATGAGTTTTGTTGACATATAAAAGTTATCAAAGTTTGAAGGAAGTAGTGAATAATTCATACTGGAGGGGATGTAAAAAATTCAAGAAGTAGGGCATTTCAGCTCAGCCTTGAAAGATGAGTTATAATTAGAAAGAAAAGAGGAAAAGGAAATTCCATGATAAGGGATCAATATGGACAAAGGCACAGAGGTTGTCTTGAAAGTTCATGCCATGGTAAGTGGCATGAAATCAGAGGGCACATGGATGAAAGTACCTGTAGAAGATATTAAAAAGGAAGTCTGGACCCAAATCATGAAGAGCTTTTTATGACATGGAAATAATTAACAACTTTATTCTGTAGATAAAAGCCTAATAAGATTTTTGTTGAGATCAATGTGATATTTATTAAGTTGTCTCTGTGGACTGAGGCACAAATATAAAGGTAGATACTAATGCAAATAATAATGGCATCAGGAAACTCGTTGTGGTACTAAGGGATGCTGTCCTGAATTTCTGTAACTGTATGTCAGATCCTTCATAGATCTATACACAATCATATAGAATACTATGATTTACTGCAGTGGTAGGCAAACTTATATATGCAAGGGGTTAGATAGTGTATATTTTAGGCTTTGAGAGCCATAAGTTCTGTGTTCTTACTAAACTGTCATTGTAATGCAAAAGCAGCCACTGTCAATATGTAAATGAATGTCTGTGGTTTGTGGCAATAAAATTGCATTTACAAAAACAGCCAGAAGGTCTTATTTGTCCTGTAGACCATAATTTGCTGATTCCTGATTTAGTCCAATGAGAAGATCCTCTGGGATCTTTCTTCACCCAGTATTATAAAAAAGCCAACATAGTATAGGGTCTATCTGTAGATTTCAGGAAATCTCTATGGCCACCCTCACTTCTGAAACTCTTGCAAGTTTAATGGTTTGCGAAACCACCCTCTTGTTTAATAATTCACTAGAGGGATGAACAGAACTCATTGAAAGCTGTTATACTCATAGTTATGGTTTTTTATAGCAAAATGATACAGATTTACATCAACCCAGGGAAGGTATATGAGTGGTAAAGTCCAGGAAGAGTTCCCAGTGTGAAGCTTCCTGTTCTCTCCCAGTGAAACCATAAACAGCACTAACTCCTCCCATCCTGATGTGTGACAGTATTCACAGAGTATTGCCAGTGTTCTCAGAAAAGCTCACCTGAGTCTTGATGTCCTGTGGTTTTACTGGTGCTCAGTAATACAGGCATACCTTGCTTTATTGCAATTTGCAGATACTACTTTTATTACAAATTAAAGGTTTGTGGCAACCATGAGTTGAACATGTCTTTTTAAACAGCATTTGTTCAGTTCATGTCTCTGTGTCACATTTTGGTAATTCTCACAATATTTCAAACCCCCCACCAGCAAAAAGATTACAACTCACTGAAGGCTCAGGTGATGGTTAGCATTTTTTAACAATAAAGTATTTTTTAATTAAGGCATATACCTTGGTTTTTTAAGACATAATAATATTGCACACTTAATAGTCTACAGTATAGTGTAAACAAAACTTTTATAGGCACTGGGAAACCAAAAAATTCATATGACTCACTTTATTGCAATATTCACTTTATGGTGGTGGTCTGGAGCTGAAGCCACAATATCTCCAAGGTATGCCTGTGTAGACATAATTGACTGCTCACATAGCTGAACTTAGTTTCCAGGTCTTCAAGAGATTGAGCTGATATTGTGGGGCCTAAAGGACCCCCAATAAATCATATTACTAACATAAGCTATCTGTCATGTCCCAAGGCTCCCAAGTAAACAAAGATACTTCTTATCAGGCAATATATTTCAAGAGCTTAAAGATCATCTTCCAGGAATTGTGGACAAAGGACAGACCTCACCTTGGACAAGGTTAATTCTTTACTACATACTACCTTTTATTAGCTTTCTGTCATGACAAAATACCACAAACTGGGTGGCTTGGAATATACAGACATTTGTTTTCACACAGTTCTGAAGACCAGAAATCTGAGATCAAGGTGTTAGCAAGACCATGCTCCCTCTGAAGGCACTAGGAGAGGATTGGTTCCTGCCTCTCTCCTAAATTCTGGTAGCCTCAGGCATTTTTGGTTTCTAAATGACCATGTTCTCCCTGTCTCTTTACACCATTTTCCCTCTGTGAATGTCTCTGTGTTCAAATTTCCCCTTTTTATAAGGACACCAGACACATTGGATTAGGGCCCACCCTAATGACCCTATTTTAACTTGGTAGACTCTGTAAAGACCTTTTTCCAAATAAGGTCATATTCTGAGGTACTGAGCTTTATGATTCCCACAGATCTTTTTGAGGGGAAACAAGTCAACCCACAACAACCTCACTGATTTGTTGTGAGGATTACATAAATTAATATATGTTAAAAGCAAAGCAGAATGCCTGGCAAACAGAAAACAGTTTGTAATTGAAATCTTACAATTAGAACAAACCCAAGAGTATTTGAGGCCTCATAAATGTTAGTTTGTCAGAGAACTGAGTGGAACACACACCAAGATAATAGTCGTTGATATGGATGTATATATCACTGAGTAGAAGGTCATGGATTGAAAAAGTAAATTATAATAAAATAAGTGCTTCAATCTTTGAGGTAGTACAAGTGCCCTGGAAATCCATGGATAATAATAAGGATAAGGAGATTATGTCAGATTGTATTGACTTAAAAAAAAGCCAGATTTTTTTGGTGACACATTTCTTCAGTTATATAAACATTTATCACATTTTACTGTAATACTATATTTGTTTGTTTACCCAGGATATGCCATGTCTTCATAAGCATCAGGAACCAGGTCTGTCTTGGCTATTAATGTATCCCCAGTTCATGGTAGTCACACAATTTTGTTTTTTTTTTGAATGATTGATTGAATAAATGATAATCATAGAGCCTTGGATATGACAGACAATAATCACTTTTCTTTTGTTAAGTAGGAGTTAAAAAGTATTAATTGCTATAGGAAAAGGTGATTAGGTAAATTATATAAAAGTCAAAACATGATTTAGCAAAAACATGGAGGTGGGTGGCTCCTTTGTAGAAAAAGTCATGGAAAACTATGAGACATAGAAAGAGAAATAATTTTGTCTGTCATCAAGTCAATTTTTTAAAAATTTTATTGATGTTGAAATTTAGAAGAGAGGACGTAAGGAATTTGTTCATGTTTATGCAACTAGTTGGAGGTACCATGATTCCCTGCTCTGTTTCAAATAAATAAATTTTATAAATGAGAAAAATGCATGCAAACATAGTTTATTTTTGCTCTGTGGTATCCACCTCCTATTTAATTTTAACCATATGTTTTGTTTACATGGATTATAATCATCATTTTAATTGAGTATCTTGGCATGAGATTTCCCTGTTGGCAATTACCATTCAGCCTATAACTTTAACATTAAGATTGTTAAAGCAAGTCAGTTAAAATTTATTGTGTCTTTTATTTACAAACCACTATGCTAAGCTATTTGATGAGATAATCAGAGGGAAAAATAGCCAATCCTGTACTTTAAGAAATTTAAATACATTTATGCATACGAAACATACACAAAGTAGACAATTCATTCAGTGTTACTCTAGATAGAGTGCACAGAGAGCAACCATATACTTTTGAATATATTTCAATATCCCTGAAGGTCACATGATCCTAGACCTTATTCCTTGATCATGAATGATATAAACCTAGATTTATGTCTAAACCTAGATTTGAGATCCCACAAGTCCAGGTACCTCTCTCTCAAGTCCTCAATTACAGTGGTCCATTGAGTTTTTGAACAAGTAAACAATGGTTCCATAGACAATAAACGGTATGCATATGGTAGAGTCAGGTAAGGAAAATTTCAAGAAGAAAACAATATAAGGACTAGTTTTGCTGACTGTAACAAGGACTAGCTTTGCAGACTATAAATGGAAACATAATTTTTGGTACAGTTAATTCATTGATTTTCAGCTTTATTTTCTCACCTAAAAGTTGAGGAGTCTGATTATGTGATGTCCCAAGCAAGAGTCTTCAAAGTCAAACTGGGATGTATATACTCTTGTGAATATTTAAAATCTCTCTAGGAGATATAAACACATAAATAATCTTTAGGAAATTATTTTTCAGATATCCAACTTCCTACTTCAAAAAACCTATGGTCTCTTGGCTCTGCTTTCCAATATTGCTTTTTACCATGACCTGTCTGTTCTCACTCCGCAAAATTAAGACAAATTTTCCATCCTGAATCACATTACAGAGCCATCCTAGCCATATCTTGCATCTGACTGAGGGTCTAGTAAGAGCAAAACAAGGCATATTGAGGGGGTCAGTGCCTTATTTCACCCTCAATATAAACTCTTAGCAAATTTCCTGTTGAACCTATCTAGTATTCTATTATAGAAATTCAGAGGAAGTGAGATGAATCATGGAAGCATGCATTAACAGGTTTTTAAGAAATAAAAAATTAAATCAGACATTTTTCTGACATAAAGTTTGCTTTGACTGATTGACTTTACGAATTGGCTTTTCTAATTAGATTACAGTGGTCATTGTCTATAAAAAGGAAATCCACAGTTCTAAGATTTGATGAAAAAATATTTAAAGCACATAAAATATACATTATGAAAAACTACAGTTATGATAAAATATTTAGATTTCAATTCAAAATGTGCTATGGCTACGTATTTTCCCAGAATTATTTTAAGGGGTACAGAAGCAAAAATGTTTGAAAAGCATCCAGTTCCTTCTAATATGTATGCAACTATTATTGTATCAGGCAGAGAGGGAGTGGATAAGAACATACTAATATCTTTTATGTTAAAGAGAGGAAACAGAAATGTAGCAAACATTTTAACCTTAAGACTCTGCTTTACCTCTCTCTCAATGCATGTGACCCTTTTCAAGTGTAGGAACCACTGTGAATTATCCATTTCCTGGGTGTATTTATGTTTTATATATTTATATTTTTCCTCTACAAAAACATTAAAACTAGCATTTTCAGGTGAGCATCCCAGCAAGCACAGGCAGACAGATGTAGTTCAGAAGGCAAGGTTAGGTCACTTATGATCTATAATCAAGTATATCAAAAATAATAATCAAACATCAGACAGAAACCTTCCTTTGGGGAGAAGGGAAATGTTTCAAAAAGTTTCTGTGAAACAAGACCACACCAATCCACCTATTAAGACCCAATCTAAAAGCATCCTCTTCTTTCTTTCTGAAATGTATTGATGTTCTTTCAGTGATGTAGACTTAGAGTAGCAGTGATTATATAGAATTTCTCTTTGAAAGATTTTGAACTATGCCACACAGGCTGTGTTAATAATGAAGCTGTAGCTACTGAGGTGAACTCATCTAACTTATACAAGAGCCTTAATGTAAACAGCCTACCAAGAGAGATACACAGACATGAAAATATTTGCAGGGGAATTTATTACATTCTCTCTGGGAAAACAGATTAAAGTGGAGGAAAATGTACATAAGCCTTTCAACAGTGAAAAATATCAACTAAAAGACAAAGCTGTCAAAAACCATATTCCCAAGAAGCTGGAGGATGATTTCAGGTTCCCAGAGCTGCAAAGTGAATCAAATAAATTTCATTTTGTTATTTAGCTGCTGAGAATGAAGTCTTTCTAGAAGAGCAGGAAATATTTCCTTCCCTATGTTTTATTTATTTGAAGCAGCTGTTGGGAAACAATGAAATTTGGAGCCTAGCTGAGGATAATAGATTTTATTAACCACAAATTTATTTGCATATACCAGCATAACAGACCCACAAGGGAAATTAGTGAACTAGAAAAGCTTGAACAAAAGAAGTGCATGTATAGATTGCATGGCCTTGAGATAGTTCATTTCCAGGTATGATACTCAGTTTTATCGTTATTAACTTTCTTGCTAATATAATGATTCAATTTAATTCTGAATTTTCAAGTGAGATGGATAATTCAACTGAGCTGGTTATTGCTGTCACTACTCTGAAAGACAGCCTTCTGCTTGTGGTGATCAATTTGGCTACATTTTCTTAAATTCACATTTTCATGTAACATCTGATACTAAGACATGTCTGTATCAGTTTGATCATTCCCGGACAATAGACAATATTTCAATGCCTAAGTAAAACAGATTTAATTGCTAAACAAGATTTCAAGGAACTGAACTTCATTTTAATCACAAACAAGCTGCAAGACAACTTTCAATTACAGCAAGCTTTTTATTTTTCTCCAGCTGTGTGTCCCTGCTGATTCCTGAAATTACATGTAAGTTGTCCCAGATTTTGAAGTAGTGTACCTACTGAGGTTTTTCTTTTGTCAGTTGATGAAGTATCTGTGATTAGAACCTAAATAAATTGGCATTTATAAGATGCATTACCCCACCCTGTATATTTCAGGACATGATGATTGAGCATGAAGAAGGTCTGCACTATCCCCTAGTGACAAGAGTGTTCCTAATTAGGCTGCTGGTGTTACAAGTACTCACCTCTTCCGCAGGAACATCAAAAGATAATGTGGGAACTAAGCCCTTGAAAAAGTAATCTGTTGGGTATTAGACAATCAGGTCAATAATGCATTGTATTTTCAAAGTTCTACAAAGTTGCAGCTTTTAGAGAAGTTTGCTGTGTGAGATCCAGAGTTTATTAATTATTATCATCTTACTACAAAGTCCGACTTTAGGGGAAGTTGAAACAGATGTCCTTAATTTTGGAGAGTCAGAAGAAAATCTAGCTTTTAAGAGAAATCAAGGATAGCATTATTTAAAGATAGAGGAGAACAATGCTAATGGAACACAGAAAAGAAAAAAATGTTTTATTTCAACTTGCAGGATTTATTTGTTTTCCTTACTAACCTAATTACCATTACTATTACTAATTACTATTTTTTCCGTTGTGTCTTCTTTGACCCTTTATTTATTCAATAGTCACTCACCAAATATGTAACTGACAGCTATGATATGAAAATTTTTACTGCTTTTGCTAAGTTCTGATTCACACAAAGATATTTATAAAGACATAGGGGGATTGCAATAAAAGGTGAGATCAAGAATACCAGACAAGACAAAAGGTAAGAAAGATTTCAAGTAGAAGAGAAAAATGATATCAGATCACTCCAAGTCAAATTTGTATAATTTTATGAACAGATGTAAGGGGGTAGCTTATCCTAGAAATGAGAGAATAATATAAAGAAACAAAAGAAAAAAGAAATCAGCAACTGGGTCTCAGGATTATAAGTAATAACTTTTGGATCCGTTTTAGACTGGTAAAGATAGGTCGATGTAAAATTGTGAAAGACTATTCTCTTGGCAATGAAAGCCATTGGAAAGGCTTAACGAGAGCACTGCATTAAAAAAAAGGTTTGAGAAAATTAATGAGATGAAATATTTGAATATGTTTACAAGAGTGAGAAAGTGAGGGCAAGAAAATCACTTGAGGGAATTTTGCTAAAATTAGAGATATTTAATGGCTGAGGTGGGCGTAGACTCTAAGACTTACTCGCTGCTGGAGGTGTTGACTGTGAGACTTGAAGATAAGCTTTGAAAATTGGAAAATGTGTAAAGAAATAATGAACTGGAAAGATATGTTGATGGGTTGGGAAACAATGCAAGTTAAATGAAATTAAATTTTAAAATTGGCTTAAACTTAAAAATCCAAAAGTATTATTTTCTTTGTAATAAACTGCTTTGACTGAACATTGTAATTTGGGGTTTCAATAAAAAACATACAAACATTTATGTAACATATATGATCTTTCACAAGTTATAAATTTGGAGATGCAGAAAACAGTAACTATTTTTCCCATAACCTAACTTTCTCTATCAAGTTTCTCTACCCATTAACACACCATCATCACTGACAACAAAGACAATTTAAGAGATACGTATAAGAACATTGATAGAAAGATTGTGTGAAGATTTACACCTTTTCTAAAGAGGATTTCTTTACACTGAAGTCAGCTCAACTAATTTTGCAGAAATGCTCATCATGTCTGTGAATTTTAATTTATGGCAAAATTTCTGATCTTCAAAGTGACTGCCGATCCTGTTGCACAACTGCTGTGTTGTATAACTTTATTCTCATTTCCATGTAACTCTGAATCCTATTCCTTTTTAATCGCTAACTTGTGACATATAGTTTCATATCTCACTATCTATTGAACGTCTATTTCTTAATAACCATTTCTCATGTCATTTGATAATCTTATGGATTTAGGCACACAACCATATCACATATATATGTGGGTATGTGTGCAGGTAAAATCCTAGTGGGATGACACAGGAAAGAGTGTCTAAAGAAAGGGAAGAAATCACTGACCACCTGCCACACAGTAGAATATTTCCGTTTAGCAGAATACCTATTAATATATCGTTTTTCCTTATAGACCAGTTAGTTCCTCCTTGTCTCCCTAGATCTTTTCAAGTAATCTTTTATTGTGAATTAATTCAGCTCACAGGCAAATTTAAACTGAATGTAAAACCTAAAAATTATTATAAATATTTTAATTTATAATTAATAATATTTTAATTTAAAACAATATAGACTGTGATTTGTAGAATAGTGCTCATGGATATTTTATTTTAAAAACATTGCCCTTTGACATTACATGACTCTCATTTCTTTATTCTATACTAAACCACTAAATATTTAATACGTATTTAGATATTCATGTTTCCCCTGTTTAAAAAAAAAATTCAACTGAGTAAATCTGAAGATCGAATTGACTTTATTCAACAATCCATGAATCAGGCAGCATCCCATCTAGTAAGGAGAAAGGGCCTGGAAGGAACTATACAAAATGGAAGGTTTTTATAGAAAAGGGGCTGGACAAGGAGGTTACTAGCGAAAGAAAAGGAAAGATTGTTGAACCAAGGTCACCTTCCCTCAGGGGAAAGGGCAGGAGTTCTTATCATGCAGATTACCTCACCGTGGCTGACTGGGAAATTCCAGAGTGATTTATTTAAAATTTCACTCCTGAGAGAGGCAGAAACTGCAATTAGGTTATGTACTAAGTCTTGGTGATGTTTCCAACAAGTGGCTTCATTTTGTGCTGCTTATTTCATTTTTAACACCTCAGATTGAAAACCAACAAAAAATAATTTAATACCTTAATAAAATAAATGTATTTTAACTAGGGTACAGAGATTTTTATTCAAAATGTTTTCTTTCTTCATTAATTTCTACTTTCTATGAATCTATCAATTAGGTATTTTACATTTGTATAATATATACATAGAAAAGTAAATCTTTGTGTATCTATGGTGTATGTGTGAAATAAATCTCACAAGAAATAGCTTTACCTTGAAGTGAATATCAGTTTACTTCATTTACAATTTACTTCTAATATTTTAGAAGTTTGTATTTCACTGACATACATACTGTTAGGTAATATTTTAATAATGCATTTTAATAACTAATTCTAGTTATAACTTCTAGTATAACACTTATTGTTGGCATTAAAATTTTTTCTTATTGGAGAAAGGGTGAATCATGAAAAGTTTAAATTGTAAATTAACTTCCATTAGATCACAGTGCTTTGTGATATACTCAATAAATATTAAATTTTTGGTACTTAACTTGTATTATTCCTACTGATGCCAAAATCTCGGCCTCTGTGCACAGGTACCGACTGAATCCCAGAGACAGAGTTTTGGGTGAAGTAAAAAAGAATAGCTTTATTGCTTTGCCAGGCAAAGGGGGACACAGCAGGCTTGTGGCCCTCAAAACTGTGTGTCCCAACCTGGGAGCATTTGGTGAGCAGTTTTATATCGGTGGTTCAAGGGCAGCGTTAATGATGAGATTAGGGGTGTGCAGGGTCTGCACTCCTTTAATCTAGCCTCAGGTGGTGTCTTGAAGAGCTTCTCTGGTTCCTTTAATATGGAATGAAGAATGCTAACATCTTCCATTTGTTGGGGGTTTTAGTTCTGTAAAGAGCTCAAAGATATTATTATGTGTATCCCTTGAGGTGAAACCAGGATGCTGCCCCAAGACTGCACTATTGTTTCTTGACTGCTCCTCCTTTTTCTCTGAATTCCCTCCCTTCCCTGATTAGCAACCATTTGGATTTGCCCTTTGAAACTCAGGGAAGGTCATGAAGGCTGGAGTCTATTCCCTACAAGCAAGAAACTTGAGACACAGAAAGGCTTCCATGCCTAGGAACCCCAAAGGGTCCTGCTCGGTTTCACTATCAGAAATGTAAAATTTTAAAAAATAACCTATGATATCTTAATGAAAATATGATTATAATGGGATTATGTTTTCAATAAGCAAAAGCAAATAAATAACTTTAGTGTTTTGAATACAGGTCTCCTATATCAGTCAGTTTTCATTGTTGTGTGCAAGAAAAACTAAGCTTGGTTAGCTTAAGATGGGAATTAATTTATTGGAAAGATAATGGCTAGCTTGAAAATTCACAGGCTTGAAAAATAGGGACTAAGAGAGAGTTGGCTGCAGTAAAACAAAGAGGAGGTCAAGTCAGAGTAAGTCCTCTGCATATAGCACAGTTACCACTAATTATTCTCCATTTCATTCCAAAAGAGAGCCTTCTACAATGGCCAGGTGATTTCTGTATTGTTCCTGAGTATTTCAGCTGAGACAGGAGAGAAGGGGGCAAGGCACAACCTTTAAAAGAATGACATAGCTGTTGAGGACATAAACTGGTTAGAACCGATTAGGCTCAAGATGGCAGCAAGATTTGACTTCCAGTAGACCTTGAGCCGAACACTCTCATTGTAATACATTAGCATGCTAAATGATACACCACAGGTGCCATGACAGTTCTGAGGCTGACCACAAAAGGCCAAAAAGTGGGTGGTGACCCAATTCCTGGAAATCCCCATCCCTTCCCTGAAATAGTTGGATTAATCCTCCAACTCATTAACCTATGAAATTACACAGCCCATAAAAACTAATGACCCCATGTTTTGGGGCTGCTCTCACCTTCTGAGACAGACTGCATTCTACTTATGGAACGTGTATCTCTCTCAATAAACCTGCTTTCACTTTACTATGACTCACTCCTGAATTCTTTCCTGTGTGAGGTCAAGAACCTTTACTTGGTGGCCCAGTCCCAGGAACTGACACTAGTCCTGGGACATGACCATACTCTCCTGCAACATCTTTACAAAGGAAGAGAAAGAAGGTGGTCCTCTCCCCCTCCTCACTTTTCCTTTGATTATAAAAATGTAGTCCACTTAGTTCACATCACAGAACCCTTTTGCCTGCCCACTTGTATCCTCCACAAGCATCCCATATTAATAAATCTACATCTTTAAATTTTTTTTTAATTTTCTTGAAGTATATTTGATTTACAATGTTGTGTTAATTTCTGTAATACAGAAAAGTGATTCAGTTATACATATATATATTCTTTTTCATTATGGTTTATCACAGGATATTGAATATAGTTCCACATGTTATACAGCAGGACCTTGTTGTTTATCCAGCCTACATAAAATAGTATGCATCTGCTAATCCCAATCTCCCAGTCCTTCCCTCCCCTACCCTCTTCCCCTTGCCAACCACAAATATGTTCTAGATATCTGTGAGTCTGTATCTGTTTCATAGGTATGTTCATTTGTGTTGTAGTTTAGATTCCACATATAAGTGATATCATATCTTATCTGTCTTCCTCTTTCTGACTTACTTCACTAGTGTAATAATTTCTAGGTCCACCCATGTTGCTGCAAATGACATTATTTCATTTATTTTTTTAATGGCTGAGTAATATTCCATTGTGTATATATATATATATATATATATATATATATATATATACCACATCTTCTTTATCCATTCATCTGTTGATGGACATTTAGGTTGTTTCCATGTCTTGGCTATTGTGAATAGTGCTGCTATGAACATAGGGGTGCATGTATCTTTTTGAATTATAATTTTGTCTGGATATATGCCAAGGAGTGGGATTATTGGATCATATGGCAACTCTATTTTAAGTTTTTTGAGGAACCTCCATACTGTTTTCCATAGTGGCTGCACCAATTTACATTCCCACCAACAGTGTAGTAGTGTTCCCTTTTCTCCACACCCTTTCCAGCATTTATTGTTTGTAGAGTTTTTAATGATGACCATTCTGACCAGTGTGAATCTTGTAGTTTTGAATAGATCTACTTCTTACCTATCACTTTGCCTCTCATTAAATTCTTTCTGTGCCAAGACATAAAGAACCTGAGCTTCATTATGTCCTGAGATGAGTTGTGTGGTTTCAGTTGGAAGATTGTGTATTTGATCCCCATCTGAGGTGTGGTATCAGAACCACTGCCTCAAGATTCATAGTACCTAACAGGAGCATCTTATTGTTCAAGCCTAGAACAGAGCCCTGTGACCAGGATAATCAAAGAGAGGAAATAATGATCATCTTCCATTTGAACTATTTAGTCTAGGAAGAATACTAAATCTGAAAAATGATGCCTAGGTGTTTACAGGGATGTTAGATAATGGGACACTGATGAGTGCAAAGAAGATGAGTATAATTAAGAAAAAAGAAAAGGAATGTTACTTCAGCTAACTGGAACACTGATTATTAAAAGGGAGTGAAAAGACTTCTGGTTTCAGCTCCACCATGTGAAGAGTTTAGTGGTCATCTCTCCCATCTTTACAACAAATAAAAGATGAACAAACTCAGAATCGATGACTTTTTTAACACACAGGGCAAGATGCCACCTCAAAATCTGGAAAGATGAGTGAATTCAGACAGTCACAAATGAGATCTGCTTACCAGGAAAAGCTGCTATAGCCATAAACTGGTAGGAACAAATAAATGGTAATCTTAATGAATTGCTAGAGGCTAAGTGTGAATTAATATGAGAGTGAGAAACTTCTGGGGATCAGGTCTTAGGGAGCCTCACATACTTTTGTGGGTTTTAAGATCAGAAATCCCACCTATTTCTCACAGTGAAGAGCCTAGAAAGATCAACTCTTGGTTCTCACAGTGGGAGAGGAAGAGTGAAATTGTGAAATGAATCCATGAGCATTCTCTATAACAAAGTCCTGCTCTCCTGAAAAACACTTTACTAGAGATTACCCCACCTGTGGGAAGGGTATTTTTCATACTCCAGCCCCACCCAGACCCAGACTCACTTTCTCACTTAAAGAGGTGAGGGGGAGAATGGAAGCTAAGAAACAGTTGTGAAGTTCACATCTTGGGGACCTAGGCCCGTTATGATACTGATATTCATCATAACATTGGAGAAGTTTTTCATTTCCTCACACCTTACCACTAAACTAAGAGAGCTCTGCTATAATACCAGTGAATTACAACAGAAATAGCTGCAAGATGCAACATCTCTCAGAAGAGTAGTAAGTAGGGAAGCACAAAGTCAACACAAATAAGGACACTAGAGGAAATTGAAACCTCCGTCACCTACAGCTATATCAACCATTAAACACACTGGAACTCCCATTCATATTAATATGCAACCACACACTAACTACCTATTTACCTCCTGAGATATTGCAATTTGTAATAAGAAATATATATATATTTGGTCTTTGCTCCTATTTCTGGCACAGAGCTCTGAAACTCTTGGACTTTCCAAAGTAATAAGAGCAGTGGAAGCACCTCTGTTTTATAATATTTGGTCTTTTGTCAATCTTTCCTGAAATAGATCCAGAGTCATAAAGATGAAATGGGTGTCATAACAAGCCGCTTTCAACCACACCTGAGTTTATGTTAATGGGAAGACTTTTGGAAAGCCCTGAAAGATGGGGACTGGTTACCAGGGGAACCAATCAATATTAGAGTGTTGGAACTTTTAGTCTCACTGCTTGACCTCAGGGAAGGGGGAAGGAGCAGGAGGTGGAATCAGTCACCAATGACCAGTAAATTAACCAGTCATGCCTATGCAATGAAGCCTCCATAAAATCCCAAAAGGACCAGTTTCAGAGAGCTTCCAGGTTGGTGAACACATGGAGATGAAGAGAGTATGGCTGCCTGGAAAGCGCATGAAAGCTGTTTGATCCTTCCCCTACAACATGCCCTATGTAGCTCTTCATCTGACTGCTATTTTTTAGTCTCTAATAGAGCTTCATAATACCCTAGTAGTCTAGTAAGTAAATTGTTTTCCTGAGTTCTGTGAGCCACTGTAGAAATTTAACCAAACCCAAGAGAGGCCCATGGGAACCTCCAGTCTATCAGAAGCACAGGTAACAACCTGCATTTGTGATTGGTGTCTACAGTGTGAGGTGGGGGTGGGGGATGTCAATGAGAAAAATCAGTAGTCAATCTAAGAAAGAAATGGGAAATTGTATGCGAGCCAACATGTGGATTCTAACCTGGAGACAGTGTTTCAGAAAGCTCTAAGGACGGTTCTGCTCATTAGAGGTCAAAGCAGTTATACAAGCTTTTGAGACAAAGGGTTATACATCAAATGACGTATTGTTGATAGTTTACACAATCCAGATCTAAACATACAAAGTGAGTAGTGGGTCATCGGTCATCCTGGCCCTTTACAAGATTAAGAAGGAATGTTATCTCCTAAGGAGGTCTAATTAAGGCAGATGCACAGTACACTCTAACGGGGAGGGAGTAGGCCAAAATGGGCAAAGAAAAAGTTTGTGTTTAAATTTTGCCATAAAATATAAGTTTTATTTCATCAGGGGCAATCTTGTAAGCCTGAGTCCTTAACCTCCAGGTAGACAGTGTCAGAATTAAGTTAAATTGTATGACATAGATCTGGTGTCATAGATTAGCTTAATGTGTGAAAAACTTACACATCTGGTGTCAGAAATGAAGCAGTTGTTGTAGAGTAGTATTGACAGTGGAGGAGACACATAAGAGTATGTTTTTTTCTTTATACCTCCATTACTATTATCCAATACATCATGACTGGTTTTCAACAAAAAATTACAAGTAATGCTAAACAAGGAAAAATCACAGTCTGAAGAAGCAAAGTAAGCATCAGATTTGCATGCACATATGATAGATTTTGGAATTACCAGACAGAGATTTTAAAATAACTATGATCAATGTTAAGGGCTATAATGGAAAAAGTAGACAACATATAAGAACAGAGTAATAATGTAAGCAAAGAGATGGTTCTAAGTAAAAAATTCAAAAGGAAATGCTAGAAATAAAACATACCTTAACAGAAGTCAAGAATGCCTCTGATGTGCATATTAGTAGACTGAACATAACCAAGGAAAGAATCAATGACCTAAAACTGGTCAATAGAAACGCCCCAAACTGAAATGCAAAGAGAGAAAAATGAAAATTAACAGCAACAAAAACAGCATCCAGGAACTACTGAAAGATTTCAAAAGGTGTAACAAACATTTAAGGGTTGCTAGCTCTCTTTTCAGCACTGCATTCCTTATTGCTTTAGTGAACAGAATATCCTCTGGGTCCTCCCATCAAAAAGAATAGGCAGATGATTTTTATTAGTATATTTATTCTAATATTCCCACTTTTCTGAATCTTATCATCCTTTTTTCTACCATCTGCCATGCATTTGTGGCTTATCAATTTCACCATGGGATATTGCTTCTCCAAGATTCCCAAAGTCATCTTAGCAGCATGTTAGCACATTTCCCAGAATTCTCATCAGGGTGTTAAATCCTGCATTCTGAGAAAGTGCTGCTATATCAAAGAATTTATCCAATTTTAAATTACTTCCCAGCATCCTCAGGAGCCAGTGTCACACGTGGTTTCATAGCTCTAGCCAGAACATTTTGGATAACTCCTGCAGCTTCTTCATCACAGAGTCTCTTCTTTATTCAGACTGAGCACTTGCTTATCCACATTCTGTTGTGTTTTGATCTCAGTTATTCCTCTGGTAGTCAGGCGGGCAGGTGGGAATGGGTTAGGGCATGTTTTATTTTAAAATAGGGACTCTGTATTGTCTTTAAATAAGGGGGAACTAACATGGAAGAGTTGGCCACTTTGGTAAATCCAAAGTATTCCTGGGCATCTAAGGATTCATGATTTTGTGGTACACGGGCTTCTCACTGTTGTGGCCTCTCCCGTTGCAGAGCACAGTCTCCGGACACTCAGGCTCAGCGGCCATGGCTCACGGGCCCAGCCGCTCCGCGGCATGTGGGATCCTCCCCGACCGGGACACGAACCCGTGTCTCCTGCATCGGCAGGCGGACTCTCAACCACTGTGCCACCAGGGAAGCCCCAGGATTCATGAATTTTTAGTGCATCAATCCTCATGCTCCTAATCCAACTCATACAGTTCTCATTTTCTCTATAAAACGCCTAATCTTGGCATAAAAGATTTACTGGATTTGAGGATTTCAACTTTGACACTCTGCTACCCTCTTAACGAAATCCTGGGACTGTTTATTTCCTTCTGTCTTCTTGTTAAAGGAGATGATTATCTCTTAATAAGCTATCAGTGAGTCCCTCTAGTTTTCATATTTTGCCATAAACTGCTGATTATTTACCTTTAGCCTTTTACTGTCTTTAAAGAATCTGTTGACCTCAGCCATATTTTTATATGGTCCTTATAATCACTAATTCTCTTGTACCTCACAATGTTCTGCGATACTACACCTGACAACTCATATACTTACACTTACATCTCAGCCAAGTTCATCACCAGTCACAACTTTAACATTTGTACCATGACAATACACCGGGAGCGATCTATATTTCATGTACCAACAATGACAGGGTCCCCTTGCCAGCCTGCTACAAAATCCTATTTTATAATTTGTTTTCTCAAGTCAGTCGAGACACCAACTTAGTTTGAGTTTTGCAGGAAACAGACTTTTAGATGGACATTTGCATGCAATAAGTTTATCTGAAATTACCCTGGGGAGCAGCATCTCTAAGAGTGAAGGAAACAGATGTTGCTAGGATAAGCTGAACTGTGATGCATCTGCAACAGAGGCTTTAGCCAATCCTACAGGTAGCTGTGGAGCAGGGATGACCTTTCAGAATTAGATGCTAATATAGGCAAGAAGCCAGGTCTTATGATACACCCTGCTGACCAGTTATTGTATGAGGAAGTATTCATAATGTTAATGGCCAAAGACACAACAGTCAACTTTATTCTCCATTATTAACAGTCTCCATTTTTCTAAAGTTTACAAAAATAAAAGAAAATCAAGTCTCGACTTGTAGTGTTTACAGACTTCCGTGGTGTGTATATATATAATATATATATATATATATATGTATATATATATATATATATATATATATTCCTACCATCTCTGATTTTAAACTTTGATGTAAAAGGGCCTACCACAGAGTTGGGAAGAGATGTATAGCAACATGCACTTACAGAAATGCAAGAGATATAAAGACAATAGCACAAATAAGAGGAAAATGAAATGTAGTAAAATAGTTGAGAA
>NC_041220.1:84473530-84483352 GCF_002837175.3 Physeter macrocephalus | reverse complement strand
TATATATATATATATATATATATATATATATATATATATATATATTCCTACCATCGCTGATTTTAAACTTTGATGTAAAGGGGCCTACCACAGAGTTGGGAAGAGATGTATAGCAACATGCACTTACAGAAATGCAAGAGATATAAAGACAATAGCACAAATAAGAGGAAAATGAAATGTAGTAAAATAGTTGAGACATGATGACTTTTAAGTATTTAAAACACTTTAAGAATATAATTTAACTGTAACTACATAATTTAATTTTTAAACATAACTGTCAAAAACTAGATCACAAATTCTCTGTATGTTTACAAATTGTCCCTTACAAGCTACCACAAGCTGGCTTGAACAAACTACTACCTCCCACCATTAGACTCAATGAATATATGACCCATATTAAACTTAAATGTAACATATTAATTAGCATTTTTCTCAGCTGGCCGCTTGTTTTGGAAAACTAACACGCTATAAAGCCATGCTAAACACACCTTTTGCATTTCTCTATGTAACTGAGTTTCTAAGGTTTTCCTCTAGAACAGAGACGCCTGGAAGGGAGGCTGGTATGAACACTAAAACTTTTGTCCAAAAGTTGCATGTTTTATTGCCTTTTCTTCCTATTTCAAGGGGACATTCAGGATTATTCTAACTTTTTAGCTTTATACTCTTTCCATTTATATCTTAGCAGTAGAGGAGAACACTTGCAGCCTGTGGGTCAGAGAAAAAGGCAGCCAGAGATGAGGCCTGAGAACTGGGAGTGAACAACAGGTGTTAGTCCTCTTGCCTGACATTATAAGAGCTCACATTAATTAAGCAACTATCAAGAATTACACAAGGCATGTTACATGCATTATCACAATAAATGTTATTATTACCCACATTTATTTATGAGGGAATAGAGGCACCAAAATATTAAGCAAATTGTCCAAAGACACACAGTTCTTATTGAGCAGTGGAACCAAGATTAAGCCCAAGTTTTATAAGTTCAGAAGCTTACAAATTTCATGTGTTAACTACTTTAATTAAACATATCATTTGTGTAGGTCTTAATCATGAAAATAAATGTATTTTTAAAAATTCATGTGGCATGATTAACAACAGCATCGAGTTCAGTGTTATGCTTTAAATAGAAGCCATTATTAGTGTAATATAGCTGTCTTAACATATGGTTTATAAAAATAATAACAAATATAGTGATCATTTGTGCTTCTAAGTATTTACAAATAAGGCAAACAGAATAGGTAACGTTTCTACATCTGCTATCATGGAAACTAAAGAGAAAACACCAAAGTCAGGACTAGTAAGCTATTTACTAACCAATGTCTGGGACATTTTAAACAGGTAGCTTAAATAAATCCTAGTTGATTCAGTAGTTGAGACAATGTTCTTGAAAAGTTGGATCAATATCATTGTTGATTTGCTCAATTGTGTAAATTGTAGTGATTAATCTTATTTTAAAAAAATGTATTGGGGCAGGTAGAACAGAGGGGCATACAGCTTATGAAGGTGAATAATACAGACAACACTTCTCTAATAAGGAACTGTTAAGAATTCCTTATTAGAATTGTTAAGAATTGTTAAGAATTTATTTTTCCTTTGATATTGTATTTGTGGAAATATTTTCAGATACTCATAGAAATATAAACTTTAATTTAAAAAGCAACATATTATCCTTCTGCACATAAAGCATCACACGTTTCACCATAGTGACCAATCAATGTGGTGATGACTTTTCAAACAAGTTAGAAAATAAATTAAATTAATTTACACACCCTCAGGAAAAAAAAAATTACCTCAGATTCAACTTTCTAAGAACTCTGTTGAAGATAATTAGATATAGGTGAGTATAGAATATTAAATAGCACATAAAATTTTTTTTTAAGAGAACAGTGATATTTTATCCTTTGTTATATCATCTATCTATCTTCTATTTATCCATCAAATACATAGTGCTATCAATTTATCAAATGCAAATACATGTCATCAACAATTGTCATTACCTCAAATACATAAATAAATATTCATATAATATATACTTTTTTATAAACATTCATGTACCTGTTCACATATCCATTTTAGAATTATTCATAATTTTCTTATTAAAAGTAGATTTTGTGTGAGTACTGTAAGGTGAATGACCCTCTGAGTTCTCATTCCATCCATAGCTCCCTTTTGTGTCAAGTGCCCAGACATAGTTCCATGTATGTAGGTTGTCATGCCTTGGGTCTGATGACCAGAAGGATTTCCTCAGACCTGATTGCGCTATAGATTGTCGACTGACCAAAAGTTACATTGAATATAAGGAAGGCCAGTGGCTTTATGAGGAAGACTGATTTAGACACTCTGTTAACCTACCCAATCAAATCTCTTTTTGGGACTTGGTTAACATGAGATAGACAAGGGATTTTTGCAGGCAGTTGAGTGGAGCAAAATCCAAGTGATACATAGAGAAAGTATTCAGAATAATCCATTTCACGGTAAAAACCAGGAATAAAAAGAAGTGTAAGGGTAAAGGTAAAATAGAAAAAAGAAAGTAGAAATATGAGAAACAGATGCAGTGGACACCACAGCAATCAATTTGCATGACTTGAGTCATGAATTGTTTTGGTGATGTTAGACCTGATATGCTAACATACATGACATTTCACTTGACCTTGGTGCTTTCATTTTATTTGTTAAAGCATTTTCTTTCTCTTATGCACAGTTGTACCGTAAAATGTCCAAACCAGTAGAGATAAGCTAAACATATTACTGTTGCTTCTTATCTGAGTCAAGCTAATACAATACGAATATACATACATAAAAAAGTTTGTATATATGTATACAAAAATTTACTAAGCAATTTACATCTTTCTTCTCCTTTCATCTTAAAATGATTATATGTTCCTTGTTCTTTCTGTTTTTGGAAAAAACTTCAAAGGCTCTTTTGAGAAGTTACAGAGACCCCAATTTTTAAAATGTTCACAAAGGAAGTGGCAGGCAATTATAAGTTTCTCATCACCAGATAGTTATATTCACAGAAAAAAAAATGTAGAAATTTACATCCATCATCCATTCCATACATCTCTTAGAAGTTGGTATTCTTGCTGAAATTTCAGGTCTGTTTTTGTTGAAGAAAGGAACAACATACAGATTCATTATAAGGGAATATTACTGAACTTCATCTCTTCTTCATGGCAGGGAAGAATAGCTCTCTTTGTGAGTGAAGCAAAAAATCAGTGTGAAAGCAAAGAATAGAATGAATCTTACCAATGTGAACTAGCCCAAGGAATTCAAAGACCTAGGAATACTCTGACAAATTTACAGGAGACATAGCATTCCATTTGTGTTCTAACCTACCCACAAGCTTATGGTTTAGGTTACACTCCTTCTGGATTCATGGGAGCAGCACAGTCCTGCTATTATATCAAGTGACATTATGGGGAAATGCTCTAACAATGTATGAAGCTTAACATTTGGAAAGTGTTTATGTCATCAGAAACCATCTAGGTCAATCTTCTGTTATTTTGGTTAAGAAAGGGTAAGCTGTGACGAAGTGAGAGAGTGGCATGGACATATATACACTACCAAATGTAAATTAGATAGCTAGTGGGAAGCTGCCGCATAGCACAGGGAGATCACCTCTGTGCTTTGTGACCACCTAGAGGGGTGGGATAGGGAGGGTGGGAGGGAGGGGGACGCAAGAGGGAAGAGATATGGGAACATATGTATATGTATAACTGATTCACTTTGTTGTAAAGCAGAAACTAACACACCATTGTAAAACAGTTATACTCCAATAAAGATGCTAAAACAAACAAACAAACAAAAAACATGAGGCCCAGAAACATTAAGTAACTAGTTCAAGGTCACAAATGTAGCTATTATCAGATCCAGGACAACAACATGGTTTTTTAAATTCCTATTTCAATTTTTATTCTACTTCCTATGTTTTTTCCACTTTTGCATGGATTCAGTCATTTCTGCCTGAAGATACAATCTTCAACTGATGCTCACAGGGTTTATGTTTGTACCTGATTTAAAATCTGGCCAATGGCAAGACTTACTGCATCACAGTAAACTGAGTTTCAAAGAGTTTTAAATAAATTACCCTTAGTAACAGAGCTTAACAAAGTGGAAAAGTTAAAGTGTGTGAACCTGATTCTTGAGAAAAACCTCAGTTTGTACTCAGGTTCTGCCTAGTCTCCATTTCTGCACACAATCCAATTTCACTTAAGACTGTAAATATTGCCTTCTTAGTAGACTGAACGTCTTATTCTGAATGTTTCTGCCCTTTGTACTCTTCCATTCCTTGAATTTGAGATTAGTTTTGAGCAACAGAACAATGGAAAATCTCTGCCAGAACTTCTTATCAGCTTGGAGCTTTAGCATTTCTCAATTTGATCTTTCCTTTTGTCATGTATATCATGGATCTTGTACATCAATATTGTTGGAGGAGTTATAGACTCTTTTATGTATTTAACAGTATGTCTTCTGGGGAATAAATATTGAGTTTAGAATATAAATTTACATGATATGCCAAAGAAGTAATAACTTCAGGTGTTCCAATGCATAAACCTTCCAAAAGGACTGAAGAATTAAACTTGTAACAAAAAGGAGAAAAACTTTCATTTTAAGAGTTTATAGTATGGCTTCTCCCTCTCTGCAAAAATAAATACACAAATACATAAACAGATAAATAAAAATGACCAATCAATGAAAATATGGCAAAACAATTTCAGTTATTTATTTGGCCAATCATTCATTCAATGAATATTTTCTGAGCTTCAATACATAAAGAATACTAGGCTGAATGCTGTAGAATATCTGAGGCCTTGGTGTTCTATGCAACTCACTTAAAAGATTATAAACATGAATGGTAGCACACATAGTGGTGCTATGTGTAATGAGATGGATGGAATGTTTACTGTTACCCAATAAAGAAATATTATAGTAAATAGAGCAGATAGTCAACCATTATGATTGACCACAATTTGAAGCATTCTTTCATAGCGTACATAGCCATTTAAAGCCCAAAGGGAAAAATTATTTAAAAAGTAAAACAGCATGAAATTAAATATAACAATGGTTTATAAAGGTTTGTGGAATGATTTTTTTCCCCCTCAGTGTTCTACTTTGCTTTCTAAAACAATGCATTTCACTTTCTAAATGATGTTAAAATGAATAACACCTAATAATAAGTCTAGAAGTATTAGGGATGCTTTGAAAATATTATAGCTAAAAATGCTGGATTTACTAGTTTATTCATGTAACTGTGATTTGTGTGGCTTATAACTTTGAGGTGCTTCACACAATTGACAATAAAAAAACAATTTTCCTCATAAGTACTTAAAAAATACAGACCATTTATTAAAAACTTGATTACTATGCACTGATAATAGAATTTCTTTCTACCATTCTAAGGCACTTCAGCTATCTTTGAAGCATAGGGAAAAAATGTGATTTCTAGAAATAAAAGGAGTAAAAGTTGCTTGTATCTTTATTGGATTCATTAAAAATTACCACACAATTAGTATAATTTAGTAAACTGTGTCTTTATGGAATACAGACTGATTCAAATATTTTTGTGCAAAATGTTCTTTGCAGTAATGAATGTATTCAGCCAAATTTGTGTGGGTAAGCTTTTCTAAATTTCAAAAATTCTAATTTTCTGATTATATTACAAAGCAGCACTCAGTTGATGTTTTTGTATTTATCTATCATCTTACATCAATTGGTTTTCCAGAAGGATTTTCTAAAGCCAGGAAAAATGGTAGTCAAATCAATGTGAACATATTAACAAAACTTCAAATGCATTCTACATGCTCTATTAACCATTATTCAATTATTTTACTCATTTGAAAATACGTTTTACTCATCATTTTGTCTCAGATAAAATTTCTTCTTTCAAACAGTGCTATACTGTTCCTTATAATTGTCCCTGGGGATTATAATCAAAGGGAGATATGAGAAATGCAACATGCTTTGGAACCATCCACGCATTCAGTGTTCAGTCTACTGAATAAGGAACACTGAACAGATATGTAATTAAGCACAATAACAGCTGTGCTCATGAAATAGGAAGAAGATTAAAAAGTAATCCTGGATACTCAATTTTTTAGATCAAATATGAATGTAATTAGAATACTGTGATGTTACTTAATTTTAAATATAACTGGAAATTTGACATCAGTCTAACCCCTTAAAGATAAATTTATAGAAATCAAAGACAACCTTGAATATTTGAGGATTGGTTCTACATAGCTTTGAATATCTATTCAGTCATTCTTTTTTTTTTTTCATTTGCTCAATATTTTAATACTTACCCAATCCATTACTGGAAAACATTATACTAACTTTTGGGGTGAAAAAAACAAGAGAGGAATAGACATGCCCTATGAAATCAAGTAAATCCATTAGAGCCAAAAATGCTATAAAGAAAGGCTACAAAAATGGACATGACTTTCAATATTGGTTTTGTTAATGTTTTAGTTTGGTACTTAATTAATTCAATGATTGTATGTTTATGTTGTATCTCTGGATTTAATATCTTGTGCCATGTTATATTTGGGGTGCCAGATGAAAATGTATATTTGAGTATTAGCAATAATCATTTTGAATAGAAAGAGTGTTTCTTGCCAGCCCTATATGAGTAAGTAATTTAATTTCTCTGACTCTTACTTTTCTCTTCTGTAAAAAATAAAAGAGCAACATATAGGGTTTTTTGAATTTTATTTTGTTTATTTTTTTAAACAGTGGGTTCTTATTAGTTATCTATTTTATACATATGAGTGTATATATGTCAATCCCAATCTCCAAATTCATCCCGCCACCACCACCACCCCACCCTGCTGTCCCCCTTGGTATCCATAAGTTTGTTCTCTATATCTGTGTCTCTGTTTCTGCCTTGCAAACCACTTCATCTGTACCATTTTTCTAGATTCCACATATATGCATTAATATACAATATTTGTTTTTCACTTTCTGACTTACTTCACTCTGTATGACAGTCTCTAGGTCCATCCACGTCTCTACAAATGACTGAATTTCATTCCTTTTTATGGCTGAGTAATATTCATTGTATATATGTACCACATCTTCTTTATCCATTTGTCTGTCGATGGGCATTTAGATTGCTTCCATGACCTGGCTATTGTAAATAGTGCTGCAATGAATATTGGGGTACATGTGTCTTTTTCAATTACGGTTTTCTCTGGGTATATGGCAGTAGTGGGATTGCTGGGTCATATGGTAATTCTATTATTAGTTTTTTAAGGAACCGCCTCACTTTATCCATTTGTCTGTCGATGGGCATTTAGATTGCTTCCATGACCTGGCTATTGTAAATAGTGCTGCAATGAATATTGGGGTACATGTGTCTTTTTCAATTATGGTTTTCTCTGGGTATATGGCAGTAGTGGGATTGCTGGGTCATATGGTAATTCTATTTTTAGTTTTTTAAGGAACCGCCTCACTGTTCTCCACAGTGACTGTATCAATTTACTTTCCCACCAACAGTGCAAGAGGGTTCCCTTTTCTCCACACCCTCTCCAGCGTTTGATGTTTGTAGATATTCTGAAGATGCCCATTCTAACCAGTTTGAGGTGATAACTCATTGTAGTTTTGATTTGCATTTCTGTAATTACTAGTGATGTTCAGCAGCTTTTCATGTGCCTCTTGGCCATCTGTATGTCTTCTTTGCAGAGATGTCTAGTTAGATCTTCTGCCCATTTTTTGATTTGGTTGTTTGTTTTTGTAATATTGAGCTGCATGTGTTGTTTATATATTTTGGAGATTAATCCTTTGTCCGCTGATTTGTTTGCAAATATTTTCTCCCATTCTGAGGATTGTCTTTTCATCTTGTTTATAGTTTCCTTTGCTGTGCAAACGCTTTTAAGTTTCATTAGGTCCATTTGTTTTCTTTTTTATCTTTTATTTTCATTACTCTAGGAGGTGGGTCAAAAAAGATCTTGCTGTGATTTATGTCCAAGAGTGTTCTTCCTATGTTTTCCTCTAAGAGTTTTATAGTGTCCAGTCTTTCATTTAGGTCTTTAATCCAGTTTTAGTTTATTTTTGTGTATGGTGTTAGGAACTGTTCTAATTTCATTCTTTTACATGTAGCTGTCTAGTTTTCCCAAAACCACTTATTGAAGAGGCTGTCTTTTCTCCATTGTATATCCTTGCCTCCTTTGTCATTGATTAGTTGACCATAGGTATGTGGGTTTATCTCTGGCCTTTCTATCCTGTTCCATTGATCTATATGTCTGTTTTTGTGCCTGTACCATATTGTCTTGATTACTGTAGCTTTGTTGTATAGTCTGAAGTCAGGGAGTTTGATTCCTCCAGCTCCATTTTTTTCCCTCAAGATTGCTTTGGCTATTCGGGGTCTTTTGTGTTTCCATACAAATTTTAAGATCTTTTGTTTAAATTCTGTAAAAAATGCTAATGGTAATTTGATAGGGATTGCAATGAATCTGTAGATTGCTTTGGGTAGTTTAGTCATTTTCACAATGTTGATTCTTCCAATCCAAGAACATGGTATATCTCTCCATTTGTTTGTGTCATCTTTGATTTCCTTCATCAGTGTCTTATAGTTTTCTGAGTACAGGTCTTTTACCTCCTTTAGTAGGTTTATTCCTAGGTATTCTTTTTGTCGCAATGGTGGATGGGATTGTTTCCTTAATTTCTCTTTCTGATCTTTCGTTGTTTGTTTATAGGAAGACAAGAGATTTCTGTGAATTAATTTTTTATCCTGCAAATGTACCAAATTCATTGATTAGCTCTAGTAATTATCTGGTGGCAACTTTAGGATTCTTTATATATAGTATCATGTCATCTGAAAACAGTGACAGTTTAACTTCTTCTTTTTGAATTTGTATTCCCTTTATTTCTTTTCTTTTTGATTGCCCTGGCTAGAAATTCTAAAACTATGTTGAATAATAGTTGTGGGAGTGGACATCCTTGTCTTTTTCCTGATCACGGAGGACATGCTTTCAGTTTTTCACCATTGAGAGTGCTGTTTGCTGTAGGTTTTTCATATATGGCCTTTATTATGTTGAGGTAGGTTCTCTCTATGCCCACTTTCTGGAGAGTTTTGATCATAAATGGGTGTTGAATTTTGTCAAAAGCTTTTTCTGCATCTATTGAGATTATCAAATGATTTTTATTTTTCAATTTGTTAATATGGTGTGTCACATTGATTGATATGCATATATTGAAGAATCCTAGCATCCCTGGGATAAATCCCACCTCATCATGGTGTATGATCCTTTTAATGTGTTTCTGGATTCTGTTTGCTATTATTTTGTTGAGGATTTTTGCATCTATATTCATTAGTGATATTGGTCTGTAATTTTCTTTTTTTGTAGTATCTCTGTCTGGTCTTGTTATCAGGGTGATTGTGGCCTTGTAGAATGGGTTTGGGAGTGTTCCTTCCTCTGCAGTTTTTTGGAAGAGTTTGAGTAGGATGGGTTTTAGCTCTTCTCTAAATGTTTGATAGTGTTCACCTGTGAAGCCATCTGGTCCTGGACTTTTGCTTGTTTGCAGATTTTAAATCACACTTTCAATTTTTTACTTGTGATTGGTCTGTTCATAAATTCTATTTCTTCCTGGTTCAGTCTTGGAAGGTTATACCTTTCTAAGAATTTGTCCATT
Organism: Physeter macrocephalus; assembly: GCF_002837175.3. Lineage (NCBI taxonomy): Eukaryota > Metazoa > Chordata > Mammalia > Artiodactyla > Physeteridae > Physeter > Physeter macrocephalus. Next base: position 84,473,722 of record NC_041220.1, on the reverse strand, counting down.
TCTTCCAGGTTGTCAATTTTATTCTCTTAGAGTTGCTTGTAGTAGTAGCTTATGATGGGATTGCTGGGTCATATGGTAATTCTATTTTTAGTTTTTTAAGGAACCGCCTCACTGTTCTCCACAGTGACTGTATCAATTTACTTTCCCACCAACAGTGCAAGAGGGTTCCCTTTTCTCCACACCCTCTCCAGC
>NC_041220.1:84399965-84472035 GCF_002837175.3 Physeter macrocephalus | reverse complement strand
GAATTCACCTGTGAAGCCATCTGACCCTGGACTTTTGTTTGTTGGAAGATTTTTAATCACAGTTTCAATTTCTTTACTTGTGATTGGTCTGTTCATAAATTCTATTTCTTCCTGGTTCAGTCTTGGAAGGTTATACCTTTCTAAGAATTTGTCCATTTCTTCCAGGTTGTCAATTTTATTCTCTTAGAGTTGCTTGTAGTAGTAGCTTATGATGCTTTGTATTTCTGCGGTGTCTGTTGTAATTTCTCCTTTTTCATTTCTAATTTTATTGGTTTGAATCCTTTCCCTCCTTTTCTTGATGAGTCTGGCTAAAGGTTTATCAATTTTGTTTATCTTTCAAAGAACCAGCTTTTAGTTTTATTGATATTTACTATTGTTTCCTTCATTTCTTTTTCATTTATTTTTGATCTGATCTTTATGATTTCTTTCCTTCTGTTAATTTTGGGGTTTTTTTGTTCTTCTCTCTCTAATTGCTTTAGGTGTAAGGTTAGTTTGTTTATTTGAGATATTTCTTGTTTCTTGAGGTAGGATTGTATTGCTATAAACTTCCCTCTTAGAACTGTTTTTGCTGCATCCGATAGGTTTTTGATCGTCGTGTTTTCATTTTCATTTGTCTCTAGGTATTTTTTGATTTCCTCTTTGATTTCTTCAGTGATCTCTTGATTATTTAGTAATGTATAGTTTAGCCTCCATCTGTCTGTGTTTTTTACATTTATTTCTCTGTAATTTATTTCTCATCTTATAGCTTTGTGGTCAGAAAAGATGCTTTAGATGATTTCAGTTTTCTTACATTTACCAAGGCTTGATGTGTGACCCAAGATGTGATCTATTCTGAAGAATGTTCCATGTGCACTTTAGAAGAATGTGTAATCTGCTGTTTCAGCTGGAATATCCTATAAATATCAGTGAAATCTATCTGTTCTATTGTGTCATTTAAAGCTTGTGTTTCCTTATTAATTTTCTGCCTGTATGACATGTCCATTGGTGTAAGTGAGGTGTTAAAGTCCCCCTCTATTATTGTGTTACTGTCAATTTCCTCTTTTATACCTGTTAGCATTTGCCTTATGTATTGACGTGCTCCTATATTGGGTGCATATATATTTATAATTGTTATATCTTCTTCTTGAATTGATCCACTGTTCATTATGTAGTGTCCTTCCTTGTTTCTTGTAACATTCTTTATTTTAAAGTCTATTTTATCTGATATGAGTATTGCTACTCCAGCTTTCTTTTGATTTCCATTTGCATGGAATATCTTTTCCATCCCCTCATTTTCAGTCTGTATGTGTCCCTAGGTCTGAAGTGAGTCACTCGTAGACCATCACTTTAAGTATGTCAAGCCAGTCCCTTCTGGCTTGTAGAGTTTCTTCTGAGAAATCAGCTGTTAAACTTTTGGGAGTTCCCTTGTATGTTATTTGTCATTTTCCCTTGTTTTTAATAATTTTTCTTTGGCTTTAGTTTAGTCATTTTGATTACTATGTGTCTTGGTATGTTTCTCCTTGGTTTTATCCTGTCTGGGACTCTCTGTGCTTCCTGGACTTAGGTGGCTATTTCCTTTCCCATATTTGGGAAGTTTTCAACTATAATCTCTTCAAATATTTTCTTGGGTCCTTTCTCTCTCTCTTCTCCTTCTGGGACCCCTATAATGTGAATGTTCGTGCATTTAATGTTGTCCCAGAAGTCTCTTAGGCTGTCTTAATTTCTTTTCACTTTTTTCTCTTTATTCTGTTCTGCAGCAGTGAATTCCACCATTCTGTCTTCCAGGTGACTTATCCTTTCTTCTGCCTCAGTTATTCTGCTATTGATTCCTTCTAGTGTAGTTTTCATTTCAGTTATTATATTGTTTATCTCTGTTTGCTTGTTCTTTAATTCTTTTATATGTCTGTTAAACATTTCTTGCATCTTCTCGATCTTTGCCTCCATTCTTTTTCCGAGGTCCTGGATCATCTTCACTCTCATTATTCTGAGTTCTTTTTCTGGAAGGTTGCCTATTTCCACTTCATTTAATTGTTTTTCTGGGGTTTTATCTTATTACTTCATCTTGTACATAGCCCCCTGCCTTTTCATTTTGTCTATCTTTCTGTGAATGTGGTTTCCATTCCACAGGCTGGCTGCAGGATTCAGCATACAGTTTTAAATAATATTGGCACTCTCTTTTGAATAAAGGATGCAGCAACTTTACAATTTCCTGTTCCAGAGATTATAGTAAAAGTAAAAGCTTCAGAAATAAATATCCTCAAATTCACCATGAATGATTTGATGTGCAATTTCTGGAATGCTTTCAACAATGGAAGAAGATGGATGTGTTTTGAATGATTTTACAGTTTTATATGGATTGAGATAGGGGAGGATAAATAAGTCAAAGGGAATTAGTCAGCTTTGATAAGAGGGGTTCGTATGAAGGAGTAGAAGATGATTAAAGTGAATCTCAAGTTTGGAAGATGAATGTAGTTTGATTCTACAAAACAATTGAAGAACTTTAGAAGAAACCTTATTGACTATAAGAATGATAATGAAGTCAGTGGCAGAGAGCAAGAGATAATAATTGTTGAATTAATAAAACAAATTTGAATACATATTTTCATTAAAATTCAATAAATTTTAAAATATATATAGGAAATATTTTGTCATCTAAAATTATTCTTAAGTAAAAAGCTTGAAAACAGGAATTAAAAACAGCTGTAACCCCCTCCTGAAATATAACCACCATTAACGTTTTGGTGCTTGCTCCTCCATATGTATTTCTATTCAATAGAAAAACACGAGCCCTTTTTTTCTTATGTTTTATAAAAAACGGTATGAATCTTTAGCTACAGTTTGAACACAACTTTTCCACTTATTTTTCACCAATCACTTTTTTTATAAGGGGATTAATTTTGCTGTAACCATCTCTTAAAATACTTACTGAAAGGCAGCATTCTGCCCATATGTGCATACAATAATAGAAGTTCTGATATCAATTCTTACATTAAAAAAGAAAAATACTTTTCAATATATTCTTGAAATATTAACTCAGTGTGTTAGAAATCTGAGTTGCTTTAGTTAGCTTGCATTACAAACTGACCTAAACTGATTTGTTTTTTAGATCTATGAGAATTTTTGAGTAACCATTGGTAGCTTCCAATTGCTAGAAATAAGTTGGAACTGAACATTTTATCTCCAAGAAACTTACTCCCACAAGGGATGTTACAATAAAAATCAGCCTCGGTTCAAATTCTGTCACATTTTTTAGCAAGCGTATGTGCACATGTGAACACATACATACACACATACAATCTCTTCTGCAAACCTGGTGAAGTTTCTATTCTATGCATTTTAGGCAATCCAATAAGTTCCTTGTATGGAAAGACTTCAGGATTTAGTTATCTTTGGGGAAGGATCAGATGACAAAATCGTCTGTTATTTGAACAAAAGAGGGGCGAGATTGTAAACCTAGGACTCCATTCTGAATGGTACTGCTGTATTCACTAGATTCTTTTACTCTTCTTAACAAAATGGAAGTTCCTACAAGTATTTCTTCATTATCTGAATATTTTTACTACAGCTTATTTTATCAATGAAAATCACTTCTAATAATCACTGTGCTAATTCACAAGCTCTTTAATGCTGAGTGGATATAAAGATAGGGCTAGTGGTTATTTCTGGAGTAGTGCTTTGTAATTATATTTTAACATGCTAAATCAGACCAATGAGGAGATGATTTACAACTATATCATCTATCATTATTTATATCTTTATGTATCTACCCTTTATATTGAAATATTTTAAATTAAATTATAAATAATATGATAAGAACTGTTTGTTTATTTCTGGTCCCTTAGGCTAAATTTGACCTTCACTCAAAAGTCATTGTTGTCACACACAAATAAAGGGATATTGTTCTTATAATTTCCCAAGAGTCTGCTGTTAATTTGTATCAGGGGAAATTCTACTCTATAGGATTTTCTTTTTTAAAAAAAAAAAAAAAATTATTTATTTATTTTTGGCTGCATTGGGTCTTCATTGCTGTGTGCAGGCTTTCTCTAGTTGCAGTGAGTGGGGACGACTCTTCACTGCAGTGCACAGACTTCTCATTTCGGTGGCTTCTCTTGTTGCGGAGCACGGGCTCTAGGTGCATGGGCTTCAGTAGTTGTGGCTCACGGGCTAAGAGTGCAGTAGTTGTTGTGCACAGGCTTAGTTGCTTAGTTGCTCTGCGGTATGTGGGATCTTCCCAGACCAGGGCTCAAACCCATGTCCCCTGCATTGGCTGGTGGATTCTTAACCACTGTGCCATGAAGGAAGTCCTATATAGGATTTTCATAAAGAGCTAACACCTTATATCCACTCTGTGCTGAACGTTGTACAGCTTACCAACATTCTTATTCAGAAGAACTCTTCTCCAGAGTAGTGCACTCAGTGGATAACCCTCAGCTGTTAGCCATTTTGAGAGTTGAATCAGTGAAGATAGGCACCTTAGCCAATGCTGCACTGCCTTCCTGTGGTGGCCATAAGTAATATACATCTAAAATAAAGGTCTGGCCTTCTTGTCCCTACTCAGGACAACTCGAGTCATTCTAGCTTCACAGCTTTTCTAGGGGTTGGCTGAGGCTGTCATTGGGCCTACATTGCTGCTCAGTTTCTCCATCTGGGCAAATCCTGCTTCCTTCTCCCTTGCATGGGTATTGATCCCATGGATGATCCATACTTCATCTTTTCAGATAACCAAACAGATGATCTACTTCTTTGCCACCATGACCTTTCCATAAGGACAATGCATTTCAACTCATGGAGTTAAAACATTGTTACATAACATAGGACAGTAGTGTCTGGTTTTCCTGTAGTGTTCCATGTCCTCCTGAGATCAACACAAGCTTTTTTGAAAACTGTGATGAAATTCTTTTTTACATCTCTTGACAGCTTAATATAAGTTTCATTATTGGTTATAACCAGTCATGCATTTTTAAATTTAATGTTAATATTAGTAATATATATTTATTTATTATTATTTCTATTTTGGAAAAGGTGCAAAGAGCTTAAAAAGTTTCTTGCAGGTCATCTAGCTAGTAAATATCTGGGCTGGAATAAACATTATGATATATTACAGAATCAAGATGGAACTGGAGTACAGGTAGAACTTTATTTAAAACTAGAAATATACATTTAAATTCTCAAATATTTGTCAAATGAAACATTAAAATATCAGGTATGTGTCTATCATTCTCTTTTCTGTGTGTCATTCTTAACAGAATTAAGGAACTTGATATTTTAAATGAACAAACAGAAAAGTGTTTTTAGCTGAGGATACAGCTTTGTGTTGTTTAGTTAGAAATAGAAGTTGCAGTAAAATTATTTTGCCCAATATTTTTGTCCTCACAGCAAAACTATTCTGCTAGATTTTATGTCCTTCTGAGAGAGATTGTTGGTATATTTAATCTATTGAACAGAGCAATGTATTTTTATAGTGGACTACTAATATTAATAGTAAATCAAAAAACAGAGATGTACCTGGAAAGAACGAGTAAATCAGAATATGCCCAAGCAGAATAGAACATAGAAGAAGAACTTGAAAGCTCATCTGGGTCCAATCCAAGAGAACAGCACTGATCTGAGAGAAACTCAAGGAGAAGGACCAAAATGAGCAACCTACTAGAGCAACCACCCACGTTCCTTTAGGACGCAGCGTTTTGCTTTTATTTCTCCAGTTTTAGAAAATTAAGGTGTAAAGTATTTCTGAGAAACTTTGAAATCAAACAGCTTAATTTAAATCATGGTAGAATTCAGCATAAAATACTCTAGAATATAAAACACACACACATTTAGGATCGAAAGCTTTGAAGTTTTGAGTTCTCAGAATAAATTATAAAACCAAAGGGAGACATTTTAAATTGTGTAGAGTATATTTTAATAATTAAGAAATAATAAAATCAGTTTAATCCACATATTTGTGTGCATATGCACACACACATATTCATGCCACACAACCGTGTACACATTATGTACATGTTGTACACACACACACACACACACACACACACACATATATATATATTCAAGATACTAGGGATTTTCAAAGGCCATCAATTTTCTCCACATGGTTTTGGAGTCAATTGATATATACAAAAGCATGAAAGAGGAGATCAGATTATCAGCTTTATTAGTGATAAATGTTAGATTACAATACATGGCTCAGATGCACACTAAATGGACTTTATAACCCATTCATAAGTGTGGGACAGCAGACCTGAGTGCTTATTTTATACAGGTCAACTTTCTTAAAGAAAACAAGAAAGGAGCTGATTGATCTGAGCATGCCCACACTTTTCATCCAGTGACATTAATCAGTTAGCTCACATCTCCTCTAGGAAAAGAATAGAATAAAAGTTGACTAAAGGCCAACAGTTAGATTCCAAATAAGTTTCTTTACATGGAACATGAGGAGTCAAGTATAATTGGTTGTGTCTGTGTGTTTGTATATGCACATACTTTTACTGACATAAAACTACTCCCAATGATTTCAGTGTTCTTTTTGTTTCAGAATTCTTATTAATATGGTTAAGTATAGCCGCCTAATTAAGAGGGCTAGTGCTTATTTTATACAGGTCAACTTTCTTAAAGAAAACAAGAAAGGAGCTGATTGATCTGAGCATGCCCACACTTTTCATCCAGTGACATTAATCAGTTAGCTCACATCTCCTCTAGGAAAAGAATAGAATAAAAGTTGACTAAAGGCCAACAGTTAGATTCCAAATAAGTTTCTTTACATGGAACATGAGGAGTCAAGTATAATTGGTTGTGTCTGTGTGTTTGTATATGCACATACTTTTACTGACATAAAACTACTCCCAATGATTTCAGTGTTCTTTTTGTTTCAGAATTCTTATTAATATGGTTAAGTATAGCCTAATTAAGAGGGCTTTGTAAAAAATATATGCTTGTATTTGTTATTACTTTATGAACCATCTACCATCTTGCTGTCCCTTTTTAGTGTTAATTATGTGAAATCACAGTATTGTAAAAGGATATTACAAACAATTTATCTCACCTGTAAGCAAATTAAACATTAAATGAATGTCAGTAGGCCATGTGATGGCCTTTGTTCATGACTGCAATTTTTAGTGTTGAGTGACATATATGTTGCCTCACTTTTAAAAAACAAAATGATTTTTGAACAAAAGAAACTCAAAAGATAAAACCTGATTAATTCACACAGAGGGTTTCAGCAAACTGTGACTATTTTAACATCAATATATTTATTTATTCCTCAACAATTGTTGATTCTCTACTATATTCCAGATACTTTAGCAATCACTAAGAATACAAGAGTAAAGGATATAATGAGATATGTTACATAAATACAAGATTGTGATATAATCTGGTGAATTCTAAAAGGAATTCTTATTTTTTCATGTTATAAAAGGACTCTACTTCATTCCTATAAAGGAATGCAATCTACTTCATTCTAAGTAAGGGAAGTTCTGAAATGAATATAACCATATTCTTTCCACCCCCTCACTCTTCCACATAATTAAGAGCAATATGAATATGAATGGCCAGAATCTAGGATGTTTACTGAGACATGTGTTTATCTGGAGACAAGGTCACCAACTTATAAGTCCATGGGTTTTATTACATTAACTCTTCTGCCAGAAACTGGATGCTAATTAAGTATTCAACACACCAAGGAGCTGGATAGTAACTAATTAGAAAGAATCTACTGTGCAGATCAAACTCAACCTACTTCTTATTGTCTACATTTAGGCATGGAATAAGAGGCTTTAAAATGTGTGGTCTTTGACCTGTTTTACTAAGAATCACTGTAGGTTAGGGGTTATTAAAACTCAGCTGTGCAATAATAAAGCCAATAGTTTGAGTCTTATTAGGGTTTTTTTTTCCCCCTCTTTATATTTTATTCGTTAGAAGGGAGCATGATTCACAAGGAAAAAATTTATAACTGTGTGGTGATGGATGTTAACTAGAATTATTGTGGTGATTATCTTGCAATATATACAATATTGAATCATTATGTTGTACACTGGTAACTAATATAATATTATTAGCCAATTACCTCTCAAAAGAGAAAAAAAAAAGAAGAGAGGATGAGTAATTTGTATCACAAATTACAACATAGTAGAGGACAAACATGAGAGGTTGAAAGTAAAATTGAATGTTTGTGTCTATTATTTTAAGCAAGGTTTCTTTGGAATCTTAGCTTTGAGAACCAGATGTACCTGGAAATGGTTACAGACCTTGAGTGGCAGCTGAAGTATTTTTTAAAATTTTTATTTTATATTGGAGTATAGTTGATTAACAATGTTGTGTTAGTTTCAGGTGTACAGCAAGGTGATTCAGTTATACATATACATGTATCTATTATTTTTCAAATTATTTTCCCATTTAGGTATTACAGAGTATTGAGCAGAGTTCCCAGTGCTATACAGTAGGTCCTTGTTGGTTATCTATTTTAAATATAGCAGTGTGTACATGTCAAACTCAAACTCCCAATCCATTCCTCCCCTCCACCCTTCCCCTCAGTAACCATAAGTTCATTCTTTAAGTCTGTGAGTTTGTTTCTGTTTTGCAAATAAGTTCATATAAGTGATATTATATAATATTTGTCTTTCTCTGTCTGATTTACTTCACTTAGTATGATAACCTCTAGGTCCATCCATGTTGCTGTAAATGGCAATATTTAATTCTTTTTTGTGGATGAGTAATATTCCATTGCATATATATCACATCTTCTTTATGCATTCATCTGTTGATGGACACTTAGATTGCTTCCATGTCCTGGCTATTGTAAATAGTGCTGCTTTGAACATTGGGGTGCCTGTATCTTTTCCAATTAGAGTTTTCATCTTTTTCTGGATATATTCCCAGTAATGGGATTGCTGGGTCGTATGGTAGTTCTATTTTCAGTTTTTTAAAGAACCTCCATACTGTTTTCCATAGTGGCTGTATCAACTTACATTCCCACCAACAGTGCAGGAGCGTTCCCTTTTCTCCACACCCTCTCCAGCATTTATTGTTTGTAGATTTTTTGATGCTGGCCATTCTGACTGGTGTGACGTGATACCTCATTGTAGTTTTGATTTACATTTCTCTAATAATTAGTTATGTTGAGCATCTTTTCATGTGCCCCTTGGCCATCTGTATGTCTTCTTTGGAGAACCATCTATTTAGGTCTTCTGCCCATTTTTGGATTGGGTTGTTTGTTTTTTTGATATTGAGCCACATGTGCTGTTTGTAAATTTTGGAGACTAATCCCTTGTCGGTTGCATGTTTTGTAAATATTTTCTCCCATTCTGTGTTGTCTTTTTGTTTTGTTTATGGTTTCCTTTACTGTGCAAAAGCTTTTGAGTTTAATTAGGTTCATTTGCTTATTTTTGTTTTTATTTCCTTTACTCTAGGAGACATATTGAAAAAGATATTGCTGTGATTTATGTCAAAGAGTGTTCTGCCTATGTTTTCCTCTAAGAGTTTTATAGTATCTCACTTAATTATAATAGCTTGTTTACTCCTTACAACACCTTAATAAGGATAATAATATTGATAGAAGCATTTTGATGATTGTTTCAAATGTCCTAAGACTACTCTAAGTGATACACATAAACTATAGCATTTAGTTCCTGGTAGAACTCTGTTAAGCAAATACTATTATTATCTCCATTTAACAGATGGGGCACTGAAGCATAGAATACTAAGTAAATTGCCAAAGATTATGCAGCTTTTATTTCTAAGATGTTCTGATGCCAAAATCTCTACTGTAGAATATAATTCTTTATCAACTCTCATGAAGAGAGAACTGTACTACAATAGATAAACTTAGCTTTAGAAATGGCAGAGAGAAATCCAGAGAAATATCAGAGAATGAAGGAAGGCAGCAAGCTACTTTGAGAACTTTAAGTCCAAACTAGTCTTATGTGAAAAGAAAGAGAAATGGAACAAGAACAATATATCTGGAACTAACGGCTTTGAAATGTGAAGTATGAAAGAGGAAGATATTTTATTCATGACAAAATCAGTGAGGATTACTAGGGCTCAGAGAACTCTAACAAAGGGAAAAAAGTAGATCTCAGAGAGTAAGCAAAAATGTTTCCCTAGTGGAAACCCTTTCCAAAAAGTTTACTGAGAGACTGTTTCTTAAAGTTAAGGTAGGAAGTCAATAACAGAGCAAGAGACTATCTAGTTACATGACTGGGATAGTTACATTTAGTATTTATACCAGCTCTGAATAGGTCTGTGGAGAGAAGACTGGGAATTCCAGTTAGAGTATCTCAGACAACAATCAATGAATATATAACTTGCTGGAGACTCAGATTTAAAAAGGATAAGTTGATCTAGGAAGCTATATAACAAATGAGTCCAAAACTAAGTGAAAATTTGTACTGATGGAGGTGTTCCCTATGTAGGAATATCCTACAAAGGCAGATTATAACAATAGAATTTGTTTGAATAATAAACATTTTGTTCTGGCTTTGATGTCACATTTTATATTATGAAATTATTAATTAGGCTATTTTTGATGCAGTATGCTGACGAACTTTTGTTTTCTTTTTTCTCTTAAAAGTAAGAAATTCAAAGTACCTTCATCTTCAGAGGTTTGAAAATGAACGAATGTACATACCAAAAAAGGTCCAAGGAAGAAGAGAAGGCAATATTCAAAGAGGAAGTGTAGATCAAATGACTCTGATAAAAGAATATAGACAATAGAGAAACAAAAACTATCAGATAAACTATTTTAATTAGGGCAGGTACTTTAAGACTCTCCAGAGAAACAGAATCAGTAGGAGATATATACATTTATCATGACAGTTTGGTTCATGCATTTATAGAGAATGAGAAGTCCCACAATCTGCATTTATAGAGAGTGATAGGTTCCACAATCTGCCATTTCCTGGAGACCTAGGAAAACCAGTGGTGTTGTTCAGTCTGAGTCTAAAGGCCTGAGAATCAAGAGAGCAGATGGTTTAAATCCCAGTCTTGGGGCTGGAGAAGATGATATAGCTCCACTTAAGTAAGCACTGTAGGAAGCAAAAAGGGATGAATTCCTCCTTCCTCTACTTTTTGTCCTATTTAGGCCTTGAAAGGATTGGAATGTGCCCACCTACATTGGGTAGGGCAATCGATTTTACTGAATCATTAATTCAAATGCTAATCTCGTCCAGAAAAAACCTCACCACCACATCCAGAAGTAATGTTTAATCCACACACGCTGTGGTCAGTCAGGCTGACACATAAAATTAGCCATCACAGCAAGTGTTAGTCAGTTGGTGCAAAAGTAATGCTGTATAACAAACCATTCCAAATCTCAGTGGCTTACAACATAATCATTCATTCTTATGCTCACAGGTCTGCAGGTGGACTGTGGTTCAATTGACTAAGGGTTGGTTTGACTGGATGACTCTGCCTTAGGTTGTGGATCAATTGTCTCACACTAGGCTGCAATTAGTTTCATTCTAAGCTCTAGATTAAAGGGAATGCGGCTACCATGAGCATAATCTTCTCACAGCACAAAACCAGATTGCAAATTTATTTAAAGATTCTAATTTGAAAAATATGTTACCATTTCAGTAGTCAAAGCAAGTTAAATATCCAAGCCCAATATCAATGGACAAGGATATACACACTACTCTCAGTGGGAGAAGGAGGTGAATGAATATTTTCTAAGTAATACTCCATACTATTACAGGACAATACTGGGTTAAACAGTCATTAAATTTCAAGAGCTTTAAGACCATGATTTTTTTCAGATCTTATAGATGTTCTTGATTAGAGGAGCTCCTCTCTCAGAAGACAGAGTCATTGGAGCTAGTATGAGTCACACTAATTTGGAAAATAGAGTTGCAAATGGAAGAAATACAAGGCCCACTGATATATCAACAAATGAGTGTGCTCAAGACTAGTAAGACTTGGGCTTCTTGATTCTAGTAAATCCCAGAGCCATGAATAGCAACCTGTATTTGGAGGGTGCAATAGTCTGGTTCTGTGGGTTTTAAATTTTGCACAAGTGCTTCAGTTAGCCTAATGGAGTATACCTTACAGAGAATGAGAATGGTGGTTGAATGAGAGAGTGAGACATCCAAGGAATAAGTGAGGATATCCCATTAACAGAAGATAGTTCAAATTAGAATTGAGGGTGGGTAAAGATAATATTGACTGGACTTCTGGGAACTTATGCAAATTAATAGTTTTTGGTGATCTGAGGAAATTCAATATAAATATATATTTACTTAATAGGCATTTATTTATAGATTTGCCTGCATTAAGAAACTTTCATTCATTAAATACACATATGAAGAGTGGAAAAAAAATTCAGAAAGAGGAAGAAAATGGTATTTGTAACATGTTACCCCTCCCCCCCCAAAAGAAAGAACTAATTCTAGAATATATAGGAACACCTGCCTTTTGGGGGAACAAGCTAGACAACTAAAGAGAAGGATAAACAAATTACTTAACAGGCAACCCATGCATACACATGCACGTGAACACACACACTCAAAAGCACACACCTTTAAGAAAATTAATAACATATGAAAAGATATTCAATTCATTAATAATCAGCAAGATGAAAAAAAATTGAAATAAAATAGCATTTTACACTGATCGGATTGAGAAAAATGTAAAAGTCTGACAGTGCCCAGTGCTGGAAAAGATGATAATTAATAAGAATTTCCTTACATTATTGTGGAAATTTTTGCAGCCATTTTGGAAAATTGTGTGGCATTATCTAGAATATTTGAAGATGAACATACCATATGACCCAGAAATTCTACTTCTAGGTATTTGCCATAGACTTGCACTGTCCAATACAGTGGCGAGTAGCTACATGTGGTGGTTTTAATTCAAATTTAAATAAAACCAAGCTAAAAAAATCTAATTCCTCAGTTACACTAACCACATTTCAAATGTTATTTTGCCATGTATGACTAGTAGCTACCACTCTGGACTGCAGAGATAAGGACATTTCCATTATATGAACCCCAAAAGACATTTACAAAAATAACCTTTGCAGTTCTTTGTGATAGCCATAAACTGGAAGTAACTCAAAGGTCCAACAATTTTAAAATGGATAAAATGGTTATAGTATATTCACACAATCCTATACTACAAAAAAAATGAAAGAATTAGAGCTACACCCAACATATTGGATAAATATTAAGTGAATATATTTGGTATGATTCCATTTATGTAAAAGTCAAGTCAAAACAAAAAAACCAAAAAACAAATTTGTGTTATATTGATTGAGGTGGCATACATAGAAAATCATAAAGAAAAGTCAAAGAACTGACACACCTAGATACGTACACACACACACACACACACACACATTACATACACAGAGAAGTGGGGAAGAGAATGAATAAATGAGTGAGTGATTATGAGAAGGACCAATGTTATCCTAAATTTTCCAGGTTCAGACAACCATAGGGAATAAGGAAAGAGGGAGAAATGAGAAGCTTTCATCAGATATATTATATTTAAGGAAAGATTAAGATATCCAAGTAAAAACATCCATTAGGAAGTTGTACATTTAAGGCTGAAATCACTGAGATTAGTTTGGGCTGAAACAATGGTTTAAAATCAACCATATGAGGATAATAGTTGAAGCTGGAGATTAGGTGAAAGTCTTAGGAAGTTGGCTACAGGGAGAACAAAACATACAAGCAAAGAAAAAGCAAAGGAAAGAAGGAAAGACAAATGCTCTCTAATGGACTTGTGGCAGCCTGCCCCCCAAAATTAACCCAGCATGGATACAGTGCACCAGCCATGGCTTTCCTATGTTGCAATGAAATAAATTAATCTGAATCTCCCCTGATTCTGAAAACAAATCCTGGCATTAATTCTCTGCATGTTTGGCTCTTACCTATTTTAGAGATGAGAGAAATAACTGCTAACCTTTCAAATGACAGCTGAAACGTCAGTTAACTAGGTAAGCTTCTGTTGTCCACTGCCCCCTGGCCTAAGTCAGCCACATAGATAAACTCTTTCATTCCCTACTTTCTCTTTGTAGCGATGATTACAGATTGGAATTATAAATCTACAGTATGCATATGGCTGCTTTATTATAATTACCTCCTCCATTAAATTCTACAAAAGCAAGAAATGTTGTTTTAACTCACCATTCTGTCTCTAGTTCCTATACAGAAGGGATACAAAACGTGTATTTGTTGAGCAACAGATTGACTGAATAAATGAATGGATGAATTAGAACATTTTCTATTTGCACTGGTGGCATATGTCTGTGAATGATTCTCACATCGTGTGTTGACTATTTCACAAAAATGTGTAAAAGGGATGGAATGAAGTAGATCATTTCTTTATTTCTGAGTTCCTTCTAGACTTTTTCCATAATCATATACATATATACATAAAAATCTTCCATCTATAAGACACCACACAGAGACATTAATGCACAAATGTCAAAAAGAAGGAGACTAGGTAAAAGTCTAAACTATCAATAAGTTGAGGCCAGCAGCAATTATCTCCTCTTTCTTTGCCCATATCTCTACATTTCAAGACTGAAATACTCAGTCTCCAGTTTTCTTGAATTCTATTCCACCCATTTGATTTTCATAAAATATTTGATGGTGCCTTCAAGTGAATTTATTTCAAAGTTTTATGAGTCTTAATGGCATTTTATCTTACGACTTTAATCATGGAATAGAGGGTATTGAAATAATCAAGCATTTATGGTGACTGGGCTTTGAATTCACATGAAGGATTCTTTCTCTAGGAAGAGGAAAAGTAGTTGAGGTACATTGAATTCATTCATTCTTTTATTAAAATGGATTCTGAACAGAAAGGACATTGGTCTTAGAATTTTGGAAATGTTCTTCATTTTGTCTTCCTTTTGTATTTTCAGGGAAACTGTTGTTAATTGGTGTGTTAAGCACTAATCTTTAAAGATTTTGCACAATTAAATGTGAAGATTAGGCAGTTACCAATTCCCAGATTTACATATTAACCCAGGATGTACAGAAATTGAAATAGCATATACATGTTTTCAACTCTCCCAGACGTTCTGAGAAATCTTTGGAATCTTAGGGATTACCACCAGCATATTTGATTTGGTGGAACTCACTTGGCTCGATAGGTCAGAGTAAATATGTTTATTCAGTATTATTTGACACAGAGAAATATAGAAAAATTCATATAATCTTACACTGCATGTCTTTTAAGGCACTTTGAGTTCAATTTTTCTCACATCAGATAATTTTGAGTAGTACATTTCTGACTTTAATTTTGGAAAAAGAATATGGTCTTCACAAACATTCTTTTCTTCAAGATTATATAAATTCAACTTAAAAAAATTTCAGAACTTTATTACCAAGTTGATTGAAAGACATTTAAACTTTTGGCAAAGTATGAATAATATTAAGGCTGGATGGGCAGACTTTTTTGCAGGAATATTCTGGGTTTCTACAAATTCTAGTAAACCTGGAACTTTCAGATAAAGTTGATTAATGAAAGAGTGAATTTGGTTACATAAAAACAATTTAAGGCAGAATAATCAGCTGTTGTATTTCTCTGTTTTGAAGTTAGAGAAAAATATCTGGATATTTTCTTAGATGTTGGCGAAGACAATGAAGCTAAATAACATGTAATTTTACCCTCTTGAGAGGAATCATATCAAAATTGTGGGCAAGAGCTTGGGCATTTTACTTCTAGGAACCCTGTTTTAAACTACTGGATCAAGTTTCAGGTCCTTTTAATACTTAAATCTCTCATTGATTGGTTACCAGTAGCAAAAGGAAATTGTAAGAGAACCAGAGACATTTTAAGTCCGCCTGATCTAATGTGTTTTGCCAGCACCAGAAGCAAATGCAATAATACAGGATTCCCTAGTAATCCTGCCATTTGATAATTGTTCACTTGTTTTACCTGTATATTTACTACTAACTTTTCATCTATTTCTGAAAATAATTTGAGGCAACATAAACTTGGGGGAAAAAATTTCTGAGGAAAAGAACAGGAAACAGGTAAAAGGTTTACTCTGAGTTTCCTGGTATACAAGTTAAGAAAATCTATCAGCTACTCATATGAGATCATTATTCTCCAAAAATAGTAAGGAAAAAGTCTCAAGTAAATCTTTACATGAAAAACATGTTATTATCAGTTTTCAATAATGCTGTTATGTAAGATACAATTTTTAAATGATCTCAATATGTGAAATTCAATGAAACTTATTTTACAATTTATCATAGAGGTCTCTACACATATTTGCAATGTCTTCTTATTGTAAGTTAATTAGGGGGAAAGTAAATACACATTCTTTTTTTTTAAATTCTATCTTCATACCACAAAGTATGTTTGGGTATATTAGGTGTGTACCTAGAACCTAAAATTAGAGTTGAAGGAGAAGATAAAAGTTTGGAAGTGTTCATTTCCTCATTATATCAGATGTTAAAACTTCTACGTAATACTTGGGGTCATTTTTTTATGAATACGTTAAGATATTGTCTATGAAGGAAATTTTCTTTGTGTTTACTGGGAGACGCTTATTACCAGAGAGTAAAACCTAGTTGCAATAATAGTAAGTTTAAAAAATATTTTTAGTTATAGAAGGTAATGAAGAAGAGAGGTTTATTTGGAATTATTAACAGCAAGCCCTAGCTGTTTAAAAGTTCAAGTAACTTTTTTTAAGGGCTGTAACTTATCTGAAACACATCAATTTACTTTCCTTAGCTATTTCTAGTATAATTGTTAGTATTATATGTTTATTAGTTAGTGTAACTTCAGTTAAATCCCAATGTATCAAAATTGGATAAAACATCTTAATTTTTCATGCAAGAAGTAAATCAAAGGTTACAGAATGGCCATTAAAATTATGTTTTAAAAATAGACCAGTCAAAGGCTACCAGATTTACCATATATTAAAATATAATATAAAGTAACTGCCAATAAAACTATGCAGTACTGTTATAGAATTGACAGATATACTAATGCAATAGAATAGAAATCTCCCAAATATATACCCACATATACATGGATGACAAAGTTGATTATTTTAATTCAGTGGAAAATGTAGTTTCATTTAAAAAATTATGCTCGCACAAGTGATTATGAATCTTGAAAAAACAAAGTTGGATCTATTCTTTACACTGTACATTAAAACTAAATTCTTGATAAATTAATGGATGAAATCACATTTACACCAACCATTAACAATTAGCAATCTTAGAATAAAGTTTAGAATATTATATGTATATGCAAAGGTTTAGCAAGAAATTGTTAACAAGACAGGGAATTCAGAAAATTAAAGTGTGTTTGTATCTATCTATTATATATATTTATAGATATATATAGAGAGATCGTAATAAATAAATTTTACAAATAAAATTAGTTTTAAAATGTTTTTCCTAAATTTAATTCATGAAACTGTCAAAGTCATATTTTAACACGCCAACATTTCACACAGGTTCCACAAAAAAAGATAAATATATTAAGTTGTTATTTCGGGTATTAACCAAATTTTTTTTTTACTTCAGCCATGAAGAATTTAAAAGAAATCCAAGCCAACTAGAATTATATTTAGTTTAGTTATATGTAAAATTATCTTAAATAGTTCATGGAAATTAATTTATCTATACTAGCCCTGCCTCCCAAAATGTTAGAGTCCTATTTTTAAGATTAAAAGGGTTAATGATATTTCTTGTTCAAAAAGCAGTGTCTGTCTCCTTATGTTATTTTAAGTCTACTGACTTTAGCCACATATTTTCCAAAAGTAAATTCAAGGTCTGACATAGTACTTTTCAAGCTAAGTCATAAACACTTAACTTTCTATGGTGGAATTTCAGGATAGTTACAGGCATTTTTATGTGTAGTTCAAACATTTCCACTGAAACAAATTCTAGCACTTAGTATAAGGAAGATGGAAGTGCATTCACTGTAATATTGGGAAGGAAGTATGCATTAACACTGATGGATAATTTGTTCAGTTAATAACAATACTTTTAAAATGTAATTTTGGAGAAATCAAGATATATTTAGTTTTTTGAGTACAAATTCAGCATGCATAAATATTGCATATTTGAAAAGTCATGCAATACTTTGTTCAGAAAATTGTAGGTCTTTTCTATTATTGTAATCATGATAGTATTTAAACTAAGGATTATTGTCTGGCATAATACTATCATTCTTAGAAATAATCAGACAGAGATTGATCAGCTTATATTGACGTAATACCTTCTGGAGAAAAGGATGCAAAGGCAAATAGGAAGAAAAAGATATTTTTCTAATTATTTAGCTGAATGTAGCTGTAGGCTAAACAACAACTGATGTATTCTATTGGAATGGCTAAAAAAACCCACACACAAAAAAACCAACAAATTCAGACATAAAGAGGCTGAAAATGACTTTCATTCACCCTGTCTTCATTTACTCTTTATGTCAAACACCCTTTGCTAGAAGCACATTTGGGACAGTCTTGGTAAGCTCTCTGACAGAATTCTGATGTAGGTGATTTTATTCTTGGGGCACACCCATCTTCCATTGTATTACTCTATTTTACCCACAGGCATTATGACAGAAAGTAGAGATGAAAACTGTGTCACACTTACATGGAGATTTATCAAAACTCCTCATTTCTCCATCTTCTCATTGCCAAATCCAGAAGTAAAAGCACACCGTATGACATTAACTATTGGAAAGCTTAACAAGCAGCATCACATTCTTAATGTATAAAAAGAGGGATGGCCGTTTATGCCATTTCAGAGTATATATTCTTTACACCCCAGAGGTATTGAACTACATATACAAGAATCTATAACATACCGCAGACAATGTCTTTTTTCAGAGCTCAGAGAAATAACAAAGATCTCTTTTGTCCCTACATTTCCACTTGCAAAATAATAGGTAAGGAAAGCTTTTGTTATTTTGTTATAATCTATGACTCCAATATAGCTCGTATTGCATTTACCATTTTTTGTTCTCCTTACCTTTGTACAAAGGCCAGTAGTTAGCAGATTTTATTTGAGCTGTAGGGCCTTAGTAATAAACGTCTTTGGATTTCCCTTTTGACATTTATGACATGCCAAGTCAAACCACAGTTTTATTAAAGCCTTCATGCTCACTGCTTTTATTTTATTCATTTGCTTCATTTTTACAATTTCAAAAGGCATCTATTCAGTAGAGTGTCTTGATTCATATCTAAACTGTTAAGTTTCATTTTTAAACTTGTGACTTCATGTGTTTCTATGATCTAAGCTCAGGTGACAAATCACAGAAAGGTGTGCCACCCCGACTCGGATTTTCAGTTTTATGTAATTTTGATGAACTAGAATTACTTTCTGTTATTCTGAAAATACCTAGCCATTCAGCCTCCCAGGGATTTTGCCAAGGAACAACAGTCACTCTACAGTTTTCTGCTCTTGCAACCAATGGAGAATCCTTCTGACAAAACAGGAATATGCTATTATTGTTTTCAATTTTGACTAAGTTCCTGTAAATCAACTTTCTCTATATCGATCTATTTCTATCTCTATCTCTCTTTCAGTCCATGAATTATAGTTCCACATCTGGAGTTGCATGTTAGAGATTTATAACTGGATGCCCTACAAACATGGCACAATTTTCTCCAAAATAGTCTAAATTGAAACTCATTTTAAAACATTCCTAAATCTACTCCTAATCCTGTGTCTTTCTTTTTCTGTTGAGAGAAACAATCCCAATGGATCAAAATCTCAGTTCTAACCCAGATTTTTTCCTTTACAGAGACTATTAAAATCATCTCTGATCTTATCTTTACTATCCTCACATCCCCATCTTTTCATAACATGAGTTTTATCCAGCTAAACCCTGCTACTTGTAATATAGGTATGTGGATATAGACACAAATTGTGAATTTTTACTAAGACACCAAGTTTGAATACAAATTTTGTCATTTATTGCCGTTGCAATAAGTAACTTTACTTTGAGTCTATGTAGAAAACTTCACATTCTTTTATTTATTCACATAAGAAGTATTTATTTAATAGACTACTACTAAACCCATGGACTATTCTGGGATATCCAGTGAAAAGCAAATAGGCAGGATTATTGCCATCATAGATCTTACAGATAATGGGTAGAGGGAGATTAAATAATCAGACAAATTACATAATTTCAAAAGAATAATAAGTGCTATAAAGTTGTAGCATAGGATGTAACAAACACATATGACATTTAGATTAGTCCTCACTGTGGAAGAGATAGTTAAATTAAGACCTGTGTGATTAGATGGCAGTAGTTAACTGGACATAACAGCAGATAAAAAGGCCTCAAGGCAAGAAAATTCTTGGCGCATTTGATGACTGACGTACTGTGCCTGGGACGAAGCAAACACAAGTAGCCCCTCCATAGTGTGGAGTTTTGTTCTGTTTTTTTCCGTGGAGTTTTGAACTTTTCTGTGATGAGTACAAATATTCTTGGATGACCTCTTTCTAGAAAGAAATTTAGTCTACCACAATTTAAAAAAAAAACTTACTTAAAAATTAATCTAATTAATTAATCTAAAATTAATATTACTCTAAAATATGCAGGTAACTATGTTTTTTTCTAATGAAGACATTAAAATTTTAAAGCGAAACTCAAAATTAATACTTCATAAGAGTCAAATAAAGAGTACTGCTGCTTATATGTAGGTTTCAAGGACTTGACATACTGTATAAACAAACACTATAGATACAGATTTCACTATATTTAAAATTCAGTACCTGATAAGACCCTTAACCATACAATGTCTTTTACACTGCAAACTATGTAAAGGAAAATTTAAACTGCATAAATGAGCTTAACGTATCTATGCTGTAGAACAAAACGGAGTAAACTTAAAACATGTATCATACTCTTGACAGTAAGACACTGTACCAAGCTGGGCCGAGAGAAAATGAGAACACATAGAGAACACCCAACAGTTATTTCAAACAAAAAGTAGATACATTATCACATATTCCCTTTCTATACATTACTTAGTATTTATGACTCATGAAATCTTTAAAGTGTGTTGTGATATGTAAACTTTAAGTAGTGAGGTCATGGACTTTAAAGAGTGTTTTTTACATTCAGTACAACTTATTTTAGAACCAGCAGATTATGTCAGATTTCTAAATCATATTAAATAATTCAATGTAAATTTACAAAGTTCTCACTAAAGTCTGACACTGATTCAGACATTCTTTTAGAGTGACTAAACATACATTAAATTAGCATAGTGTGCAGCACCTGAAGACGTTTTACAAAAATAACTTTGAAAAAGATACTTAAGAGAACTGTGATTTCAAAATAACTAGTTTTATGCGTTTATCTTTGTAAAACAACTGATGGTTCAGTGCTAAATATCTCAGGTTATTTGAACTTGTTCTGTCAAAATAGCTAGTGTAAGTGATCCACTAAATACAATTATTGAAGAAAAATTCAATACATCACACACTACACTGGTAAGCACTGTATTTAGCAATGGAATCATGAAGATTAATTATTTTAACTGATAGTTTTGGAAACCAGATTGTTCAAGTGGGTCATCAGGGTCTCTGCATTGTAAAAATCAAGTTGAGACAAATGAAATTCCTACTCTTTCCCTCTGTGTTCCACATTTTTCTAAAAATGATTCTTGTAATAATGACTCAAACTTCTGTAAATTTGAGACAATGATACATATTAATTATTCCTTTTGACATCACTACTTCATTTGAATCTTGGAATCATTTACATGTATTTTCTAAAACTTTGTAAACTACTTTTATAACTAAAATATAATTTCATCCACAATTTCATACTTTTAAATTAATCTAATTTCTTATCAAATTTTTCAGATGTCTATCTTTACTTATTAATATCCTTAATTCCTAAATATTTTATTGCACTTTACAAACACTATATGTATACTATACATACAAAAATAAATAGATAACTTCAGCTACCAAAATTTTATTTCCAAACACTAGGCTTTCAGTATAATTTAGGAGCATGTGCATTCCCATTAATTGTCAGAAACAATTGAATACAAAGAGCAGCAAAGACATATAGAATAAATTCCAGATATAAGTGTGTGTATATATAGTTGTATGTTTCTTCTAGAAGACAAATATATTTAATTACTTAAATGCAATTAGTTTGCAATTTTTAAAATGCAATAATTAAAAACTCTGTTTATCTGAATTTATAAGCTCAATTTTAAAAGTAAGCTTGAAAAATACTGTCCTTTAGTAATATCTTTAGTTTTATTTATCAAAGACTGGATTTCTTTTGTTCCTTTTTTTTTACTTTTTTCTTTTTTTTTTTTTAACCATCTTATTACAGATCTTCAGAAGCACTTTGCAATTTTTTAATTTTAATTTTAATTTTGGCTGCACTATGCACCGTGGCTTGTGGGGATCTCAGTTCTCCAACCAGGAATTGAACCCGGGCCTCTGCAGTGAAACTACTGAATCTTAAGAACTAGACCAGGGAACTCTCCCTTTTTTCTTTTTATTTTTTCTTTTCTTTTAAGGAGAAAGTGAGGAGGTAGCTATGTCTTTTTCACTTTGCTCATGCAATTACCCAGGAGAATACAATGCCCACAGATCTGTAGAATACTGAACCATCAGTATTTTTGTCTTTTATGCAGAATCAATTACATAAGCTAGTCTAACATAAGCTCCTGTGGAATTAACCAGGTTCTTCAAAAATCGCATAACTTGCTATAGAGTAGTGGATTAAGTTTGAAGCTGCTCTGATCTTCATCCTGGATTTGTCATTCTTGCTATGTGTATAATCCAGGTCAGATCACAACATACACTTGCTTGAACATTCACAGCTATAGAAAGAAACTGCTCTTATGGATGCCTTATACACTATGAGCATTTTGAGATGATGGTGAAGTCAGCCCATCATCTTTGCAACATAATATTTAACATTCAAGTAATACTTATGGTAGAAATTTATATAAACTGTCTCTAGTGTAAAATTAAATAAACTCAAGTAATACAGAGAAGCTTGCTTACTAAATATCATGACTTTAAAAAGTGACTTTCCTTTGAAAGATAATAACCATATTAAAAAGATTAATAGGCTTTTAGGTATTATTTTGATATTTAGATAAAAAATATTGATTGTAATTTTTGTCCAGTATTAGGTAAATGATTTAAATATGGAAAACCATATTTTCCTGTTATTCTTAAAGAGAAAAAGACAAGTTAGAAGCACTTACATATTTTTCCCATGATCTAATAGGTGGCAAATTATAAAAGGAAGAATTGAAATCCAACACTTTCTGAATCAAGAGTCTATGATAAGTGTGCTTCCCAAATAAATTACTAGTTTTGGTTGATTTAAGTTGAACAGATTTTTTCTTCTTTCCCATTTAAATATGTTACTCATTCTTATACTATTCTTTAGTATATAGTATAAATCTTCTAGGGTCTAACTAACACATAATTTAGTAATTATATGTATTTTTCACATTTCACTAATGTCTTCATTTTTACCTTCATGAATATGCATTTAAATACCACAGGTAAAATTTTCAGAATTTCTTCTCTTCTAATATACTGTGACTATTGATTCTCATTCTCATCACAGGGCCTGCAGGTTGACAAAACTGTCTTTTAATATCAAATTGAAATTACTATCAGACTTGTTAACATATTAACATCTCTTAACTCTTAAATTTTAAACAATGATGTTAGATCAGATACTAATTGGAAGATAAGATATATGTGTAGTGGTCAATAGCTCCTGTTATGGATATGTTAATACTACATCAGAAGTTAAAACCTACTTAAGTAGAGTTAGACAACTGGCTACAAAGTCTCTCCAAAGTGCCAGTTCCTTACTGTGTTTCAGACTTCTTTCCTGAACTCCTAAGGGAATGAGATCTATTTTTACTATTAAAGTATCAGTTGTTGGCCCTCAAGAAAGAAAAAAAGAAAAAAAAAACACAAGACCATAGTTAAGAAAGATTAATTATTACTCTCCCCTCTATTCCTATTTTATGTGTTCTCACTATTCCCATTGACTGCAGAATAAGATCTTGCCTCCTCATTTATTATTTGGTCTCCATCTCCATCTTTACATCTTATGTTTGCCAGCTTCTGCCTTATATTATAATCTAATAAGCCTAAACTACATATGTTTCCTAAAGAGTCCATGATGTTTCCTGTTTGCTGATCCATTTGGCTCTCTCTGGGGGATTATACTGGGTTTATTCATCAGTAAAGTGGGAATCTTGGCAGCCATGTTAGAATCCTGTCTATCTCACTTCTCTTAAAGCTTTACCATTAGTATAGAATATAAAGGAGATGAAACAAAGTATTTTTCAAGAAATTTTGTTATTTCTAAAATTATTTATTTAATTGAATTATAATTAACATACAATATTTGTTTCAGATGTCCAACATAGTGATTTGATATTTTTATATATTACAAAATAATCACCACAATAAATCTTGTTACCACACAGAGCTATTACAACATTATTGACTATATTCCCTATGCTGTACATTATATCCTCATGCCTTGTTTATTTTATAGCAATAAGTTTGTACCCCTTAATCCTCTCTACCTAATTCACCCATTCCCACCCGCCCCCCTCCCCACTGGCAACCACCAATTTTGTTCTCTGTGTCTCTGAGTCTGTTTTGCTTTGTTTTGTTTGTTCAGTTGCTTTGTTTTTTAGATTCCATATAAATTGAAATTATAGGTTTCTGTCTTTCTCTGACAGACTTATTTCATTTAGCATAATACACTCTAGGTCCATCCATAATGTCACAAATGGCAAGATTTCTTCTTTTTTTTTATTTAATGGCTGAGTAACATTCCATTGTATGTATATGTGACACATTTTCTTTATCCATTCATTTATCCTTGGACCCTTAGGTTGCTTCTATGTCTGGGCTATTGTAAATAGGGCTTCAGTGAACATCGGGGTGCATGTATCTTTTTGAATTAGTGCTTTTGTTTCCTTCAAATAAATGTTCAGAAGTGAAATTGCTTGATCACTAGTGGTAGTTCTATTTTTAGTTTTTTTAAGGAATCTCCATACTGTTTTTCATAGTAACTGCAATAGGCATTCCTACAGACAGTGCATGAGGACTTTTCTCCACACCCTTACCAACACTTGTTGTTTTCTGTCTATTTTATTATAGCCATTCTGACAGGTATGAGGTAGTACATTCTGGTTTTGATTTGCATTTCCTTGATGATTAGTGATGTTGAGCATCTTTTCATGTGTCTATTGGCCATCTTTATGTCTTCTTTTTTTTTTTTTTTTTTTTATTTTTGGCTGCATTGGGTCTTCGTTGCCGTGCACGGGCTTTCTCTAGTTGCGGCAAGTGGGGGCTATTCTTTGTTGCAGTGCACTGGCTTCTCATTGAGGTGGCTTCTCTTGTTGCAGAGTACGGGCTCTAGGCACGTGGACTCAGTTGTTGTGGCTTGTGAGCTCTAGAGCTCAGGCTGAGTAGTTGTGGCACACAGGCTTAGTTGCTCCACGGCATGTGGGGTCTTCCTTCCCGGACCAGGGCTTGAACCCATGTCCCCTGCATTGGCAGGTGGATTCTTAACCACTGGACCACCAGGGAAGTCCTCTATGTCTTCTTTGGAAAAATGTCTATTCAGGTCCTCTGTCAACTTTTCTTGATATTGAGTTGTATGTGTTCTTTATATATGTTGAATATAAACCCCTTACATAATATGTCATATTCAAATATCTTTTCGCATCCAGTAGGTTGTCTTTTTTGTTTTGTTGATGGTTTCCTTTGCTGTGAAAAATCTTTTTAGTTTGATGTAGTCCCATTTGTTTACTTTTGCTTTTATTGACCTTGCCTGAGGAGACATATTCAAAAAATGTTGCTAAGATTGATGTAAAAGAGCTTCCTGCCTACATTTTCTTCTAGGACTTTTATGATTTCAGGTCTCACATTTAAGTTTTTAATCTATTTTGTGTTTATTTGTGTATATGTGGTAAGAAAGTGGTCCTCTTTCTTTCTTTTGTGTGTAGCTGTTCAGTTTTCCCACTACTTTTTGAAGAGATTGTCTTTTGCCCACTGTATATTCTTGCCTCCTTTGTTGTAAACTAATTGACC
Organism: Physeter macrocephalus; assembly: GCF_002837175.3. Classification (NCBI taxonomy): domain Eukaryota; kingdom Metazoa; phylum Chordata; class Mammalia; order Artiodactyla; family Physeteridae; genus Physeter; species Physeter macrocephalus. The sequence continues at coordinate 84,446,017 of NC_041220.1, read as the reverse complement.
ATTAGTATGTGCATTTATTTCTGGGCTCTCTATTATATTCCATTGATCTTTGTGTCTGTTTTTGTGTCAGTAACATACTACTGTAGCTTTGTAATACAGTTAGAAATCAAGGATTGTGATACCTCCAACTTTGTTCTTTCTCAAGATTGCTTTAGCTATTTGGTATTTTTTATGGCTCTACACAAATTTTAGAATTTTTTTTTCCTAGTTCTGTGACAAATACCATTGGTATTTTGATAGAGATTACATTGAATTGGTAGATTGTTTTCAGTAGTATGGACATTTTAGCAATTTTGGTTCTTCCAATCTCTGAGTACAGTATCTATTTCCATTTATTTATTTATTTATTTACATTTTGAACACATTCCAAAGCTTTAGATTTTAACACCTCCTTAATTTTATATTTTTGATGATTCATTTTACATATTTTTATTTTATGTATCCCTTGAATAATTATTGTATTTTTAATTAATTTTACTACTTTTGATTTTTACTTTGCTACTTGTTTTACTAGAGATTGATTTACTATTTCTAGCATTTATTTACCTTTTCTAGTGAGAGTTTTGCTTTCATATGTTTTCTTATTAATTAGTGCCTTTTCTTTTTAGCTTGGAGGAGTCCCTTTAACATTTCTTATAAGGCCAGTTTAGTGGTGATGAACTCTTTTAGCTTTTGCTTATCTATAAAACCTTAATTTGTTCTTTAATTCAGAATGATAACCTTGCCAGGTAGAGGATTCTTGTTTGGCAGTTTTTTTCCTTTCAGCACTTTGAATATGTCATGTCACTCCCTTCTGGCTTGTAAAGTTTCTGCTGAAAAATGTGCTGATAGCCTCATGGGTTGTCCCTAGTACATAATAAGTTGCGTTTTTTCTTGCTTCTTTCTTTTTACAATTCTCTCTTAATCATTAACTTTTACCATTTAAATAACAACCTGTCTCAGTGTGTTGCTCTTTGGGTTTGTCTTATTTGGAACACTCTGGGCTTCCTGGAACTGAATATCTGTTTTCTTCCCCAGATTAGGAAAGTTTTCAGCCATTATTTCTTTAAATACAAATTAAAGAAATTTCTCTTTCTCTTCCTCTCCTCCTTTTGAAACCCCCATAATGCAAATGTTATTCCACTTGATGTTGTTCCAGGGTCCCCTATGTTATCCTCATTTCTTTAATTCTTTTTTTACATTGTGCTGCTCTGTCTGGGTGTTTTCCATTGCTTTGTCTTTCAGCTTGTTTTGTGCTTCTTTTTGTTTTTAGTTGATTAACAATGTTGTGTTAGTTTCAGGTGTACAGCAAAGTGATTCAGTTATACATATACAAGTATCTATACTTTCTCAAATTCTTTTGCCATTTAGGTTATTACAGAATATTGAGCAGAGTTCCCTGTGCTATACAGTAGGTCTTTGTTGGTTACCTATTCTAAAAATAGCAGTGTGTACATGTCAGTCCCAGACTCCCAATCTGCTTCTGTTTTATCCATTCTGCTGTTGAACCCTTCCAATGTGTTTTTCATTTCAGTTATAACTTCTCTTCAGTTCTTCCTTCTAGTTTCTCTTTGTTGGCTTCTGCTACATTCATCCCTTTCTTCTCCTGAGATCAGTGAGTGTCTTTATGAACATTATTTTGAACGCTTTGTCAAGTAGTTTGCTTATCTCTGATTCGTTAAAGTATTTTTCTGGGAATTTGCCTTGTTCTTTGATGTGGAATATATTTCTCTGTCTCCTTGTTTTGCCTGTCTCTCTGTGTTTGTCTACATGTATTATGGAAAGCGGCTACCTCCATCAGTTTTTTTCCAGGGGGAGCAAAGGCAGCTGCCTTTATTGGGGGCCATGGGCTGGCTGACTTCACTCAAAGGCCATGCACTTGATCTTGAAGTCACCATTGGCCGCCAGGTAGTTGATGGCCTCCAGGTTGAGGCAGTTGGGGAATTTGAATTTGTATCCCCCAGGCAGCTGGATGGTTAGCTCTGCCTTGTCGAAGCAGATGCATACCTCCACAACACCTCCAGGCTGGAAGGGGAAGACAGACCCCTGCTGCTCGGCCCCTCAGGCCCCACCATCCTTGCTGTTACACATGATGGTGTTGGTGTCCCCGTGCTCATTGAAGCGGGGGTTGAAGTGCAGGCACAGGTTGTTGCCATCTTTGCCCAGGTTCAGCATGAAGCTCTTGGTGTCCAGGGCCACCTTGCCCAGAACTCTGAGGCACTCCCCAGGTTTGAGATTCAGGTTGCTGATGACAAGACCACAAGCCATGATTGAGGAGAGGAGGATGTTCCTGGGACTTTGGCACCGGTTGTCTGAAGACTCTACCAGAGAGCCTTGGTCTTGAAAGAGTGGTATTCTTTAGAAGCTGTTCTGTGTGGCCCAGAAGTACAGTCTCCTCTGGCCACCAGACCCAGGCATTCTATGGCCATCCCTCATGTGGCCTGTAGGTGCCCGCCAGCTGTGATAGGTCTGTGACTGCCGTAGGGAGGAGAGGGTTGGAGTCACTTGCCCATCCTGGGTGTGGATTGATCTATGTGTGGGCTGATTGGAGCTCAGGGCACTCATCAGGCTCAGTTGTGGGTCAGCTACTGTGTGAGGATGACAGGACTCTGTAATCCCTGCTGGCCTCCAGACCAGAAGATCCGTAGGTGTCTCCTTGGCTGGGGTTGCAAAAACTGGGGCTCCTGGTGAGTGTATAAGCTCCTTTCTGAGGAGCTTCATCAAGCCCTAATGAGGCCAAGGGGGTGTGCAAGGATGGTGTCTCCCCACTTACAGTCCCTGGGAGCACCTCCTTAGCCTCTAGATATGTGGGAAACCTGAAGCCTGTCCCTCAGGATGAAGCTCCAGGCTAAGTAAATGAGCCTTTTTCATATAAGACGGGGTTATGTTTCAGTCTGCTATCTATGCAGGGCCCTGGGTATGGTGGCCTGCCAAAAGCTGTCTTTTCTCTTGCTCCAGTGTCATGAAGTTCAAGAACACCAGCCCCCATGGCCACCAGGTCCAGGCCAGCCAGTAGTGTCCCCTACCCGGATTGCATGCACCCACTGGCTTTAGCTAGGTAGCTGGAGTTTATAGGGGGTGGGACTTGCTCTCTGACTTCAAGAAGGCAGCAGGAAAATGACTTGACTGCACCCACCCCTGGGCTTCAGCAATCAAGTACAAAAGTGCCTTTTCTGTGCACATGAGTCAGCCATTAGGCCAGGAGTGGGAGAATATTGTGACTGCTTGTGTTCTCCAGTCCCAGCCAGGGGGGCAGGGGAGTGTCACAGCCACCCACACTTGCAGACTTTAGTTAGGGAGCAGGAGAATGCCATGGCTATTTGTGCCATCCTAGTCAGGGCGTGGGGGGATGCTGCAGCTGCCAGAGCTCTCCAGCTTCAGCTTTTTGGCAGGGTAGTGCATCCAAGCTCTCAGGTCTGTGCTAGCAGGTGAGGTGAGGAACACAATGGCCTCTGCCAGTGCCTCCTACGAGTATTACCACCATATTACACCCCCTGCACTCCCCCCAACTGATGCTTTTATATTTGCAAACAACTCTCCTTCACAAACGAGTCTCAGCAGTTTTCAAACCACTGATATTTTGCAGGGTCTCTGAGTGAGAAGGATTGCATGTGAGCCCTTTAAGAGGGGAGTCAGTTTCCAATAGCTTTTTTGGACCCTTGGACATTAGCCCCATTAGTTTTCTAAGCCAGGCATTTTGGGGACTCAGCTGTCTGGTGTAGAATCCTTGGGCCCATGTGTCTGATGTGGGGTCCCACACTTGCTCCCCCAGGAGAAAAGCCTTTCTAATAAGATCCCTCTATATTGTGTGTGGCCAGGCCAGGGGCAGGGTTTTGGGTGAGAACTTTTCTCTGCCCCTCCTACCCATCCTGATGTAGTCCTTTTTATTCTTCATTGTGAAACAGGTAATCAACTAGTTTTCAGGTTCTCTTTTGAGGGAATTAATCCACATGTAGGTATTTATCTCTGGGAGGAGATAAGTTCAGGCTCTTCCTTTGGTGTCTTCTTAAAATGCCTTCTTAGTTGTTTATTTTTAACATATTCCTATCAAACAGTATTTTTTGTGATTGTCAGATTTCTCATAAATTTGATATCTCATACATAAATTCAATCATTTATTTTTAAAAGTTTAGAGAGTTCTTACAATTCTAATTGCTTGAATTTTCTAAAAAGAAACTAAGGTACTAGTGACTTTGGTGACATTTAACTTAATAGGAAAGGAAGGTGGATTCTTTCTACTCACTGGTTCTTTCAAAAGGGCAAAATCACCCTGGAAATATCTAATTTTCAATTCAAAAATGTAATTCTTACCAAACAGATTTGAGCTTTCAGTGGGTAGAATGTTTTATTAAATCACCTGAGTCATTAATAAAATTTCACCAAGTCTTGACAATCCCCTTTTATGTGCTATTCTCAAATAATGCACTTCCTTTCAAATACTCTAAATGGCTCTGAAGCTAATAATCATGTAGGATGCCCTCTCTTCTCACACAAAGAAGTATTTCAAAATGAATAACACAGGTCAGGTATATTTAAATCTTGCACTATGCATGCATGTTCTCTAACTCTAAAGCAAATGCTACCATTTTACTTAGTATCAGCTGAATATTTGTAAAGTGTCAATGTCTGATTTCAAAGTCAAATGGACACTGATAGTGAACATTTCAAAGTTTGAACCTCTATATTTGTTGTTAATTCTATAAATAGTTTTATCTTTAAAACTATTTATAGAATTAATAAATTAATAATTTATAGAATAAATAAATAAAACTATTTCACTTTCCCACAGAAATCTTCAAGAGATATAGCAGTGATAAGATATAAAGTAAAAGTCCTTATTCAAGTGTTCACCTGAACAAAAAAGAACCCCTTTGAAATTTGAATTACAATGATTTTATCTCAGATAAAGAAAAAAGTATGAACACAAAGCAACGCTGCATTCTACAGTGCAGAAAGAGTGACCAATGATGTCTGCCTGGGACTTGGATGCATATTTTACTATATAATGTCCAGGAAAGAGCATATTAATGATCTCCAAAAAAAAGGAAACTGGATAGTCATAAGGATATTTCCTGGGACCACATACAGAAATGGCCCTGGTCACATTGATTTTTAAGGCAAGCAGTCATTTTAAGTCTAGTGCTACATATGTTAAATTTCACCAGTTAAATATGACTTATGGACTGGATATTCAGAACACATGGACTATACAGCATTAGCATTAACAGTGCAAAATTAATTCTGTCAAGAATGACTTTGTAGAGGAGATTTAGACTGTCTAACCATGTGACTGGAAATATCAAATAAGCTAGCCTTTATTGAACACTTACAAGCCAGCACTGTGTTAATGTTTTTCATGCATTGTCTCATTAACACATAAAATTTCATGAGGTAAGTAGTGTTTTTATCCTCATTTTATGGATAAGGACTGTAATGTAACAAAATGTACAAAAAAGATGTAACATTTAGCTAGTGTTAGAGGTGGAATTTGAACTCCAGACCATCTCCTTTCTAAGAACATGCCTGAGCTTGCCACAAAAACACATTTGTGAGAAGCAACAAATATGAAAAAGTCTAGGGATACATTTTAACTCCATTTAACAGGAATAATCTTGAAGCAAATATTCCTTGCAGGGATCAGTTTTCCTTCTGCAGGATACAGAGGAAGAATCAGGCACCATGGGGGCCCTATAAATTCCCCCAATTAAAACACAGAATGAAGATCACACCAGGTTTTCCTTCAGCTGGATCAAATAGATGCTTGACCCTTAAAAACACTGGCACCTCCAGGGAGGTATGGAGTCATGCGTTTGGTCTGTTCTGAGTTACCTATTCAATATTGTCTTATCTTTTGTAGTTTCACCCATGTTGGAGTTGCTTACCAAACTTACCACACCTTCTATCCTTATTAGACTTGCCTGAAATAATATTCCACTATTACCCAGAGTAGTCAGTGTGGTGTTGTAATGTTTTCCACTGTTTGGATATTTGAAAGACCTAGCAGATTCCATAAAGTATATTCACGTGAGGATTTTATTTAAATGTAAAACATACAGAACAAGAGAAGTAGGTTTCAGGCAGCCATCAAAGGTCTGAGAGACAATCTTTGTGCCCTTAAGTTGTACTGAGCCTCTGGCTGCACTGCCAAGTTTGCATGAGAAATCTTAACTTCAGGAGAGAAACTAGAGGAAACTCTAAGAAGTTCTTTAAGTGGCCAAACCAGGCTTGTCAAACTATTTGAGCTACTTGAGCCATTGGTAAAGAAGCCAACCCTGGGTGGAACAGGATCACCAGAAAAGTTTCCAGCTTTAAACAGCATATCATAAATGCCATTGCCTTTATCTCAGACAAGAGTCAAAAAACCAGGCATCTCCAGAGATAGAAAGCTTAGCCATTCCAGCTGTAAATTAGCTGTCTTTAGGTGTCCAGCCCTATATTCTGAAGCCATTTAACAAACATTGTTTAAGATTGGACTGTACCTGTATAATTGTTTAAAATCAATAATCTCTACATTTAAAACCCTTGAGAATTCCAAGCCTGAGTGTGAAAAATACTTGAGTCACACTGTTAACAGAGAGTCTTAGAATTGTGAATGATTCTTGTTTAGCTTATGGGCTTCATTGATAATGTATTACTGTATTTCAAACATGGATCACACTTGTGGACTTTACTATGATTCTAAAATATAATATGTAGCCTCCAGTTTTGATAGATCAATAAGACATTTATCTGATCCTACCTGAGCATAAGGGTTAGGAAAAATGCTTTTAAACACATGTTGAAAAATATGTTTGGCTGAAATTCTGAATATCCCCTTCCAACTCCCAAGAAAAATCTCAGAATTAAGTTCTAATATTTAACATGCTGCCATGTTCTTGTTTTGTGTACATTGTTCTTGCATTTTCAACTTTAATTTAAATACATTAATAGTAAAATTGTCATGTGGTCATGACCAAAACCAGCACAAAGCTAAAACTCAGCAGGAAATATTCAAAAGCAGTCTAAATGATTATCTTTCCTGAAATGTGAAGTTAATTATACCAGGTCAAAAAGAATAGTAATCTCTTTGCTACTTGAATAAAATTTAATTATATACCAATATTCACAAACTATTAATATGCTGACACATATTTAAATCAAGATTCATAAACACTGAAGAAGGGGGCTACAAATATGGAAAAGGAGAAAACTAGAATAAACTCTGTTCTGTGATATGCATTAAAGGGATCAGTACAAACTTGTAGGCTGTACTATAATTGATAGATATACAGTCATTATAGATGTATGTGTATGTGTTGTTTTCCGCCTCTATCTGCTAAGAGCACTTGGAAGTAAAGAAACTCTGATAAAATGAGCACACCTAGCCCACAGATCTTGGTTTCTACATACCAGGGATCCTTGGAGAAATGGCTGATATGAAACAACTATACACACAAATACAAATTTATTTTTAAAAGGAAGAAATAAAGGATTAGAGAGGTTATGTCATTTACATAAAGTCACAAGCAAATAAGTGATAAAGAGAGCATGAAAAGGTAAATGATGGATCAGACTGTCTGTGGTAAGATCCCAACATCCTTCATTTACTAGTTTTCTGGGCAAGTCTGTCAACCACTTGACCTTAATTTCCTGGGCAGTAAATCTGTATAACAATAATAATATGTACCTCATAATTAGGGTTATTGTGAGGAACTAAATAAGATAATATTAAAAAACATTGCATATTGTAATTATACACTTTTTATCTCTATCATAATTTTTATTTTAATGATGATTTTTATTATATGAAATCATGTCTGGTTGACTTCACAATACTCCCACAGATACGGAATTGGAACAAGTATATTACAATGATGAACACTGTATCAGAAAATGGACTTAAAAACCTCATGGTGTATTTGTGAGAAAATAAGGAAAGTGACATAAGTAGTATAAAGTGTAAGAATTGAAGAAGAGTGGGAAACATGGTTTGACAGAAATGTTGAGCCCAGATTATACTGATCGTTGAGTTTGGAGTGTATGTGACTTTTGGAAGTGCATTTTTGGGGGAGTATAGGTTCTTCATATCAGTATGCAAGATATTTTGGGTGAAGGAAAAAAAGAAATTGTCTTTTTGCTATATATGGGTAAAGGATAGTCCCTGAATAGTTAATAATGCCTAAATTGTACTGGAAAAAATAAAGGGCATCATAAATTCAAAATAGAGATGAATTCAGATAAAAAATAGGAATATGTTGCAACTGTAGAATATATAAATTAAATTAATTTTAGCTTTAAATTGTAACTTAAATTGGTCTAACAAATGATTTCACATAGAGACACTGTAGGGAGTGACTTTAATTGATACATGTCTAATTTGTAAGTATTAGAAATCCATTGTTTGATATAAATAATTTATGTGAAATTATTGTAAGTTTTCTCCTATTAGGTATTTTTTAATTGTCTCGTTTGGAATCTTTATCCTGTTAATTTACTTAGCCATTTTTTTCAGGCAAGGAAAAAGTTACAAATACAAGCTAAGTGATCAAAAATTGATGTAATTATTTCAATATAGCTTCATTTTTAAAAAGCTAGAAATGGCAACACAATATTCATTTATATTCTATATTTCATCATTTTTCCTCTCCATTTTCTGCTGGCACAATGCAAAGTCCAAAAATATTAAGACTAAGGAAAAGGAAGAAATAAAGGTTAGAAATAATGAGCAAAATGGACAATCACTTCTGAATAACTGAGAGTGAACTCTATATCACTGTTAAAGGAAGGGGCAACATCATTATCCCCATTTTCCTGTGAAAATATGTGTGATCAGTAAGCAGTATTGCTACTCTTACTTCTTAAAGCATGAGCCACTGGTTTCTAGAGGAGCATAGCTAAATTTGGGGGTTTAATGAAGGTTTAAATGGGAATGAAACTTACCAAACCTTGCATATGAAATTTCACTTGACCCAGAAGCACTGTTCCTAATTCTGAAAAGTTAACAAAAGGCATGAGAATGAGAAGGAATGCATTACTAGACACAATTTTTTCCATCAGTTTTTTTGAATTCCTGTCCTATTTCAATCTTCTTTGTACAATAGATGTAATGTCAAAAGCATTGCTAATTAAAGGATATTTGTAGTAGCCAGATCCTCAAAAAGAACCACCATGAAACTAGAAGAAAAGAAGAGAAACTAAAAGGTGAGACATAGCTGTTATAATAAAAACAGCCTATTTCTTAAAAAAATATTACAAATACTAACTGAATAGTGTAGCCATTCCTAAGTATGATTATGGTTTTTAAAGTGTTGTGACACCTATAATGCCTCTATGTCCTACTCTCTTATTTTCACTCTGTTGTAGTCCTCAGAAAAATGAGTTGACCAATTCCACGGCTTCAACAATAAAGGCAAATGCAATGTAAGAAATATTGGATCTGGTGGAAATTTTCAGTTGCCTTTATAACAACTCATAAAAATACGAACTCTAATCTAATCACCATTGATATTATCACCTGTGGGGGGTTTGTGTGTGTATATACCTCCAGCTAGGGTGATATAATTTTTTTAAATTTAATTTAATTTATTTATATTTTTATACAACAGGTTCTTATTAGTCAACTATTTTATACATATTAGTGTATACATGTCAATCCTAATCTCCTAATTCATCACACGACCACCCCCACCCCTGCTTTTCCCCCTTGGTGTCCATACATTTGTTCTCTACATCTGTGTCTCTATTTCTGCCTTGCACCAGTTCATCTGTACCATTTTTCTAGATTCCACATATATGTATTAATATATGATATTTGTTTTTCTCTTTCTGACTTACTTCACTCTGTAAAGGTGATATAATTTAAACATATAAAACACTAAGTCACTTCAGGCAGTTTTCTTCCTACTTTTAACTATTTTTTTCTGTCATGTTTAATAAGAAACATTCAAAAATCACCTGCACTGTGAACAAACTTTGTAAGAAGGTTATTAGAGATAGAGAGGAGAGATTGCTTCGATCAGTGCTGAGCTACTTAGCAAAACAATGGCTATAATTTTGAAGTAGTGTTGAGAAATTCAATCCAGGAAAGATTAGTTTTGATAATTTTGACAGAAAGTGAGATGAATTTCTACTTGTAAAGTAGACATGAATATTTTGCTAGTTGTCTTAAATCATCTGTTTTTGAACAGATCCAACTGTTTTTGAAAGATTTGTCTCAGTCCCATCCCATACCATCCCATCCTTCCCTCCCCACTTATCAATAAGTGATCCAGATGCTGGGCTAGGCTTGGGAATATCAAAGCAATGAATAATAAGACCTTCCTTTAGAAGACTCAAGTCACCTAAAAAAACACAAAAAGCCCCCAACAAAATGGGTAGTTACAAAAAAAGTTGAATAAACGAGATGCTATTGTTAGCTACAGAGTTTCAGGGGAGCATGGGTGCATGGCACTAACTGAGATGTTATAGAAAAACTTCAATGGAGAAGAATAAACCTGAAATTTGATGAGCAAATAGAAGTCAAAAGATGGGAGAGAGATAAGCAAGAACTCTAGGCAGAACAGCCTATATGCAAAAGATCTGGGACATGAGAACGCATGGTATGTTAGGAACATCGAAGAGGAATTTCTTGGCTGTAGGATAGGGAGTGTTTTCATATATATTACCTTACGTAGTGTTCAAAATAAACTCACCAGGCAGAAAGATTTTTTTTTCCCGTTTTAATGTAATAAAACGACAATTTGGGGAGGGATCTGAATGTTATAAAACTCTCTAATGCTAATAATGGATTTTGAATTCATTTCCTTCGATTACAGTGAAAACATGCCAAGTATAGTAATAAGTACTGAGTCATGTCAAAGAGGATTCTACAACACAGCACAGGACAGAGTAATAAATGTTGATACTTATATAGTGATTATTTTATGTCAGGTGCCAATAGGGCTTCCTAAGTGTTATTTTAAACGCATCAAATCCTTACCACCTAAAAAGGAAGCACTATTATCACCATTTTGTGAATTAGGAAACCAAGGTAAAGAAAGATAAATCTTCACTAATTTCTCATGGCTAAATAATTGGCAGAACTAAGGCATAAATTCAAATAGTCTATCTCCAAATCCCACACTCAACTGCTAAACCACGGCTTCTCTATGTTACTATATTATTCATGCAAGAAGTCAATGATTAAAAAGCAATGTAAAATAATGACAATAAAGGGGTTGAATTTTTGTATGTGATCTATAAGATATAGAGAGGATGGGATTATTGTTTGGGGTTGAAAATTTGGTTTTGAAAATAGAAAAGAATTAGCAAAATAGTTGACAGTCCTGGGTACCGTGGTGCCCTGCTTAGATCTCCCTTCAGGCATTCATTGCTCTCTCCACTGCTGGGAGGGCTGCCTGCTGAAGATTGGGGTCATCTCTTTCCTCAGTAATTGCCCATATCTGAAGGGAGCTGCCTCACCCAAAGTTAAATCCCCTTCTGAAAAGTAGCCCACAATGATTGAGGTCTACAGACAGGTTAAGTAAATTACCTTAGGTCACAAAGATTCCAAATAAAAGAATATGATCCCATACTTGCCTCATTCAAAGTCTAAGGCATTTTTCCTTTACCAGGTTTCCTCCTGTATATAAACTTTACAGATCAAAGTAGGTATTTTATAGGAACTGACAAATTTATTTATGTCCACTTCATGCAATCTTTAGACTCCTGTCATTTCAATGTGCTCTCATAAATAAGTTTGTTTCAATATCTTTAACATAGGCCAAAAATATAAAAGAAACCAGGAGCAGTATAAAAGGAGACAACTATTGGACATTGAAACATAAGATTATAAGTGATATCCTGTATTGTATATTAAATATATGTATGTAAAATGTATTTATATTTTTTAGCTTAAGAATATGTGTTTCCTTATATTGAATATAAAATACTGAAGTCTGTGTGCCCTAGAGATGAGAAGAATCATTCTTATTGATTCTAACCATCTAAGTTACACTTTATAAATAGTAGGAATCAGTGGCATTTCAATCTAGGTTTTTATGTGTCATTGGATCTTTTATGGTTGTTGAAAAAGCTGGAATGTCTGTTAATTTGAAATACTGTGTATAACGGAAAGTATATCAGCTGTGCTTCGACTGACTCTAGTAGAAAATCTTCCAGAATATTCCTGGACCTTTAAACTAAACTTTTATTTTTCCAAATTTTACCCACAGTTGATTCAAGACATTTCCTTGATATACTCAATGACAAATAGTTAAGCTCAATAAGGTAATAGTTTGAGCAACTGAAACCCTATATGTTGTGTTTCTCACAGACAGCATGAATGCTGCTTCAGGGCACTGATCTATTAAGCCGGATGTTATAATCACAGGGCTATTCACTGGCAATCATGATGAGAATCCCTCTTTATAGAATTGCAACCTTGTGCAATAGTTGCATAGGCCAAAGACAATTAAAAGAGTTAATGCCAGTGAGGGTCACCTTTCAAGAACCATTTAAATAGAACTGTGCATGCAGCAGTGCCTTGCCCCTCCATGAGGGGCACTGCGGCACTAGACTGCAAGTCTATAGCAAGATGCATAAAAGTCATAAAATAGCCAATCTCACTAATCCAAGTTTGTCTTCAAAGGGACATCTTCATTAGTCAAGCAGTACACTGAACACAAGTTCTAAAATACTCATTAACTGCCCTCTGAAATCAATCAATTTTGGAAACAATTTACAAATCACATATTTATTTGATATATTCATTATATAAAAAGTGAATAAATAACAACACCCTCAAAAGTCTTGTAACCTTTTAAATACGCGGTAGTAGTAAAAATTTTATTTGAAACAATGTCATGTTTAGCTGTGTAGCCTAAGAAAATACTGCATATATTATTGTCCTTGGAATAAAATTATGCTGTTGAAAGCCTTACTCTTCTTATTTGCGGAGAAGATTAAACGTACTACTGCACTACCATTGGCTTTTTAGACAATACTTATATAAACAATTGTCTTTGTTTTAATGCTGAGTTTGATTCTTATGGCCGCATTTCCTTTGAGGAGATAACACCATGACATAATTATACCAATTATACTTCCCTTTTCTGTCAGCAATGTTGTAGTTACTAGTATCAATCAACCAATATATATGCAGGTTTGACTGACCTTCATAAGAATTATATAAGTTCACATGTTGCAAATGAGCATCATTAATTTATAGGCAGAGATAATCATATACAATATATCTTATATCTATATCATAGCAAGGCAAGAGTCTTAGCAATGTAATGCATTAAGTGCTTGTTTATCTAAAAAGTAACAGCAACTAGCATTCATTGAAATACTTACAATGTGGCAGGTCCTAAACATTTTACATAAATTAATTTGATTACTCTTCAACCTGAATCTATGAAGTGAATACTATTATTTCTCAGTTTTGTAGAAAATGTGACTGAGACTTAAAAAGGTTAAGTACTTTGCCCTAAAGACTAAGTGAAATCCAGTAAGTGATGGTGGGAGAGTTGAAATATGGCAGTCTCTCACCAGAGCCAGGTTCTTAACCCTGGAATCAGAGGTCTTGCTCAAGTTTTGGTACTGTCTCTAATGGACTAATAATCTCATTGGTTCTGAGGTCCTGAGTAGAGGAATAAATTTTTCTGACTTAAGTTTTGAAAATATCACTCTGGATGCTTCGCTGAGAACTGATAAAGACACTTTTGGAGGCAGAGCTACCATTGATTAAACATAGCACTATCCTAAGAGTCTTTAATGGACAAACACTGGCCCAGACTGTGGACCCCTGAGACATCCCATGCAAACGCATCTGCTTGACTGCTGTAGATATAGTACAATATATTGTAGATATGTACAATATAGCAAATTATGCAATATAAATGTGTAGATATTACATCTCTTTATATTTTGACATGTCAGTTGCAGAATCTTTAAGGTGCTATATTTTCAAATACTTAGAAAAAACATCAACAATTATTATAGATCATGTAAAGTATAAAACACAAAATGTCTTATTTCACTACAGGAGAGGACACTTCAATTCACACTCTTCTGAAACATGCCTTACAAACTGTTGTTTGGACTAATCAGACCACAGGAGAATTCAAACCATAGATGATTTGAATTCAAAAACATTTCAAAAACAATGTTCAAGGTAGACCAATTGAAAAAGTGGGGCAGCCATGATTAGTGCTCTATAATAAGTAATTTTTATTCATAACAGAAATCTAAATAGAGGGGAGATGTAGATGTCACAAGGGCTGAAAATTTAAAGAAATTTATATGAAAGGGAGAGACTAAGTAGAGGAAAACAATCAGATTTGCCTCTGAATGAACGTTGCCTTTGGCCTTGTTAGCTCAAGAGCCACCTTTGCTTTCTTTCTGACACCATCATTTAACTGCAACAAATCAAATTTTTCTGATAGAGTTGCTTGACAGGAAGCATAAGTAACTGCCAGGAGGACTGGTTGCAGCTGTTGCTATCTTATAGCACACAGTTGTGCTATGTCATTTGAATTTGTGCCTCAATGCATCTTTAGGGCATCCCTTCTACCTAACCTGATTAAAGTTGGGTCTTGTCTGTTCACATGGCTGGCGATGCTTAGAATCCTACTGTTAACACAGCCCACAAATTTTAAGTCCAGTAGAAATATTTTTCAGAAAGAAATACTTATGAAACTAGACATTTCTAGCAGCCTTCCTTTTATTAGGCCCCAGCATTTTCTCACCAAAATCCAAGCACGCCTGTCTATTCACTTTGGCTCTTAAAAAAGCTTTTGTTCCTTGAATCCCACTCTGATAATTTCTTTGCTATACATATCCTCTACCCTTATGCACTGTTTTTAATACTTTCATTCCCAATCTTTGTACGGTCTTTAAAAGTATCCTTGGGCATTTTCATGCAGTTGCTATATATTCTCAATAAGGCTATCAAATTCCTTGAAGACTAAAATATTCACAAAGTATTTGGATAGTTGGATATATATTGGGGAAACTCAGGAAATGATTGTCAAATATATATCATCCACTTTTTTCATCAATAATGCCATCTGCAGCAACATGGATGGACCTAGAGATTGTCATACTGAGTGACGTAAGTCAGACAGAGAAAGAAATATTGTATGATATCACTTATATACAGAATATAAAAAGAATTGATAAAAATGAATGTATTTACAAAACAGAAACAGACTCACAGACTTAGAGAATGAACTTACGTTTACGGAGGTGGGGGAGAAGGGTGGAGGGAAGGGATAGTTAGGGAGTTTGGGATTGACATGTACACACTGCTATGTTTAAAAATGATAAAAATAAAATAAAATAAAATAAAGCAGCTGTGCAAGAACAACAACAACAAAACCACCACATTGGTAAAACCTCGTATGTTTTTATGTATTACATAGATGATTCATGTTTCACAGAGAACAATTTTTAACCAAAAAAATGTCATCTCTCACCCTTAATTTCCCTCTTTCTTGTGCTAGTATTGGCAATTCTTTTTGTTATCATTCTGGCAATAACTAGCCCTTAAATTCTTAGGCTTCCCCCTAATATTTTTCTGTATCATTCCAAATTATTCTCCTCTTCAGTATGCTGAGCAATTTAGCAAATTTTTCTTTTAAATTTAAGTTCTCATTCAGATTACTTCCATCACTTCAAATAACTCACTAAATTATTTTTTCCAGACAAACAAGGTGTACTATTTCCTTGTGAAATAGCACATCATCAAATAGCATACATGTGTTCTTGGCAGCTAAATATGATTGCTTGGGTCCTAACTGATCTTTTTGAGGATTTTCTTTAGTCTATTTTTTAAAGCTGCTGGGTTTTGAAATGAGGTGGTTTTTCTTTTCTTATTTTTATTTTATTTTATTTTATTTTATAGTTTAATTTGAAGTTCCAGGCACTAGAAAGGCTTTGTTTTAGAATAAAAATTTCAAAGATTTTTTGAGGTGAGAAAAGTAGATTTGAAGAAGCAACATGTCTAAATTAAATGGCACAGTAAATATTCAAGGCAACAAAATAGGAAAACTCTTTAATACCTGTTATGATTAATTGAACATTAATTAAAAAAGAAATTATCTTAGTACCTGAGCATAGCCATATATGGATCAACTGTTTCTTTATTAATTTTCTGTCCTGATGGCCTATCCAACATTGAAAGTGGCATATTTAATATTCCTACTATTATTTTATTGCTGTCCATTTCCCCCTTTAAGTCTGTTAATATTTGCTTTAAATATTTAAGTGCTCCAGTGCTGGGTGCCTATATATTTATAGTTCTTATATCCTCTTATTGAATCGATTCCTTTATTACTATTTAGTGACTTTTTTTGTCTTTCTTGTGACTGATTTTGAGTGAAAGTCTATCTTATCCGATGTAAGTATAGCCTCCCCTGTTCTCTTTTGATTACAATTTGCCTAGAATATATTTTTCCATTGCCTCATTTTCAACCTATGTGTGTCCTTAGAGTGAAAGTGAATATCTTGTAGGCAGCATGTAGTTGGAGCTTGGGTTTTTTTTTTGTTTTTGTTGTTTTCATTCAGCAACTTTGTATCTTTGTTTGGAAAATTTAATTCCTTTTCATTTAAACTAGTTATTGATAGGTAAGGACTTACTACTACCATTTCATTAATTGTTCTCTGTTTTTTAAAAAGTTCCTTTGTTCCATTCTTCCTCTCTTACTCTCTTCCTTTGTAATTTATTTTTGGTAATGGTATGCTTTAATTCCTTTTTTATATATCTTTCATGTAACTACTATAGGTTTTTCTTTGTTGTTACCATGAGGCTTACATAAAACATTGCATGTATAGAACAGTCAATTTTAAACTGATAACAACTTAGTTTCGATTGGGAAAAAAAGCTCTAGAGTTTTCCTTCTCCTCCTTGCACATTTTATGCTATTGTGTCACACTTTACGTTTTTTTATATTGTGCATTATTTTAAAAATTATCATAGTTATAGTTATTTTTAATATTGTTTTTCAACCTTTTTTTAATTTTTATTTTTTTGGCCACGCTATGTGCATGTGGGATCTTAGTTCCCCAATCAGGGATCAAACCTGCACTCTCTGCACTGGAAGCGCAGAGTCTTAACAACTGGACTACCAGGGAAGTCCCTGTTTTTCAACTTTTATACTAGAGGTAAAAGTGTTTTACACACCAACACTACTGTATTAGGGTATTCTGAATTTGACTGCATATTTGTCTTTATTAATGGGTTTTATACCTGTATATGTTTTCATGTTATTAATTATCACCCTTTCATTTCAACTTGAAGAATTCCCTTTAACATTTCTTGTAAGGCAGGTCTAGTAGTATGAACCCCCTTATTTCCATTATAATCTGAGAATTAATTTTGTATGATTTCTATTATTTTTAATATATTAAGGTATGTTTTATGGCCCAGAATGTGCTCTATCTTGGTAAAAGTTCCATGTGAGAGTGTGAGAAGCTGGCATAATCTGCTGTTGGATGAAGTATTTTATGAAGTACATTAGACTCTTGGTTTCCGTTCTGACATGTAAAGAGCTTAAAATTTGTCACTCCTTTCCCTACAAGTACAAAGAGAAATGAATTGAAAATCAAAGACTTAGTACATATATCAAAGAATTGAAAACCCAGGGCAAACTGCTGCCTCCTCTGAAAACTGGAGAGAAAGACAGACAGAAACAGAATCACAACTTACTGGGAGCAGAAGTCCAGAAGCAAAGCCTGTATCTGGACCGTATTGGTAAAACCATTTTATATTGTAGTTGAGGAATTGCTGGAGGCTCAATGTGTACTGATGTGAGCAATAAAAATTCCAAGTGGGTCCAGTCTTTGGGAATACCAAATACTTTCTTGAGTTTTACCTCCAGGAGCTCTACCAGATTCTAACTCTAACAGAGAAAAATTTCCTTGCACTTCCAGCAGAGGTTGGGAAACAGTAACCATTTTGAAATATGCCTATGGCTTTCCTTAACAAGGCCTGTCCTACAGGGAACCTACTTTACCAGAGCTTAACTGGCTAGGGCTTTACTAAAGATTAACTGACACATATTCAAAAGGGCAAAAGGATTTCTCATCAACCAAGTTACCACTTAGGATCTCCAAAAGCCAGTGAAGAGCTTAGGCTCAAAGCTACCCAACCCAAAGGGAGTATGGGTATTATCACACTGTTCTAGTTACTCATTGCTGTGTAACAATCTATCCTGAAACCTAGTGCCTTAATAGAACCATTTTATTTTTTAACAGACTTATTAAGATTTAATTAATATACAATAAACTGCATATGTTTAAAATGTACAATTCGATATATTTTGACATGTGTATATTCTGTGAAAGCATCATTGCAATGAGGAAAATAAACAGATTTATCTCCTTCAATTTTTTTGTGTGCCCCTTTTTAATTTTTAAATGTTAAATTGACATTTTATATATCTTTGGATCCAAGTTGAGGAAATATTATTCAGAATTTTTGCATCCATTCTCACAAGAGATAGTGATCTGTAGTTTTCTTTTCTTGTAAGTTCTTTTTTCCACCTGGTTTTATTATGAGGATTATGCTGGCCTCATAGAATCAGTTAGGAATATTCTCTATTTCTTTTTTAATCTATTTGCAAGAATTTGCTTATAATTGAAATTATTCCTTATATATTTAGTATAATTTATCAATGAAGCCATCAGAGTCTGGAGTTTTCTTTCTGTTTAGTTTTATTTTTTCAAATTTAATATCTAATATCTAATAAATAGATATTAGGCCATTCAAGTTATTTCCTCTTGAGTGAGTTTTTGTAGTTTCTATCTTTCAAAAAATTTGTCTATTTCATCTAATTTATTGAATTTATTGACATAAAAATTGCTCATAAATTTTTGTATTATTTTAAGAATTATAGAATTTATAGTGACTCAAAGAGAACAAAATCAATTGGATATTTTTATCCAGTCAAAAGTTGGTGATGGGGCTTCCCTGGTGGCACAGTGGTTGAGGGTCCGCCTGTCGATGCAGGGGACGCGGGTTCATGCCCCGGTCCGGGAGGATCCCGCGTGCCGCGGAGCGGCTGGGCCCGTGAGCCGTGGCTGCTGGGCCTGCGCATCCAGAGCCTGTGCTCCGCAACGGGAGAGGCCGCAGCGGTGAGAGGCCCGCGTACCGCAAAAAAAAAAAAAAAAAAAAGTTGGTGATGAATTGGACTAAGAAGCAAGTACTATGTTGCCATCTAATACTAAGATCAGTCATAGATAACAGTCATTAATAAGTTGTCTTAGTAGTCTCTTTTGAAGAAAGCAGAACATTAATTCAATAGTTATTTGCCAATATACTATTATTAAGCATATTATATGCCAACTATTATATTCATTGATTTTTTTCTAAGAAAATTGCTCAAAATTTTATTAAAATATTTGGGACCTAAGACAAATTTTAGTTAATTTTGTAGAAAATTCATTTAAAATTTAGTTGCTGTAATCTTACATTTGTCATTTGGATTTTCTAAGGAACAAACACAAATATGTACTAAGAACAAGAGATTTATTAAGATTTATTGGGACAATACTTGTGAAAGATAAAGGATACAGAGTGAAGGAGTAGGCAGGGAAAGACTTCTGACTGGAATACAGGTCTGACATCTGTGAAAGGAGAGTATGAAGGAAAGAAGATTGACTAGGAAGAGCCCCAGACAGTGGTACAGCCTTGAGAAAAGCCCTGACTAGACCAACAGAGAACTCTAATGCTTAGATGTCTTTCAAACAGTTTCACGTAGTCTTAAATGTTGAATCCTTGTATCACCATGATGTTCAGTCATTGCAACAGTACAGTCATTCTGTTGTGTGCCATGGCTCAAAAACTGAGGCAGATCCTGAAAGCACCTACAGCTAGAGACTCTCAACTAAATTCTTTTTTGTGACGTTTCCCTTGGAATAGACTTCAGAAAGGCGCAGAATAGAATGGTTTCCCCATGGTGTTTTCTAACGTTAAGAAACACTATCGTCACCAAAAAATACTAAATTATATTCCCTAAACAAGTAGCGTGAAATATGTTCTCCAAAGAATGCCACATTAAATATTTTTAAAGTATACTAAACAATAACACTGGATTAAAATCTTATATTAGTCCTTATTTTCATTTGCCCTGATTTTTTCTACTAGATTTCTCTGTACTTACAGAATACATAAACATTTCATAAGCCCTAGTATAACTAGAAGAAGCAATCAATATTTATTATTCTTGGGACCCTACTTAACCTCAATTTTCTTAAATGGGAAATTTTGGAGACTATATTTTTCATGTATATATTATTACAAAATATTTGTGTTATTGTTCACTATAATTAACTAAATTTTTGCATGCTTGTTATAATCAGACCCTTAGAATTGTGCTGTAATATAGACTAAGAGAATTTTACTTTTGTATTCATCAAAATAATTTAGCAACACTAAATAAAAAATAATGTGGTTTCAATGACACACCAAATGTGCTATATTTTACAAAAGCAGTGTTGGCCGATACAAAGTATTTTGGGTTAAGCACACAGGGTCAAAAGCACAAAAAATTTGAGAATTAGTTTTTGAATAAGAAGTAACACTTATGTTTGCCAAAAGTTCTATATTAGAAACTTAAAGAACTTACTAAATCGTTGTTTCTTGGTAAAATTAATATTACATTCACATGTACATGTATACATGTATCTGCATATGTATGTATGTCTGTGTAGATATTCATAAGCAGTTATAAGTTGTTCATTCATTCCTCATCTCTGGAGATTGAGCTGATTTCAAGTGATTTGGTTCACACAAGTTAAAACAGCTGCAAAGGTTTTTATTAGGTTTCTAGCCGGTTTTAAGAGGGGTAAAAACACTGCATGTAAATTAGATTTTTAAAAATCATATATCTATTCTCATATTGGCCTAGTTTTGAAAATGGTTTATTTTCTTTTATGATTGTTCTTTAATTGTTGATGTCTCTTTATATATTTTTTAAATTTTATTTATTTATTTTTATTTATTTATTTTTGGTTGCATTGGGTCTTCATTGCTGTGCGCGGACTTTCTCTAGTTGCAGTGAGTGGGGGCTACTCTACGTTGCGGTACATAGGCTTCTCATTACAGTGGCTTCTCTTGTTGTGGAGCACAGGCTCTAGGCACGCAGGTTTCAGTAGTTGTGGCAGGTGGGCTCAGTAGTTGTGGCTCATGGGCTCTCGAGAGCAGGCTCAGTGCTGTGGCACATGGGCCTAGTTGCTCCGCAGCATGTGGGATCTTCCCGGACCAGGGATCAAACCTGTGTCGCCTGCATTGGCAGGCAGATTCTTAACCACTGCGCCACCAGGGAAGTCCTCTCTTTATATTTTGATTAAAGTTGCTCAGATCCCTAGCTGCTAATTAATGGACCTTTAAACAGAAATACAAGATGATTTTTCTTTTACCTCTGGTTTCTCTGGAGTACATAGTAACGGATCTTTAAATAAACATTGACATACACTGGTGGGGTGACCGTGGAAGTGTTTAGAGAGAAAGATTCTTGACTGATTTTTTAAACTTTATTTTCATATATCATTATTTTTATTAACTGTGACATTCCAAATCATAGTTTTAAGATTTGAATTGAAAGTTAACTTAATTTTAAACTGATTTTAACATTAAAATGATTATACCATTATTCAAAAACACATAAGAAAACATGAAATAATATAAAATAAGTATTTTGGCACACAGATTTGAAAGATATCGACAATTTGACATTAATTTTACAGCTTTTTTTAAAATAATAGATGGACTTTATTTATTTATTTATTTTAAACATTTTTATTGGAGTATAATTTCTTTACAATGGTGTATTAGTTTCTGCTGTATAACAAAGTGAATCCACTATACATAAACATATGTCCCATATCTCCTCCCTCTTCAGTCTCCCTCCCACCCTCCCTATTCCACCCCTCTAGGTGGTCACAAAGCACCTAGCTGATCTCCCTGTGCTATGTGGTTGCTTTCCACTAGCTATCTATTTTACATTTGGTAGTGTATATATGTCCATACCACTCTCCCATTTCATCCCAGCCTACCCTTCCCCCATCCCTGTGTCAAGTCCATTCTGTACATCTGCATCTTTATTCCTGTCCTGCCCCTAGGTTCTTTGGAACCACTTTTTTTTTTTTTTTTTTTTTTTACATTCTGTATGTATGTGTTAGCATAAGGTATTTGTTTTTCTCTTTCTGACTTACTTCACTCTGTATGACAGTCTCTAAGTCCATCCACCTCACCACAAATAACTCAATTTCATTTCTTTTTATGGCTGAGTAATATTCCATTGTATATACATGCCACATCTCCTTTATACATTCATCTGTCGATGGACACTTAGGTTGCTTCCATGTCCTGGCTATTGTAAATAGAGCTGCAATCCATAGTGGCTGTATCAATTTACATGCCCACCAGCGGTGCAAGAGGGTTCCCTTTTCTCCAATAAATGCCTCTCCAGCATTTATTGTTTGTAGATTTTTGATGATAGCCATTCTGACTGGTGTGGGGTGATACCTCATTGTAGTTTTGATTTGCATTTATCTAATGATTAGTGATGTTGAGCATCCTTTCATGTGTTTGTTGGCAATCTGTATATCTTCTTTGGAGAAATTTAGGTTTTCTGCCCGTTTTTGGATTGGTTTGTTTGTTTTTCTGATATTGAGCTGCATGAGCTAGAGTTTTTGATGATGGCCAATCTGACCGGTGTGAGATGATATCTCATTGTCGTTTTGATTTGCATTTCTCTAATGATTAATGATGTTGAGCATTCTTTCATGTGTTTGTTGGCGATCTGTATATCTTCTTTGGAGAAATGTCTATTTAGTTCTTCTGCCCATTTTTGGATTGGGTTGTTTGTTTTTTTGTTATTGAGCTGCAAGAGTTGCTTATAAATTTTGGATATTAGTCCTTTGTCAGTTGCTTCGTTTGCAAATATTTTCTCCCATTCTGAGGGTTGTCTTTTGGTCTTGTTTATGGTATCCTTTGCTGTGCAAAAGCTTTTAAGTTTCATTAGGTCCCATTTGTTTATTTTTGTTTTTATTTCCATTTCTCTAGGAGATGGGTCAGAAAGGATCTTGCTGTGATTTATGTCATAGAGTGTTCTGCCTATGTTTTCCTGTAAGAGTTTTACAGTGTCTGGCCTTACATTTAGGTGTTTAGTCCATTTTGAGTTTATTTTGGTGTATGGTTTTAGGGAGTGTTCTAATTTCATTCTTTTACATTTAGCTGTCCAGTTTTCCCAGCACCACTTATTGAAGAGTCTGTCTTTTCTCCATTGTATATTCTTGCCACGTTTGTCACAGATTAGGTGTCCATATGTGCATGGGTTTATCTCTGGGCTCTCTGTCCTGTTCCATTGATCTATATTTCTGTTTTTGTGCCAGTACCATATTGTCTTGATGACTGTAGCTTTGTACCATATGATCATCTCAATAGACGCAGAAAAACTTTCGACAAAATTCAACACCCAATTTTGATAAAAACTCTCCAGAAAGTAGGCATAGAGGGAACCTACCTCAACATAATAAAGGCCATATATAACAAACCCACAGCCAATATCATTCTCAATGGTGAAAAACTGAAACCATTTCCACTAAGATCACAGCTTTTAAGTTTCATTAGGTCCCATCTGTTTATTTTTGTTTTTATTTCCATTTCTCTAGGTGGAGGGTCCAAAAGGATCTTGCTGTGATGTATGTCATAGAGTGTTCTGCCTATGTTTTCCTGTAAGAGTTTTACAGTGTCTGGCCTTACATTTAGGTGTTTAGTCCATTTTGAGTTTATTTTGGTGTATGGTTTTAGGGAGTGTTCTAATTTCATTCTTTTACATTTAGCTGTCCAGTTTTCCCAGCACCACTTATTGAAGAGTCTGTCTTTTCTCCATTGTATATTCTTGCCACGTTTGTCACAGATTAGGTGTCCATATGTGCATGGGTTTATCTCTGGGCTCTCTGTCCTGTTCCATTGATCTATATTTCTGTTTTTGTGCCAGTACCATATTGTCTTGATGACTGTAGCTTTGTACCATATGATCATCTCAATAGACGCAGAAAAACTTTCGACAAAATTCAACACCCAATTTTGATAAAAACTCTCCAGAAAGTAGGCATAGAGGGAACCTACCTCAACATAATAAAGGCCATATATAACAAACCCACAGCCAATATCATTCTCAATGGTGAAAAACTGAAACCATTTCCACTAAGATCACAAACAAGACAAAGTTGCCCACTCTCACCACTATTATTCAACATAGTTTTGGAAGTTTTAGCCACAGCACTCAGAGAAGAAAAAGAAATAATAGGAATCCAAACAGAAAGGAAGAAGTAAAACTGTCACTGTTTGCAGATGACATGATACTATACATAGAGAATGCCAAAGATGCTACCTGAAAACTACTAGAGCTAATCAATGAATTTGGTAAAGTAGCAGGATATAAAATTAATGCACATAAATCTTCTGCATTCCTATACACTAATGATGAAAAATCTGAAAGTGAAATGAAGAAAACACTCCCATTTACCAGTGCAACAAGAAGAATAAAATACCTAGGTATAAACCTACCTAAGGAGACAAAAGACCTGTATGCAGAAAACTATAACACACTGAGGAAAGAAATTAAAGATGATACAAACAGATGGAGAGACATACCATGTTCTTGGATTGGAAGATAAACATTGTGAAAATGACTCTACTACCCAAAGCAATATACAGATTCAATGCAATCCCTATCAAACTACCACTGGCATTTTTCACAGAACTGGAACAAAAAATTGCACAATTTGTATGGAAACACAAAAGACCCTGAATAGCCAAAGCAATCTTGAGAATGTAAAATGGATCTGGAGGAATCAGGCTCCCTGACTTCAGACTATACAGCTTTTTTTTTTAATTGTGAAGAGCACAGCTCATGGCCGAGTCCCCATAGCTTACTTCTCCCATCCTCTCATGAGTAACTTCAAGTTGGTGTGAATACTTAGATATTTTATATTTAAAATTTGATATTTATGAAAAACTGCTCACATATGCATAAAAGCAATATGCAGGATTGGTATTGCATATTTACAAAAATTAAATAGTTGCATTTATTTACCTTTATAAAACATTCCTTGCTCCTTTAACATGATGGTTTTGAGAAGTACTACTTCATTTAGCTCTAGTTCATTAATCCATTATTGCATAATATTCCTTTGTATGAATTAACCACATTTATTTTTCTTCTACCAACAAATTGAACTTTTAGGCTGTTTTAGTGTGTTCATAATTACCCACAAATTTTGCCATGGACACTAATGCCACAATTCCTTCTGCACATGTACAAGAATTTGTTTAGGGTAAATTACTGAGCATAAGGTTTCTAATTCTTAACTTTATTACTAATTTCTTCTCAAATTATGCTCTTATAGCAATGCATTGTGTTCTGTTTTTCCACTTTCCACGAACACCTTCATGTTAGCCAACTTTTTAAATTGTATAATCCTATAGATGTGAAATTATGTTTCGATTGTTTTAAATAACCTTTTTTAAAGTTAATGATTAGCTTGAGAATCTTTCATTTGCTTATTGGTTATTCAAGATTTCTCTCTACAGACTTTTCCATTTTTATTTTATCATGTTTTCTTATTCTTATGGATATGTTGATGTGTTATCATTCCAGAGTTAAATCCTTTTTTGCTACGTCCATGCCATATATCATTTTTCAATCTTTCTATTTGTTTACACTATCTTTATCATTTAAATGTTTCATTTTGCTGTGGACAATTTTATCAGCATTTCTTTATGCAGTTGTGTAAATACTGTTAAACCCATGAAAATGTAATCTACAGGACAGAGGAATATTTGTCAGTAATGTTCACTATTTTATCCTTAGTACCTAGAAGAATTAATGGCAAATAGGAAGAATTCAATAAAAAATGTGTTTAAAGTTTTAATCAGGTTGTTTTCCTATCTTAAAATCATTAAGAAGTATTTCAACTAATAATTAGCAGTTTAAAGTTATTATTTTTACATTTAGTCTTTAATATGTCAGAAATTAAAATTAAATGTAATAAGAATAGTATCTAATATTATCTTTTTTTCTTGCTTGTGTATATAGTATGTACAAGCATGTGTGTGCATGTGTGTATTGTTGTTTATTGATACTAAGCCAATTCTTATAAAATATAGAAAGTTTGTTCCAATACAGTTCACGTTCCTCTCCCCTACTTTGTCTTATGATTTTCATATATATTACATCTATATATTAACTCAACAATTCAGTGTTATAATAATTGTTTTATAGTGTCTTATAACTGTAAAAAACCTAAGAGAAAAAAATTAGACGTTATTTTACTTTTATCACAATTTTGGGTCACTTTTATTTTTTCCTGTGGATTTGAATTGACGTCTGGTATCATTTTCTTTAAGCCTGAAGGACTTCCTTAAGAATTTCTTGCAAGACATATATGCTAGTAACAAATTCTCTTGGTCTTCATGTTTCTGGGCATGTTTTTATTGTACTTCATGTTTTGAAGGATAGTTTTGTTTCTTTTAGTGGGCCCTTTTTTTCTCTCCTCTGCACATGCTCACAGCTTCCTTTTTTAGATTTTTTTCCCCAGTTTATAATTGTTTTTAGGGGCTGTTTTTATAATCTTTATAATTTTTTCCCAGTTTTTATCATTGTTTTTTCTACTATACCAAAAGTTCCTCTCTGCCTGTGACATTATTAAAAATTAATTTTATCTGAGAATTACTAAGTCATGTTAGTGAAATAAATTGTACTTTAAATATTATGCAATACTGCATCAGAATGTTAATTCCTAAAAGAAATTTTTCCCCCACCCAAAACTCTGTAAGAAGGAAGAAGCTTGGTATCTCTTGCTGGGGATGTAATTTATCAGTGTTTACAATGGCTTTCCTTATCTTATGTATAATCTCCTCAACACTTATATTTTTATAACTTTATCTCCATCTTATATCAACCTTTGCATATGATTTCCTTCTGTCCATAATATTTTTTCCTTAAGATGTCTTCTTGATAATTTTTTCATCATCTAATATTTGATCAAATGTCATTGCTTCAATAAGCCTTATCTAATTACCCTATTGTATTGTCACCTGCCTCTGATAACTTGTTTCTTGTTCATGTGTAAGTATTAACACCCATGCTTCTTTTTAGAAAAAGCTCAGTATCTTATTGTACCCATTCCTCTGGACTGTGGCTTCTCTTTAACTTTGGGAACATGGAGATTTATCATTGACTTGTAAGCATAACCACATTTCTTTTTAATATATTTTGTTATAGTTTACTAGCATTTCTATGTGTCATGAGTCATATTTCTAGAACACAAATTTTATAATACAGTTTTTCACTTTGCCTAAAGCATGAGATGCAACATAAACAACATTTTTAAGGTTTTCCTGAGAATTAGCTATAAAATTTTAAGAAGGGAAGTAAAGAAAGCAGTTAATGGAGGATATTTATTCCATCATGTATTACACTCAGGGGTTATATTTTGGGTTATATTGGGATTAAAGCTAGTGGCTGCCAATCAACTATCGATGAACAGTTTATATGATTATGGTCTCTGGGTTATTATTTGCAAGCTAAATATTTTAATTAAGGAATACCTGTAGGTTATTTAAGAAGACAAAATTATCGTGACTTACCCTACACAAAAAGTCAATCTAAAAATTGGTCACGATGAAAAAGGGCAATTGAAAGAACAAAACTAACTTGTTCTTGGATAACACTATACAGTGGGCACATGTGAAATACTCTGTATAATTATGGTTCTAGTATCTTAAAAGTATAATGTCAAACATAACTCAATAAAAGTTAATCATGTTTTAAACCTGTTAGGAAGTAGTCCTAAAGAAATCAAGAAAAATGATCAGAATTCTAAGGCAAGAAATAAAAAGCCTAAGAGGAAAAAAATTCAGTCTATAAAACCATAAGAACTATGAATAAGTGAAACAATAGTGAGTTCACTAATCTCAAAACCTAGCTTAAGGAATACAACTTGGGTTACAGTTGGGTGAAGAAGATAAGTTAAAGAGTAGGGACAATTTCATAGACTTCCTTGATATAGCTTAGGGTTAAAAGACATTAAATGCCTGTTTTTAGTTACTATATCAAAATAGGAATGAAGAAGATATTATCCTACTTTTAGAATTTAGAAATTCGGGAATGCAATAACTTTGATATCTATCTAGCCTATTAGAAGAATTATTAACAGCATAGTTCTAAACTGTATGGTTTATAACTATGATTCATTAGAGTGTCATTGAAATTTTAATATATGTACATACACTATTGCAATATTTGAACATCTATTTGTTGTGGGCATAGCCCCATTAAAAGAAATATCCATATGTCATAAGTAGTTATGCAGAACAGAAATGTATCTACAGAAATGTATCTGTTATGCAGAACAGAAAATGTGTCTATTTCATAGATACATAGATACAGAAATGTATCTATGTATCTATGAAAGACATAAAATCTTAGTTCTTGGGAAACAAAGTGGTAGGTAGGAGCTAAGGTGTCTTTTCGTGAATTTATAGCTCCCTGATACTCTGGAATTGGCTTATTTCTGGATATCAACTTTTGCAGAGGGAAAGCTAAGGAATATTGCAAAGATAAATGATTATAAAGACAAGCAGATAATGAAAACTAGAGATTTACTATTTTTCAATCATATTACTTGACTCTATTGTCTGATTCTGAATAACTGATTTAAAGCAAAGGCCTATTTGCAAGATTATATGGCTTTGCATCCAGCTGTGAGAGTGTGATATTAGCATGCAAGAAAAGGATAAGATTATTATAATGCACAATGTTGGGCAAAGGCCTCCCACCTGGGAATGTATTTAGAGAAAATATTTAAACTAATATTACATTTTAATTGCCAGCTGAGGAACTATTGAAAGTGTAGTATTTTTCCGTTTTCTTTGGTTGGTATATTTGATGCATTCCACTTGTATTTTAGATCAAAGATGGGGATTAAAGTAGGCATTATCACTATAGTTAACTTTCCAAAGAGTTATCAGTGAGAAATATTAATCCTAGGTATTAAAAGTATAATTCTACCACTTTGAAAGTTACATATGTATTGATATAACCCCATAAAAATTAGGGAGAAGAAATAATAAATGGAGTTTTCAGATAAAAATATGTCTCACTATTGTGGGTATGAAAACATAACACTGGTTTTTCTTGGTATTTTAATAAAGGTATTATGAATTGCTGATATGTACTATATTCTTGAAAATTACATATTTTCATAATTAAATACTCTGACAATAGGGTTTCACACTGGCATTATATCAAACATAAAGCAATACAAAAATGGACATAATACAAAGCATCATTAGATTATCATTCTCTAAAGTTAGCTTTAATTAAAATATTAAAAAGAACAACATCCTGTGAACTTTAATATAATCAGGACACTTTTGTGGGAAATGAGGACTGCTCATCTGGTTTTGCATTTTATAATGAAAAAAAAACACAATAAGATACTTTTAATCAAAATGTACATGTATTACTCTATTTACTAAAATGATTTCAAAATGCAAATATACATACACTACATATCAGTGTACATTTTCTTTTACATAATTTGGCAAATATGATGTGTGTTAAAAAAGAAAAAATAGCATGAATATTCCCGCCATATCTTCAATCCAAAATAGCAGAAGGATTGAACAACCTTGGCCCTGGTGTTCTAATAAAAACAATGTTGCAAAATGCTCAAAGAAATGATGGTATCAAAGGTCTGTGTCATTTTGTTTCCTACCAGATCCAGAATGAGATTGATCAAGTTTCTGTGATTACCGTTCAATCCCTTATAGAATGTTGCTTACAGGCCCTGTGATGATGTTCTCTTCATGTGTTTTTCAAATTCTAGATTTTAATAACCTCTTTCTGGGAGAATGAAACTAAGTAAGCTTTGCTTTTCCTGTATTCATCCAGATCCTAGCCTGGGAATAGATAAAAAGTAAGTTATTCATGAAGTGATCACCAAATAGAATATATTACTTTTGGATTGAATTAGGTGGGAGGGAGTTTGGATTAGAATGGTTACAGGTATTTTTTGTTAAACCTGCTCCCTTGAATTTGATCTACACTATTTGCTTAAGTAGGAAGAATCTGACAGAACAATTAAACAGATAATAATTTGATTTCTGTCAGTGAATTATAAGCCAAAAATAAACACAAATTCCCAAAATATTACCTACATGCTGAAAAATCTTAGATTATGAAAATCTTAGTTATGAAAGCTTTAAGTATTGGAAAAGACCATATAGAGTAAACCCCCAAAATAATGCCATTTATAATATTCATGAAAAATAATAAAAAATATGTATTTATAAAACCTTGAGTGACTTTATCAATATGATTTCCAAATCTTAATTTTCAGGGCCTTCTAGTTCCTTTCTTAATAAGTGTGAGAGTAAAAAGGTAACTTTAATTAAGAAAAGAAAGTCTTAAACAGAGATCATAGTATAAGAAAGAGAACATAAGCTTTGAAGTCAGACAACTCTGGTTTCTATTGTCAGATTAGTTACTTAAGGGCAGTGATCTTGGTAAAGTCATTTATGTTCCATTTTCCCCTTTCATTATTTGTAATAATAATACTTACTTTCCAGAATTGTAAATATTACATAAAATATACATTATATTTTTGCCATTTGCTTTAAGTGTGCATCCCCAATTGATGGCAGTAGTTTCAGTACAAGTTAGAACAGAATGTTGATAAATGTATAAGTTCTAAGGCATACTTTTAAACCACCAGTGACTGTAGCAAATTCTCCCATATCTATACCACTGAACACCTAACCAGTCATTTTATTTTATTCATTTCTCCTGAAAAAATATCTTTCTTGTTCCTTTGAAAGTCTATTGAACAAATATTATTAATTTTATTTTGCTCATTATTTCCTTAAATTTTAAACTCCATAAAAATAACTTTCACATACATCTTTTTCTTTTCTTTTTTTTTTAAAAAAGCCCATGGAAAAGTTTTAAATGGCCAAGTGAAGGTGGCATTTGCAAATAATGACAGATTTGCAAATAATGGCAGATTTATTTCATCCTTTCCAAACCTAATGCGTCTAGAAAAGGTTTAATAGAAGTGGTGAGAGGAGGCATCTCTGTTTCTTAATCCCAAAGGTAATGTTTTCAGCATTCCAGGATAAAGTATGTTTGCTACATATATCTTTTTCTAAAAATAACCACTTAAGTCTCTTTTGCATGGCAGGTATTTAACAATTATTTGTTGATTTCATATAAATCAGTGATACAATATTTATGATCTTTTCATGGTGCGTTTTCAACTGTTCAGTGATAATTTTGGCAGAGAAAATACTTGTTAAATTCATAACTTTTGATTGTTAGATTTTGGGTGATATTGCTGAGTCTGAAAATAATGAATTCTAAAAAAAATATGGAAATGAATACCAACCACCTCACATTTATGGGAGAAAATGAAAGCATAAATGGATCAAATGTAAGCTAGTTTTATTGTGTCCTCAACCTGAACTGACGACAACAATTAATGCACAATATCATGTTTAGCTCAAACAAAATATGCAAATGTATTTTTCTTCCGTACTTCTACAACTTGTTTGCAAGACTTTAAATTATTTTTCACAAACCACAGGGAATGGTTTTCTTTCATTTTGGATCTCTGAAATAGAGCAAATACATATTTTCTGAGAACACTAAAGAGCATTTTATTAGGATGCAGAAATCTCTACTTTCTTGAAATTTTCAAAGTAAGAATTTTTAATCAATATTTAAATGTGAATTTTTTATTTTAATTTTTAATCACTAAATATTAGTGATTTAATTGTTTTCCAAAAAAATGTTAATTCATTATAGCTTTGTCCTATATTTTCTATGTTTTACAAAATCATGTTTTTTACGATACATATTTATGCAGGTGAATGAGGTCTAAATACTGGGAACATTTTGTTGTTGTTGAAGTTCAGTTTAACTGGCCAAATAATGCATGCCAGTGTGAAATAAATAAATGCCATATATATTAAATAATTAATTAATTTAACAGTAATATGAACTAGTTTATAAGTGATATGATTTATTTACAAGTTGTTACACCCATGGGGAGAGACTATGTTGATTTGTGTGGTATAGGTAGGCAGTTTATTATATATTTCACATACCAGCTTGAGCTGGTTTCAGTTGCTCTTCTCCCTCAATTTTTCTCACTTACTTCTATGGCATCAATTTTCTCTACCTAAGTTTCATCTAAATTTCTATCTCTTGTACTTCTATAATCTACATATATTTTTCAAGTATTTCCATATTCTTTCATTTAAGGACCTTAAAATCCCTCCCCAAGACAATATGAATACATAGCTAACATAAAATACCCCCAATTCTCAAACTGATAACTCCTTATAACTGCTATTCTCTGCTAATGCTTTCACAATTGTCCTAATTTCTGCTCAGATGACATCTAGTCAGTTATCAAGCGAGTTGATTCTGCAATTCATTTATTTATTCCTTTGTTCACGCAGC
Organism: Physeter macrocephalus; assembly: GCF_002837175.3. Classification (NCBI taxonomy): domain Eukaryota; kingdom Metazoa; phylum Chordata; class Mammalia; order Artiodactyla; family Physeteridae; genus Physeter; species Physeter macrocephalus. The sequence continues at coordinate 84,413,537 of NC_041220.1, read as the reverse complement.
AAAAGTTTATCGATCCTACTAAAACTGGCTGATAACATTCTCAATACATTGTTGATAATATAATAATAATTTATTTCCATTTTGTTGGGTCTGAGTCCTCTCAGAATATGTGATAGAGATCTAACATCCCTTGGACATCCTGCCAACACTCAATAATGCTACAACAGCAAGTCTCTGTTGACAGGTCAACTACAGCAAAATCTGCTCTTTCCTGGTGTCCCAAGCTTGTACCAGGCTCCAGCTGTTTTGTTCCAGAATGTTTGATCCTTCCTAAATCTTATGCTTTGATACAGTATTTTTAGTATCAACAATGAGTAGTGTGACAATATATTTTATTGTCCAAACAGAGACACTATGGACTATGAAAAACAGTAAATGCACTTAAAATGTATAATTTTTGAATGTTTATTTCTTAAATGCCAAACTGGTCACAGTATATTGAAAAAACTAAAGATAATTATATTCTAAAATAATTTTTTTTAATTTCTGAAAGTAAAAACATATACACATATCTTAAATAAAAATCTTATATTGATTTCTCAGGATTAACATAAGAAGAAAAATATTCTGGTATATATGTATCTATTTCTAATACTAAGTCACAAATATTTTTCTAAAGAATATATTTTTCAATGTGGTATAAAGTGTAAATTTGTCAACTTGGAAACATAAAATCCATCAGAAGATTGTTACCACAAGTTAAGGTACTTAAAATATAGTTTGTAATAGTTCAAAGTTAAAAACTGGATACAATTTGATTCATGTCATTATTTAATTTGTTTAAATCCTCCCTTGATAAGTAGATTTCTAAGTCTTTCTATTTTGTATGAGTTATTTTAAATAATCCCAATTTTCTGAGAACTGCTTTGTTGTGGTTAGTATTTCATTCATTATTGCTATGACTAACAATCCCCAACTACTTTTGGAAATGTAATCACACTTTAAAAGAGTCATTTACAAAATCTTTAATTTAACAGTGGGGCACTTATGTTGATTTGCTAAATAGTTCCTCAAAGGCTAAACATTTTTAATTGATAAACAGTAGAGAGAAATTGTATATTGCCATGCTGAATTATTTTGTTTTTTGCCTTCTATATTGGATTTGTATATATCATATACAATATATATACTACACATAGCTTATTTTGTGAGTATATAACAACATTTGTAAAATTTGACAGCTGTGGATTTTAATTCTGAACTATATTTTCATCAAAACCAACTCAAGTACATTCTTGCTCCACAGATAATTTAGTAAGAATATTGTTTTACTGTGATACTATGCTTCAAATTTATATTCATAGTAATTTGCAAAACCAAGTAATTTTATTTTCAACGTTGACCTGGGAAACTGAATTTTAACAACTTTTACAATTTCAGTTGTCTCACTTTTGAGAGAATGAACTCTTAAAAGCTTTGGTTTTTGTTTTGTTTTGTTTTTTATTGGAGTATAGTTGATTTACAAAGTTGTGTTAGTTTCAGGTGTACAGCAAAGTGCTTCAGTTATACATGTACATATACATATATTCATTCTTTTTTTAGATTCTTTTCTCATATAGAGAAATATTGAGTAGAGTTCCCTGTGCTATTCAGTAGATTCTTGTTGGTTATCAATCTTATAATATAGTGTTTATATGTTAATCCCAAGCTCCTGATTTATCCTTCCTCCCCATGTTTCCTCATTGGTAACCATAAGTTTGTTTTCAACATCTGTAAGTCTGTTTCTGTTTTGTAAATAAGTTCATTTGCGTCATTTTTTAAAATTAGATTCCACATATGACTGACATCATATGATATTTGTCTTTGTCTGACTTACTTCGCTCTGTATGACAGACTCTAGGTCCATCCACATCTCTACAAATGACCCCAATTTTGTTCCTTTTGATGACTAATATTCCATTGTATATATGTACCACATCTTCTTTATCCATTCATCTGTCGATGGACATTTAGGTTGCTTCCATGTCTTGGTTATTGTAAATAGTGTTGCATTGAACATTGGAGTGCATGTATCTTTTCAAATTATGGTTTTCTCCACATGTATGTTCAGGAGTGGGATTGCTGGATCATATAGTAGTTCTATTTTTAGTTTTTTAAGGAACCACCATACTGTTTTCCATAGTGGTTGTACCAATTTACATTCCCACCAACAGTGTAGGAGGGTTACCTTTTCTCTACACCCTCTCCAGCATTTACTGTTTGTAGACTTTTTGATGATGGCAGTTCTGACCAGTGTGAGGTGATACCTCATTTTACGTTTGATTTGTGTTTCTCTGATAATTAGTGATGTGAACATTTTTTCACATGTATTTTGGCCATTTGTATATGCTCTTTGGAGAAATGTCTATTTAGATCTTCTACCCATTTTTTGATTGGGTTGTTTGTTTCTTTGATATAGAGCTGCATGAGCTGTTTGTATATTTTGGAGATTAATACCTTGTCGGTCATTTCATTTGCAAATATTTTCCCCCATTCTGTGGGTTGTCTTTTTGTTTTGTTTATGGTTTCCTTTGCTGTGCAAAAGCTTTTAAGTTTAATTATGTCCCATTTGTTTATTTTTGTTTTTATTTTCATTACTCTAGAAAATGGATCAAAAAGATCTTGCTGAGATTTATGTCAAAGAGTGTTCTGCCTATATTTTCCTCGAAGAGTTTTATAGTGTCTGACCTTATATTTAGGTCTTTAATCCATTTTGAGTTTTTCTGTATGGTGTTAGGGAGTATTCTAATTTCATTCTTTTACATATAGCTGTCCAGTTTTCCCAGAACCACTTATTGAAGAGGCTGTTTTTTCTCCATTGTATATTCTTGCCACCTTTGTCAAAGATTAGGTGAACATAAGTGCGTGGGTTTATCTCTAGGCTTTCGATCCTGTCCCATGGATCTATATTTCTGTTTTTGTGCCAGTACCATATTGTCTTGATTACTGTAGCTTTGTAGCATAGTCTGAAATCAGGGAGCCTGATTCCACCAGCTCCATTTTTCTTTCTCAAGATTGCTTTGGCTATTAGGGGTCTTTTGTGTTTCCATACAAATTGTAAATTTTTTTGTTCTAATTCTGTGAAAAATGCCATTGGTAATTTGATAAGGATTGCATGGAATCTGTAGATTGCTTTGGGTAGTATAGTCATTTTCACAATATTGATTCTTCCAATCCAAGAACATGGTATATCTCTCCATTTGTTTGTGTCACCTTTGATTTCTTTCATCAGTGTCTTATAGTTTTCTGCGTAGAGGTCTTTTGCCTCCTTAGGTAGGTTTATTCCTAGATATTTTATTCTTTTTGATGTGATGGTAAATGGGATTTTTCATTAATTTCTCTTTCTGATCTTCTGTTTTTAGTGTATAGGAATACAAGCAATTTCTGTGTGTTTATTTTGTATCCTGCAACTGTATCGAATTCACCGATGAGCTCTATTATTTTTGGTAGCATCTTTAGGATTCTCTATGTATAGTATCATGTCATTTGCAAACAGTGACAGTTTTACTACTTCTTTTCCAATGTGGATGTCTTTTATTTATTTATCTCCTGTGATTGCTGTGGCTAGGACTTCCAAAACTATGTTGAATAAAAGTAAAAGCTTTGTTTAATTTATGAATTAAACAAAAAATTTAATTCCTATTTAAAGTAACTGATGATACCCAATGCATTATTTAACAATCTTCTGATGCATTTGACTTTCTTCTGTTAACAGATTCTACATATTAATATCTATCAGTTCACTATTTTTATATGCACCAGAAGACCTGGAATTGATAATGAGCAAAATTAGTTTAGAAGAAGAGTCATTTGAGTTGAATAAAGTCATGCATAACAGTCATAGATAAACACAACTTAAACTTTTGGCGGTGATATATAACATTTTTACATATCAATCATATCTCAACAAAGGGGTTTAAAAAAAACCTATTGATACAACTTTTGTAGGTAGACTTGTTTATAATTTTTGTTTTCAAATTGCTAACTTTTGAAATATTCCTGATGCTTTTTCAACAGATATGTATCATCCTATTTTTATCTTGTCAGCAACATCATTACAGTTTCTATAGTGGACGGTAAATGTTGACAAATACTTGCTTAATTGACATGTTTATTACTAACTTTGTTGAATAGAAATTCAGTCTTAAACTTTTCATTAAATGTGCATTTTCACTATTTTGAGATAATTACCACCAAAAGTACTTATTACAAAATTTAAAAAGTGTTACAAAATGAGTGTTATCAAAACATTTGGCCATGTTACCAAATGACAAGTTCTTGTATATTTATAAAATATCAAACCTCTGCAGCAGAAATATATGATTTTCTATAAAATATAGGAATTGATTGACCTCAATTTCAACATAAGTTTTTAAAAATATTTTCAACTGAAAAGAAAACACACAACATGAGAGCTGTGAGTTCAGTTTTATTTGTGATTTATTGAGGACTATAGCCCAGGAGACAGCTTCTCAGATAGCTCTGAGGAACTACTTCATAGATGTATAAGTCCAGGGCAGGGAGGGGAGGTCAGTACTTATATCCTTTCATGAAGGGGTTACATGCAATCAAACATATATCTCAGTAGAAGGTTGCTGCTAGTCATGAGAAAGTTGCTGCTAGTCACAAGGAGCAGATGTCTCTGTTAATGATTTTAGTGTTTTTCTAGGTATGAGAAGATGCAAGAAATTGGATTCATAAAATTTTCTCCTGAAAATATCAAACTATTTGAAGGCCTGTTCTGCCACTTTTCCTAGAGCAGAGAGTGCCTCATTCCTGATCTCTCCTCATTCCTGAACTCCTTTCAGGGTGTGTTAAAGGTCAGTGACTGCAGTGGCTAGTGACTTAATTCTTGTAGAACCAGATGGTTAGTGACATTTTTTAGTTGTCAATATCTAAAATAGCTCTTACCTTATTATCTCTAGAAATTGCTAAATTTAGTTATTACATACTTCAGTATCTAACTCTTGTTCATAAGTTCCCATATTTTCTCTTTTCCAACCCACTCTTTCCCTATAATCCCTGATTTCAGACCAAATTAACATTTCTTTTTCCTTATTGTTTCTTTGAAAAAAATGAGCCCTTTTATTCTCCTCCTTCTTTATCCAATCTACTCATTTCCAACATTTAAACCATATTATAGACTCAATGTTTATGTCCCCCAACATTCATATGATTAAATCCTAATGTCTAATGAGATGGTTTTTGAAGGTGGGGGCTTTGGGGGGTGATAAAATCATGTAGGTGGAGCCCTCATGAATGGGACTAGTGCCCTTATAAAAAGACCCTAGAGATCTCCCTCTCCCTTTGCACCGCTGAGAACACAGCAATAACACACTTATCTATGAATGAGGAAGTGGGACGTCATCAGACAATATATATCTGCTGATGCCTTGATCTTGGACTTCCCAGCCTCCAGACTGAAAAATAAATTTGTCTTGTTTATAAGCTACCTAGTCTATGGTGTTCTGCTATAACATCCTGGACAGACTAAGACACCATACTTTCTCTATTATTATTTCTGTGCAGAAAACATGAACCTTAACACTAACATATGACCTCACTTTTGCACACAAAATGCTGAGTGTACTACTATTAAAAACACAAGAATACACTTTGAACTATAATGAGATCGCAATATTGCCTTGAAATTTTCATGTGTTCCTAATAAATTCCCTTTCCCCACAACAATCTCTAGCTTTTACCCTTAGCCTTATAATTCAAATCCAGCACATAGCTCAGAACATATATCAATGTTCAGCTTTTCTTCAAAATTAGCATATTGAGAAACTACACATTACTTCTCTACACAGTAAAATTCTATCCATGTCTATAGCCATGTTTCCTGGCTTAGAATTCAGTGGAAGCAAAACTCCTCCTATTAAAGACCTGTTATTATATCTGTTCTCTGACTCTATTGGATTCTGTTTCTCAAGGAATTTCTTTATCTTCTATCTTATCTTTTCTTCTTGGTTGAATAAGACATAATAACAGAAATAATAATTATAGCAATAATTATAATAAGTACTTTCATCAACTCTAGTTCTCAATACCTAGGTCTTACAATAGCATATTATTAGCCAAATTTTTTAGTCATTATTTGGCCTATATAGCCATGGACACTACTGACCTTTCCCAGCTTCTTGAAATTTTTTGTTTCTTTGGGTAGCTTCATTCAGAGTGACTCAACCTTAATTGTCTTTGCAAAATGTTTTTCATTTGCATTTCCAATGGTGAAGATTCTGAGAATTTCAGAAGACCCTGGAAGATTAAGTAAGATAAGGGATTTTTTAAAATTCATTGGGTTCGTTACAAGGGTGATGTTAATATCTTGACAGCTGCATTTTCATTAGTGATAATTAGAAATCATACTGAAATCAATTGAGGGGTGAATGCAAGATTAAAATAAGTGAATACATTTCAAGAAATAGACTATTAATTGGAGGAGATAAATTGGACTCTAGATTATGAGTACTTAGGGTCAAAGGAAATTTGTTTATATATATATTTCAAACATAAAACTTATTGTTTTATAATTGGATCACTTTGGAATGCTTAAATCCATGAAAGAAGAAATGAGCTAGAGATCCTAATTCAGAAGGGCATGGATAATCTTGGACTTTCTACTTTCCTTTGCTATCCACTGCCTTTTGGTTTCTAATAATAGTCAATGGCGCAAAGCTTGCTAGTTTCTAATACACTTAGTACCTTAGTATCTAAAACACAAAACTAACCAAGTCATAAAACCTGTCATTAAGTCTTCATTGACTTTGGAATAAAATACAAATTCCTTAGCATGGAACAAAATGCCCTTCATTAATGAGCCCTTTGTTAACACTTCAGACCCACATTTTTACCATCTTGCCTTCAGATATGCCTTCTGGAATCTATCTGTAGATGACTATATGTATTAAGCTTCAGAAACATTGATATAAGCCTTTTATTCTGCCTGAACACCTTCCTTTCCCTTTTCACCAATTTAGTTCAATTTTTAGAATTCAGATCATTCATTTACTTGATAAATATTTGCTGTGAATATATGAAGCACCATAGTAAGTGTTGGTGACACAGCAAAGAAAAACATAGGTGTTATATATAATATTTATTATATAATGTTTTTATATTATATTATTTATGCTTATTTTATAATTATTGGTTTAATATATGTTGACTTTGCTAGAATATCCACAATAAGAAGGAATATATCTCTTATTATATATCAACTTCATAAAAGCCATCATTTATTAAACCAATAATTATAAAATAAATATAAAAATACAATAAGCATTATTAAAATAAGGCAACATAACAGAATACAAAGAAATTGTATAGCAAAGTGCCTTAGCACTTTGGGAAAGTTCAAAACAGGAATCTAGGAATAAATAGTATTTAATATGAAACTTGATGACTGAGAAGCAAATTCAAAATGGGAAGGCTTTAGAAAAAGCACTACAAGAGAAGCTAGATACTGCAAAGATGAAACTAGAACTTTGAGCATTAGAGAAATGTACAGAAGGCTGAGTGCCTCAAAAAACAATAATTTAATAGGGAGAAAGAGTAGCATGAACTTAGACTAGGGATGTAAACCAGGGCATAATTATGTGAGATTTATAAGCCATGATAAAAAATAATACAAGGTTGTTCTTTACTCCATGATCAGAGGAAAATTTTCTATATGCTTTTAAGCAAATGTGTGACATGATCAGGCATAAAATTTTAAAACATAATTTGAGATGTTTCTTGGAGAACAGATAGACTGCAAATATGCAAGAGTGAATGTAGGGAGACTGATTAGGAGGGTATTACAGACTTCAGATAAGAAACAATGATGAGTTGAACTAGGATGTTGGGAGTGGAGATGGAAAGAAGGAGCTCCCTGAATATTTTAGTAGAACTTTATATTTTATTTGATAGTGGAGATAAGAGAGAGGAAATCAGATATGATTTCCTCCAGAATGTTTACTGGATCTTTCTATTCTAGGTTAGTTCCCATTTATATGCACTCTGGGCTTACCTCAGTCTTAGAAGTGCCCAGATTTTATTGTCAGTATTCATTTATCTTTCTTCTCTAAGCATACCAACTATTGAGAGCAAAAATATATCCTTCTTTTATCTCTGTATTTTTCAATGTCAAATACAATGGGTAACCTATTTTTTCTGGATAAATGTAAACAATTTTAGGGAGAGAAAGACACTTTGGAAATTCCAGGTGACCCTTGACTTTCTGGGTGCTTCTAAAACTTACCTTTTCCCTTGAGAACTTACAATTTTATGTACTCACATGAATATCTGAAATCAAATTGACTCAGGAAAGCATGGCCTTTGAAAGCTCACGTTTGGAGAGGGTTTGATGCAAGTAATAGTAATGATAATTGTTAACAGAAATATCTTTCGATAAGAAAGATTATGGTATATTGGAAATAGCAGTATATTTATAATCAGTAAACCTTCATCTGACACTGACTAGTTGTGAAGTATTGGATAAAATAAAGGGATTGCTGACATTTGCATAGAAAATTGTCCCTTTCTTTATACTTTTCCATACATATGTAATTGTTCTGCCTCTCTCACTACCTCTCCTATGCTATTCCTATGGGTACATCCCACAGAGAGTTGCTAGCACCTCCCAGACATAAATAAGAGTCAATTTCCATAAATGATACAGCCTGAGGAGTAAATTTGAAGATTTGGAAAGCAGCCAGTTCTCTAGGTTTATAACAATGCTTTGTGCATTGCAAGTCTGCTGTGCTGGGGGCATGTGAATACATGAAACAGCAGGCCCCTTAGTCGTTTGTTGCCTGAAGGACTGTGGTGAGCCCTCCACAGGAAGAATGGCTAGAGGATATGCTTTAAATGGCCCTGATGTACTTCTGACCATATGGTAAAGCTGGAATGCTGGGAAACAGGAGCAGCACAGAAATACCTGTTGTGCCCCAGTTAGAAACCCTGTGACTTCTGCATTATCTAAAATGTCCAGAATAAACAGTATTAGGCCAAGAAAAAAATAGTTGCTATTTATTGTTACTAGTTATTTAATTACTAGTTACGTTAACTTTAATTTCTCATTTGATTTTATTTAGAATTAATCCTTTCTGTGTGGAGCTCTATAGATGAAAGAATGGTACTTTATATATTTAATGTATGGAACAAGTTGTCAATCTACCACATGCAATAAAGCATCAATTTATGATAAGAAATAAATACCATTGTAAATATGGCAGAGGGTTCATTTAGTGTAAGTTCTATATGTTTAACACGTTAGAATTTGTCTTAGTCAGTGTGAGCTGCTATAACAAAATAACATAGACTGGGTGGCTTACAAACAATAGAAATGTATTCCTCATGGTTCTGGAGGCTGATCCTGGGAAGTTCAAGAACAAGGTACTGGCAGGTTCAGTGTCTGGTGAGAGTCCACTTTCTGGTACACAGAGAACTGGTTTTGTGCTGTAAACTCACATGGCAGAAGGGATAAGGTTCCCTCTGAAGCCTCTTTTATAAGAGCAGTAATCCTGTTACCGAGTCCAAGTTAGTACTGCTTGCTGCATGACAGGCCAACAAATTGAGAGACAAGTTGTTGGGGCAAGGAATAGGAACTTTATTTTCAAAGCCAGCAAACCAAGAAGATGGTGGGCTAGTGTCCCAAAGAACCATCTTACTGAGTTAGAACTCAAGCATCTTTTATACTAAAAGTGGAGGAGGTGTGGCTGGGTATTGCAAACTTCTTGGTACCAGCCAGACCCTGGAAGTGATAATCCTTTGTTCTTACAGCTAGGTAGGTGTGGTCAGGATATTCCTATAAACCTCTAATGAGACAAATATTATCTTTGTTCTGCAACTTTTTCTCTCTATATGAACGGAAAAATGTTATACCTTTAAAGGTCAAGCCTGAGAGGTAGAGTGTTGAAAATGAGCAATCATGTGTATTTCAGGCTATAGGCAACATTGTTATACAAAGGTGCAGAGCCAGCATGACTAAGCACACAGGCAACAGATCACAAAGGTTAGAGCTAAAGGAATAGATACAATATGGAGTCAGGTTTGTTCTCTGTTACAATTCCATTCAAGGCTCCAACCTTTTGACCTAATCACCTCCCAAAGACCCCACTTCCTAATACCATCACTTTGGGGGTTAGGATTTCAACATAACAATTTTGAAGGGACACAAACATTCACTGTTTAACAGAATTTACATATTAATGTTACCATTATCACTCCTAATGACTGAAAATAATAATTATAGGGAAAGACTATTTACAATTATTTATTTCAAAGCTGTTTATTTTGGTCTTTTAAAATTTTCTTTTGCTTTATTTTAATTCTTCCTGCAACATAATTACCTTGTCCATCAGCAAGAACTGAGGTTGTGCCTTAGAGTAATGACAAAGAGGAATTCAAACTTTTTTTTTTTAACAACGAGTTTGTCTTGTAACAAAAGCTAAGTTTAATTACATCCGACTTAGTTCTAGGACTTACTCAAGAACTCTGGTTGATGGTACATCATAGCACTTCTTTCAGTAGGAACACTGTTAATTATATTTCTGCAAGAAAATGATAAATTCAACAAATGCTCAACCAAGGGAAGTAATAAACCCGTAACTGTCCACATCTTTTTTAATCTGGTTGATTAGATCAACATTAGGACCAGATTTACTACTCTCTCATATATGTAGTTCATCAATTTTTATTGTTGAAGAGTATGCTTTTTAATGAATATATATTACAATTTTATCATTTTCGTACCCATTTTCATGTTTCTGGGTATTTAGGTGATTTATAGTATTTAAATATTTTTTCCTATTATGAATACAACTATATGACATTTATTTTTATTTTTTTATTTATTTTTGAGTTTTTGAATTTTATTTCATTTATTTTTTTATATATATGACATTTATTTTTATTTTTTTATTTATTTTTGAGTTTTTGAATTTTATTTTATTTTTTTATACAGCAGGTTCTTATTAGTCATCAATTTTATACACATCACTGTATACATGTCAATCCCAATCTCCCAGTTCATCACACCACAACCCCCACCACACTGCTGCTTTCCCTGATTGGTGTCCATACGTTTTTTCTCTACATCTGTGTCTCAATTCCTGCCCTGCAAACCAGTTCATCTGTACCATTTTTCTAGGTTCCACCTACATGCGTTAATATACGATATTTGTTTTTCTTTCTGACTTACTTCACTCTGTATGACAGGCTCTAGATCCATCAACATCTCAACAAATGACCCAATTTCGTTCCTTTTTATGGCTGAGTAATATTCCATTGTATATCTGTACCACATCTTCTTTATCCATTCATCAGTTGATGGGCATTCAGGTTGCTTCCATGACCTGGCTATTCTAAATAGTGCTGCAATGAACACTGGGCTGCATGTGTCTTTTTGAATTATGGTTTTCTCTGGGTATATGACAGTGGTGGTATTGCTGGATCATATGGTAATTCTATTTTTAGTTTTTTAAGGAACCTCCATACTGTTCTCCATAGTGGCTGTATCAGTTTACATTTTCACCAAGAGTGCAAGAGGGTTCCCTTTTCTCACACCCCCTCCAGCATTTGTTGTTTGTAGATTTTCTGATGATACCCATTCTAACTGGTGTGAGGTGATACTTCATTGTAGTTTTGACTTGCATTTCTCTAATAATTAATGATGTTGAGCAGGTTTGTTTTTTTAATATTGAGCTGCATGAGCTGTTTATATATTTTGGAGATTAATCCTTTGTCTGTTGATTCATTTGCAAATATTTTCTCCCATTCTGAGGGTTGTCTTTTCATTTTGTTTATGGTTTCCTTTGCTGTGCAAAAGCTTTGACGTTTCATTAGGTCCCATTTTTTTATTTTTGTTTTTATCCCCATTACTCTAGGAGGTGGATCAAAAAAGATCTTGCTGTGATTTATGTCAAAGAGTGTTCTTCCTATGTTTTCCTCTAAGAGTTTTATAGTATCCAGTCTTACCTTTAGATCATTAATCCATTTTGAGTTTATATTTGTGCATGGTGTTAAGAAGTGTTCTAATTTCATTCTTTTACATGTAGCTGTCCAGTTTTCCCAGCACCACTTATTGAAGAGACTGTCTTTTCTCCATTGTATATCCTTGCCTCCTCTGTTATAGATTAGTTGACCATAAATGCATGGGTTTATCTCTGGGCTTTCTATCTTGTTCCATTGATCTATGTTTCTGTTTTTGTGCCAGTACCATATTGTCTTGATTACCGTAGCTTTACAGTATAGTGTGAAGAGAGAGGGACTCTGATTCCTCCCACTCCGTTTTATTCCCTCAATACTGCTTTGGCTATTCAGGGTCTTTTGTATCTCCATACAAATTTTAAATTTTTTGTTCTAGCTCTGTAAAAAATGCCATTGGTAATTTGGTAGGGATTGCATTGAATCTGTAGATTACTTTGGGTAGTATAGCCATTTTCACAATATTGATTCTTCCAATCCAAGAACATAGTATATCTCTCCATTTGTTGGTATCATCTTTAATTTCTTTCATCAGTGTCTTATAGTTTTCTGCATATAGGTCTTTTGTCAATGCTTTCAGTTTTTCACCATTGAGAATGATGTTTGCTGTGGGTTTGTTGTATATGGCCTTTATTATGTTGAGGTAGGTTCCCTCTATGCCCACTTTCTGGAGAGTTTTTATCATAAGTGGGTGCTGAATTTTGTCAAACATTTTTCTGTATCTATTGAGATGATCATATGGTTTTTCTTCTTCAATTTGTTAATATGGTGTATCACTTTTATTTATTTGCATATGTTGAAGAATCCTTTTGTCCGTTTCTTCCAGGTTGTCCATTTTATTGGCATAGAGTTGCTTGTAGTAGTCTCTTAGGATGCTTTGTATTTCTGTGGTGTCTGTTGTAACTTCTCCTTTTTCATTTCTAATTTTATTGATTTGAGTCTGCACCCTCTTTCTTGATGAGTCTGGCTAATCGTTTATCATTTTTGTTTATGTTCTCAAAGAACCAGCTTTTAGTTTTATTGATCTTTGCTATTGTTGTCTTTGTTTCTATTTCATTTATTTCTGATCTCATCTTTATGATTTCTTTCCTTCTGCTAACTTTGGGTTTTGTTTTTCGTCTTTCTCTAGTTCATGTAGGTGTAAGTTTAGATTTTTTATTTGGGATTTTTCTTGTTTCTTAATGTAGGCTTCTATAGCTATAAACCTAGCTCTTAGAACTGTTTTTGTTGCACCCCATAGGTTTTGGATCATCGTGTTTTCATTGTCATTTGTCTCTAGGTATTTTTTGATTTCCTCTGTGATTTCTTCAGTGATCTCTTGGTTATTTAGTAGCGTATTGTTTAGCCTCCATGTGTTTGTGTTTTTTACGTTTTTTTCCGGGTAATTCATTTCTAATCTCATAGTGTTGTGGTCAGAAAGGGTGCTTGATATGATTTCAATTTTCTTAAATTTACTGAGGCTTGATTTGTGACCCAAGATGTGATCTATCCTGGAGAATGTTCCGTGAGCACTTGAGAAGAAAGTGTAATCTGCTGTTTTTGGATGGAATGTCCTATAAATATCAATTAAATCTATCTGGTCTATTGTGTCATTTAAAGCTTCTGTTTCCTTATTTATTT
>NC_041220.1:84376137-84399955 GCF_002837175.3 Physeter macrocephalus | reverse complement strand
AACATTCTTTATTTTAAAGTCTATTTTATCTGATATGAGTATTGCTTCTCCAGCTTACTTTTGATTTCCCTTTACATGGAATATCTTTTTCTATCCCCTCACTTTCAGTCTGAATGTGTCCCTAGGTCTGAAGTGGGTCTCTTGTAGACAGCATATATAGGGGTCTTGTTTTTGTATCCATTCAGCAAGCCTGTGTCTTTTGGTTGGAGCATTTAATCCATTCACGTTTAAGGTAATTATCTATATGTATGTTCCTATGAGAATTTTCTTAATTATTTTAGGTTTGTTTTTGTAGGTGCTTTTCTTCTCTTGTCTTTTCCACTTAGAGAAGTTCCTTTAGCATTTGCTGTAGAGTTGGTTTGGTGGTGCTGAATTCTCTTAGCTTTTGCTTGTCTGTAAAGCTTTTGATTTCTCCATCGAATTTGAATGAGACCCTTGCCGGGTAGAATAATCTTGGTTGTACATTCTTCCCTTTCATCACTTTAAGTATATCATGACACTGCCTTCTGGCTTGTAGAGTTTCTGCTGAGAAATCAGCTGTTAACCTTACTGGAGTTCCCTTGTATGTTATTTGTCATTTTTCCCTTGCTGCTTTCAATAATTTTTCTTTGTCTTTAATTTTTGCCAATATGATTACTATGTGTCTCGGTGTGTTTCTCTTTGGGTTTATTCTGGATGGCACTCTCTGCCCTTCCTGGAGTTGGGTGGCTATTTCCTTTCCCATGTTAGGGAAGTTTTCGATTATAATCTCTTCAAATATTTTCTCTGGTACTTTTTCTCTCTTCTCCTTCTGGGACCCCTTTAATGCAAATGTTGTTGCATTTAATGTTGTCCCGGAGGCCTCTTAGGCTGTCTTCATTTCTTTTCATTCTTTTTTCTTTATTCTGTACCACAGCAGTGAATTCCACCATTCTGTCTTCCAGGTCACTTATCCGATCTTCTGCCTCAGTTATTCTGCTATTGATTCCTCCTAGTGTAGTTTTCATTTCAGTTATTGCATTGTTCATCTCTGTTTCTTTGTTCTTTAATTCTTCTAGGTCTTTGTTAAACATTTCTTGCATCTTCTCAATGTTTGACTCCATTCTTTTTCCAAGGTCCTGGATCATCTTCACTATCATTATTCTGAATTCTTTTTCTGGAATGTTGCCTATCTCCACTTCATTTAATTGTTTTTCTGTGGTTTTATCTTGTTCCTTCATCTTGTACATTTCTCTCTGCCTTTTCATCTTGTCTATCTTTCTGTGAATGTGGTTTTTGTTCCACAGGCTGCAGGACTGTAGTTCTTCTTGCTTCTGCTGTCTGCCCTCTGGTGGATGAGGCTATCTAAGAGGCTTATGCAAGTTTCCTGATGGGAGGGACTCGTGGTCGTGGTAGAGCTGACTATTGCTCTGCTGGGCGGAGCTCAGTAAAACTTTAATCCATTTGACTTCTGATGGGTGGGGCTGGGTTCCCTCCCTGTTGGTTGTTTGGCCTGAGGCAACCCAATACTGGAGCCTACCTGGGCTCTTTGGTGGGGCCAATGGCAGACTCTGGGAGTGTTCACGCCAAGGAGTACTTCCCAGAACTTCTGCTCCCAGTGTCCTTGTCCCCAGGGTGAGCCACAGCCACCCCCACCTCTGCAGGAGACCCTCCAACCCTAGCAGGTAGGTCTGGTTCATTCTCCCCTGGGGTCACTGCTCCTTCCCCTGGATCCTGATGCGCACACTGCTTTGTGTGTGCCCTCTAAGAGTGGAGTCTCTGTTTCCCCCAGTTCTGTCGAAGTCCTGCAATCAAATCCCAGTCGCCTTCAAAGTCTGATTCTCTAGGAATTCCTCCTCCCGTTGCCGGACCCCCAGGTTTGGAAGCCTGATGTGGATCTCAGAACCTTCACTCCAGTGGGTGGACTTCTGTGGTATAAGTGTTCTCCAGTCTGTGAGTCACCCACCCAGCAGTTATGGGATTTGTTTTTACTGTGATTGTGCTCCTCCTACCATCTCATTGTGGCCTCTCCTTTGTCTTTGGATGTGGGGTATCTTTTTTGGTTAGTTCCAGTGTCTTCCTGTCGATGATTGTCCAACAACTAGTTGTGATTTTGGTGTTCTCACAGAGGGAGTGAGCACGTCCTTCTACTCTGTCATCTTCGTTCCAATCTGACATTTATTTTTAATTGAGGTATAATTTACATATTATACAATTCAACCTGTAAACAGTAGAGTTATTACTTACATGAAATATGAGATATATAGAAAGATGTATAGAACAGTTCCATCACCCCCAAAAAGCTAAAAATTTTTTGCCTAATCCAAAGTCATAAACACTTCTTCTTAAAGTTTTATAGTTTTTAATTTTACATTTAGATCTAAGATCCATTTTGAGTTATTCATTATGATATGAGGTGTAGATCAAGATTTTTTATTTCTTTAATATAGATATCTAATTGTTTCAGCATCCTTTTTTCCAGCACCATTTTTTCCAGCACTATTTATTTCTTCATTGAATTGTCTTTTCCCCTTTCTTAAAAATCAATTGACCATACATATGTGCATCTATTTCTTGATACCCTAATATTTTCCAGTAATCTTTGAGTCTATATTTTTTAATACCACAGCCTCTTGGTTATTGTAACTGTTCATTGAGTCTTGAAAGCAGATAGTGTGAGTCCTTAATTTTATTCTTTTTTTTCAAAATTAGTTTGACCATTTTGGATCCTGTTCCCTTCTGTATAAATTGTAGAATCAGCTTATAAGTTTCTACCAGAAATTCTCCTTTTAGTCTTTCAACATTAAGCATTTCTATTCACTAGCATCCACAGGAGAAGTTACGGATTTCAGGCCTGCTGTTATCTTTCTTACCCAATAAGGGTCCTGAAGAGGCAGGTGGAATACAAACTCATGAGGATGAATGAGTTATGGAGAGAAGGAAAAGCAATTTTTCAGTGAAGACAGAGCAAAAGGCAAACAATGAGTGCAGATGCTGGATTAATTTTAAGATTGTATCAAAACGTGTGCAATATTAACATTTTAATATTGTGTGGTGAGAATGAGTTTTACTTTTTATAAGAATCTGGTATATTTGAAATGTTCATTGGACCACTGTAACAAAAGTTATTATATTAACTTCAGCAGTAGAATAACAAAATTTGGATTTTAAAATAATATTAGAAAATATTACAGAAATGATATATTTTTACCTATAAAAGTTTAATTTTAAAGTTATTTCCCAAATGTTTTTGATATATTATCTGCATTCATAACTAAAAATATGTATTTATTCATTTCAGGCTTACTATTGATAAGATGTTGTATTCGCATGAGAGAAGCATTATTATTCAAGGAACACTGCAGTGATAACCATGGCAGTGGTCTGGCTGCTTAGAGGTTTGGGTGATGATAGCTGGTATACAACTGGAGAAGCAGTACTTCTAGGCTTGGTATCCTCTTACATAATATTGGTCTTAGAGCCCCCCCTCAGTTTCCAGTACTCTATTCCCCAGCTTGTGGCCCTCTATACAGGAATTTCCAAAAATGAAAGCCAAGGAGCTGAGTGAGGAAACAAGGTAGAATTTGGGAGACACTGACAGGAAAGTCACTTTTTATTTGACCCAGACAATAGAGTTGATATTCCTATAATCCACGTTGTGGAGTCAGGGAAACATGATTTGTATGCTATAGATACCCACACTAAATTTGTACTTAGACTATGTTAACTACAAGAAATACATATTCTATATGTTTCCCATATAATAATGTTATAGTATTTCTATATGTTATAATATATGCTACTGCAATATATACATAAAATTCACTTCAATTTTGCATTTTTATCCCTGATATTTTTCTATGAAAAAATAAAATATTATGTGTCCTCACAACAGCTTGCAAGATAAATATTTGAATCCACTGATAACACTATCCACTCATTTAAAAATTTAATCTATAAATTTTTATTGAGAACAACTGTGTTCATGATACTATTGTTTTGTAGAACTAATAAAAGTAAAGAAAATATAGCCTCTGTTCCAAATGACTTATAGTCTAAAAAAAAACAAAGCAAAACCAACAAAATCAATGAAGACATCAGGGACATTAAGGAATAAATGGAGTTGCATTTTAGTGGACGTTTCCATCTATAGACAACATAAGGCAGAATCTCTTTAAGTGAAAATAACCTTTGGATATCTTTGCAAAACATCCATTTGGGCATTTCAGTATTAATTCTTAAATAAATCGACACAGCCACTGTTTCCTTACTATTTTTCTATTTGAACACTGAATGAGGCAGTTGACTTGCTTGTATTTGAGGCCCAGGAAGTAAGAAGAAGATAAATTATCTTCAGACACTACTCAATTTACTGCTGATAGTGGAAATTGGGTATTGAAACTGGCTGAAGAAATAGTAGGTTAACCTTTACTATATCACCTTCATTAGAAGGCATCTATTCATTGAACAGAATGGCAAGTAGCATAAACTATTTAAATTCCTGGTTTATACTTACTGTTTCATTCTCTTTCTCTTTCTCTGTGCTTTCTCTTACTTTTAATTCACTTATAGCTGACTTCCATAAGATGAAAAATATATGCATGCTGCTTCTTCAGTATCACTTAGATAGATCTAAAACTTTCACGTAAACAAACATACATGTACCATAAGGACAACATATGTAAATACTGGTTATAAGTGGTAAAAATAAAAATGATGTGTAGAGAAAAGGCACTTGACCTCCAACAATCCTTGCAAAATCCAAACCTACTAGGATTGGCATCAAATTTTACTAAATAATTTCTCTTATCTTAGTAGACATGCATCATTTATAGTGATCTTATAGATGATTTTGGAGATAAGAACAACGTGAGGCTTTAGTAACAATAAATATCAAACAAAGAGACCTTAAAAAGAAATTAATGTGTCTTCAAAACACAATATATAAAAAGATACTCTTCTTTTTACTTGACAGTTACTCATCTCACACATTTTCTGACATGTGTCACAGCATCCTAGGACTTAGTGATTTGTGAAGGCCAACTCTTCAGTCCCTTTCTGTTAGGATGACAACAACATCCAAATACAAAAGATACATGGTAACAAAGGAGACAAAATAGTAGAGAGGTGGCAAAGGAAGAAGCGGAGTTGTAGGAGAGAAGAGGAGAATGGACAAGAGGCAATCAATAAGAATCAGAGTTCATGGTCCTTTCAAAACATCAACAGATCCCATTCAATCTGTTTACAGCAGTTTTTAACTTATCCTGTGGTCTGGAATTTTGGGGGAGAAGAAGAAGGAGGAGGAGGAGGAAGAGGGAGAGGAGAAAGGAAGAGGAGGGAAGGGGAAGAGGAAGGGGAGGAGAAGAAGAAAAAGAGGAAGAGGAAGGAGGAGGGCCAGGGAGGGAGAGGAGAAGGAAGGGGAAGGGAAAGTGTTACAAGAGAGGGAGATATCATGGTCAGGGACCTGTGTGAGTCCCTGGGGCGGGCTGCCAAGTGAGGGTCCTTGGTTTTGTGCAGGAAAGAGTTCAAGAACAAGCCAAAGGAAAATGAAAACAAGTTTATTCAGAGAGACACACATTCCATAGGCAGACTGTCTCGGAAAGTGAGAGTGGCCCTAGGACATGGGGTTGTTGGTTTTTATGGGCTGCGTAATTTCATATGGTAATAAGTGGGAGGAATATTTTTGCTATTTAAGGGAAGGGTGGAGAGTCCCAGGAATTGGGCCTCTGCCCACTTTTTGGCCTTTTATGGTCTACCCCAGATCTGTCACAGCATAAGGGGGAGTGATTTTTAGTATAATAATGAAGGTATAATGAACTAAAGGTCAATGATCAGACTATCCTCTATTCTTGAAGCTCCCTTGGGTTCAGCAGGCCCCAGCCGGTTTTCATTGCATCCTAACAGCTGTGCCCCTTCTTCATTTATCTAGCAGTTGTGTCCTGACCTTTTCCCTCCTGTCTCAGAAGGGGAAGGAGAGGAAGAGGAAAAGGAAGAGGAAGAAGGAGACCTGAATCACTTACCCAAGTATATTGCAAACTATATTATAGTGCCAGGCCATTTGAATTCATTATTCCACCTTCAATTCTCCACAATAGACCCTATATTTCTTCAAGAACACCAGATATTTATGAGAGAGAGGGTGGCTGTCATTATAGATTAAATAAGATTTAACTGTTTGGCCCAAATACAAAGCAGGCTAAGACCCAAGAAAGAAGCAAAACTGACCAGTCCATCCACTCTTGGGAAAAATAGTAATTTTGATACCTGTAATTGGGATCTGCCTCAAACAGAAAACTCCCTCAAAAAAAAAAAAAAAAGGAGAAAATTCACTGCATTTATAAACCACAAAAATGAATATATACAGTGGGATATTTACTACATGAATAAAACACTTCGTGGCATCTATGCCAACCTACTGGAGTTAGATAAATAATACTTAATAGGTAAGTGAAGATGATGCAGTTGAGTAAGTTTAATTATGGTATACACATTCAACACTTCTCCACCTTCAGTAATACAAACCTATTTTATTCAAAAGTTTAATCACACAAATGTATATACCTAGATTTAAGTGGTTCAAAAATTTAATCTCATGTAACAGTATTTCTAGATATATAAACACAACTGTTGTATAGCTTAAGAAACCATGGTCTATACAATTAAACAGAACATGATTAATCAAACAAGGATAGATTTTAAATTTTATGGCTATTAATAGAAAATTCTCTTTGTGCTATATTAAAAAAATCCAGGATCAAGGACTAGTGGACTCCATTTCATGTTTTGGCTATAACATTTATAAGAAGTTGAATCTTAGGAGGACCACTCACTCTTCTTTTAATAGTGTTAGTTTCCTTTTCATTAAATAGGGCATGGCACAGAGCTGTTATTGAGATGATGAGGTTCAAATGTGAATGTAAGTTGAGAAACAGCTGTTATTGAGATAAATATTATTCTTAATGTTTTTAAACTATAATTCAAAATCCAGATAAATAGATCATGATAAGTGAAATACAGTGTTGTACTGATGTATATAATACTCCTCCATTTCTAAAATAAGGTAAGGGGAGCTTTGAGTCTGCAGTCATAGTAATCTGAGAGCCTTGGATGTATTAAAGATTATTGGTAGCAGTTCCTTTTGCTTGCATAAAATCTTATGTATGCAATTCTTTAAGTTAACATTACAAATGTAGAAGCCTGGTCTGTTGGTATAACATTGAGTACTCCTTACCTATTCAATTTCTTGGTATAAAATGGCTGTTAAGAAATTAGTTTTGTAATAAAAGAGTGAAAAAGATAAACTCATGGTTTCATTATTTCCAAGAAGAACCATTTATAATTAAATTTTCATTTAAATATTCTCAAAGTACTTATTAAATAATAAAATAGGCAAACATGGCTGGACCCAAATCATCAGAATATTTCTTGGGATATCTCTCCATCAAAAAACAAAATAATCGGGGCGTCCCTGGTGGCGCAGTGGTTGCGCGTCCGCCTGCCGATGCAGGGGAACCGGGTTCGCGCCCCGGTCTGGGAGGATCCCGCATGCCGCGGAGCGGCTGGGCCCGTGAGCCATGACCGCTGAGCCTGCGCGTCCGGAGCCTGTGCTCCGCAACGGGAGAGGCCACAACAGAGAGAGGCCCGCATACCACAAAAAAAAAAAAAAAAAAAAAAAAAAAAAATCTGATTGTAGCCATCTGCTCTTCAGTCTAGCAGATTAGGTGTTTCCACAACTAACACCTCCTCAAATAAAGTAGGATGTTAACAAATTTGGGAGATCCAGAATTTCTAAATCACTAGGATACAATTTAGCACATCCAAGTGGCAGCATTAATAATGTAACAGCTAGAACATTTTTGTAAGTTCTTGCTGATGAAAGACACAATTGCCTTGTAATTAAAACAATATTCCAAGGCACTATTCTATTTCATAGAAATCTTAAGGAGGGCCTTGCAAATGTCTAGGACTGTACTTTTTTTAAATTTTATCATTTATTCTGCATGTAAAGTTTATGAATAATATGGTTATAAATAACCTGAAAGAGCCTCTTTGAGTACGTGACATACTCAGTGTGGTGAAACACTGTATTATGTTGCGAATTCTTCAAATACTTCTTCGAATGAATTTAACTCCACCCTACTTGGGAAATATCACACACACGCCCGCGCACAATATATTATTTCTATTGGCTGAAAATAAGTGAAGCCAAAAAGAATTTAACATCTCCTCATAATAGGATTAAAAATATTTTATTTACTTATAGCATGGATATGTATAAATAACCCATGTATTACATTTTGAATGAATAAATCCAGTTATTTCTGACCTCAAATTAATATATATACATACATGTATCATACACACATATATTTATATGAAATATTTTGTAAGTCTACTAAATATTGAATTTTTAATTTTGTTTTTAATTATGTAAACATTTTAAAATATTGTTAAACCTAACAGATACATTGCAAATATTTACAGCAATGGAAAGAGAAACCTTTTTTTAGAAACTGAGTCTACCAAGTAATAGGCATTATTTTATTATAAATTGTTCAGCTTTAATATAGTCCCTAAAAAACTAAAGTGCATTAATTTTTTAAAAAACATTCTACTGAGAGTTTTCACTTTAAATGTAGGAGGAAGAATGAAAAGATATAGTTTCTTTTTTAAGTATTATCATTAAGTTTAGCTACTTAAAAAAAAAATTATATAGGTTTCATTTTATTTTTACATAGAGAATAAAAGCCTAACTATAACAAAACTCTGATAATGTCTCTTTTGAGAAAAGTTGTCTGATACTTTTGACAGTTCCTTGATTTCCTTTTGGGTGACCCTAAATTGGTAATGATATCTTATGTTTAAGAAGGATCATCAATCTTGGAGCATCTCAGTGACAACCTCAGTGTCAATTTCTTTATCACATTGGATATATATCTGAAAAGCTTACACTTACGTTGAATTAAGAAATCCCAGTGGGTTACATAAATAACCACTAGCACAGAACAAAGTCATCCACTCTTTAAAGAAATAGACAATTTATCTCTATCTATATAAAAAAGTGATTGAAACTAGTGGGAAAAAGTAATGAAGCCAAAGTGATGATACATTTCATTTTATATCATGAAGAGCTGGAATATTTGTTATTCTATAGTCTAACCATTTCTCAAATGCTGTTGTAATTTCCACAGCTATAAGAACAATTATTTCTACCAATGTGTCAAATTTTAAACTGTGTATTGCTAAATCTTAATCATAATTTTAAAGTCAACTTCAATGATTAGTTGAAGTATCTTTTTTAAAAAATCTTGAGAGTATATTTCCTTTTTTGGCTTGGAATAGCATAGGGTATATGCTTAAATCTTCTTTTAACTTTTCCCCATTTTTATTTTTTAATTTGTGTTTATTTTGTGTGTGTGTGTGTGTGTGTGTGTGTGTGTGTGTGTGTGTGTGGTATGGACGCGCAGGCTCAGTGGCCATGGCTCATGGGCCCAGCCACTCTGCGGCATGTGGGATCTTCCCCGACAGGGGCACGAACCCGTGTCCCCTGCATCAGCAGGCAGACTCTCAACCACTGCGCCACCAGGGAAGCCCTCCCCATTTTTAAATGCATGTTGGAACCCAAAAACTATATCTCTGACCTGGATTTCTATGATCTCCAAACTTTATGTATGACTGGCTTTCCCTCTCTTGCCTCAAATCAAAAGTTTCTTGAATCTGATTATTATCTAGCATTACCTCAAGCAAATGGGATGTCCATCCCTCCAATTGCATAAGTCAAACATTTGGGAACAATTTTCTTTCACTCATCCACAATATCTAAGACATCACCAAGACCTTATCAATTTTAGCTTCCAGACATTTCCCAATTATGTAACCCACCGTCATAAACATCCAGTGTACAGCACCATCCTCTATGGTTTTACTACACTCATGTTTTTTTAAATAGTCCCCTTCCCTTTAATATGTATTCTACAAATTACTCACCTCTAGTGTGGCATCTTTTTTCTGCCAGTACCCTGATTAATACAATAATAATATTTACCTCTTAAGTTTTTTGTGAAGAGTAAATCCATCAATATGTATAGAACACTGAGAATAGTGCTTGTAACATTTAAAAACCCTCAATAAATATTAGCCTTTTTTTTTTCTGACCTGGATCCTTATTTATTTATTTATTTATTAACATCTTTATTGGAGTATAATTACTTTACAATGGTGTGTTAGTTTCTGCTTTATAACAAAGTAAATCAGCTATATTAATACATATATCCCCATATCTCCTATTAGCCATTTTTACCAAATATTTCCATTGTGGGTATATAGTTACATCATAGCACTTCAGGTTTATGCTTTTCCAAAAACATTAAAACATTTTTATTTTACTTTTGGTTTTCGTTGTTGTTTATGTATTTTTATTGAGGTATAGTTGCTTTACAATGTTGTGTTAGTTTCTACTATACAGCAAAGTGAATCAGCTGTACGTATACATATATCCCCTCTCTTTTGGATTTCCTACCCATTTAGGTCACCACAGAGCACTGAGTAGTATTCCCTGTGCTATACAGTAGGTCCTCATTAGTTATCTATTTTATACATAGTAGTGTTTATATGTCATTCCCAATCTTCCAATTCATCCCACCCCCTGCTTTCCCCCCTTGGTGTCCATACATTTTTTTCTCTACATCTGTGTCTCTAGTTCTGCTTTGCAAATAAGTTCATCTGTACCATTTTTCTAGATTCCACATATATGTGTTAATATATGATATTTGTTTTTCTCTTTCTGTCTTACTTCACTCTGTATGATAGTCTCTGGGTTCATCCACGTCTCTAAAAATGACCCAATTTCATTCCTTTTACTTTACTTTTTAAATAATACTGCTTTATATTCATATTAATAAGAGCTGATAGATAAAGGATAGACTCATAGAAGATAGATAGATACACACACATATAATACAGATCCTCCAATTTTCCTGAACAATGACATTCCTGTTGGAGGAGGTCATTGAGGGGATGTGACCTCCAGTTGACCCTAGAGCTGGATGTGGGCAATCAAAGGCTCCTCACTTTCTCCCCTGTCATTGGAATGTACATTCTGCCCACCGTCTCCACACTAGTTGCTGTTTCAAGGTTTTAGCCATGAGAGACTACAGTATTGTTGAGACCATCAGAATGCTGTATGTGACTGAACAGTTAAGGCCTCTAGATAAACTTTTAAGTTTCTAGACGGTAAGAGTGGAGATCTAGCCATCTTGTGGCTGCCAAAGGCAAGCCTTATATGTAAGTTCCCTTGCTTATTGAACCTGCCACCTGTGAATCTGGTGTGACTTGCCTCTTTCTTCAGTCTCTCCTAGCCCTCTGTGTACAAGGGCCAGTCTGCAAACCAACAACTCCCTATAAATTTGACTTAATTGTATAAGTTACAATAGGCTATCACAGTAAAATTAAGAATATTAATGAGATACTCAATTTAGTAGACATATTAACATGTGGTATATTTATAGTACTGATGATATAAATGCTAGCAACATGTTGACTATAACTTGCTATTTTGTTTCCAATCTGTTTATTATCTTGATTTCTCTTTTACTTATTTATTTATTTATTTTTTTAACTGAAGAGTTGAGCCATGAACAACAGTTTTGGAGAACACCTGATTTATATCAGCTATCCTAGATCATTTTTGAGAAATGGAATATTTTGATAATTTTTTTAATCATGGAAATATAATGATTCTCTCCAGCTAAAAATATATTATATATTACCTTAGTTCTAGTTCAGAACCCTCAAGACCATTCACTAAGAATGGATCAGATGACAGGAGATGAGTGTGATGTTCTGTGGTATATTCAAGTTGTTCAGATCAACTTAGGCCATATTATGACAGATACCATTGGAGTTAATATTACTTGAAACAAAAATGGAAGTGAATATTCTTGTCCATTCCCATGTGAATGTAAAGTGCTTCTGATCCACCTTTGTAATGGAGAATAAAGTGTTCCCTAATATGTTGCATAACAAGCAAACATCTGACACAATAGCTACAATTATGAATACAACATGGTTGAGATCATGGTGGTCTAAAGTTTTTCTCCAAGAGTCATCTGAGTTTTTCAGGAGTCAGAATGGGAGAACAAAACAAAATATGATAGATAGAATCAACCCTGCCTTTATTAGGCATTTAATGGTGGCACAAATCAGCGCCATCATCTATAGAATAGAATATGATTTTTCACTTTTTATTTTGGCTAGAGGAAGGCAGCACAGTTCAGAGGTTTCTATTTGGTATTCCCCACTATGATAGCTCATTCCACATTCCAAGTTGCCAGTACTCAGGTAACTTCAATTTCTCAGTATATCAATTCAATTATATGCTTTGGGTAGGCCTAAAAGACCAGAGATTCCAGTTTGAAACAGACTTTATCCAGAAATCCATTTACTAATCTGGCACCCCTTAGTCCCCATTCTAACAGAAGGTATGATGATATTGTGAGTCTTGGCTTATTAATGTCAGTTCTGGTCCTGTGTATGTAATCCTTGATATGCCTGGGTATTTCCCTCTCCTCAATTTTACTGGAACAGATGGATGAAGCCACTTTCTGTATTTAACTGTTATGGTATTGCAGGCTCCTTCCTTTTAGGGATCTAACCACTCCTTCAGTCATTGGATTCCAGATCAGAACAGTGGCTCAGGTCCAGCCACTGAGCAAAGGATTGTAGTTTTTTATTGGGGCAACTGCCTCAGCATCCTGCTTCTTCATTCTCAATTTTATTTGATTGCATATGTTAAGTAGCACCCTTATTGACGACCAACCTATTTTGTCTCTGAGTGTGGCATACTCTATCTCCAAAAGCCATCATGAGTCATATCTCCATTTTTCCTCCAAGTTTGCTCATTACAATAATTACAGCCTCCAGTCTTCTGAAGATTAAGTGTCATCACTTGGCGTCTATTAATTCAGGACCTATCATTCACAGTGGATATTAATGAGCTCCATTTTGTGACTGGGTCTCTCACTTTCATACCTGACTTGCAGAGGGCAGTCACCACTGGAAGCTCTTTGTGATGCGGGTGCCCTCCTCATAAACACATTGCTAATGGCCCCAGTGAAGGGTGTGCTCTTTGGGCCTATCCTGTAAAACGTAATCATCTGATGGCTCTTCTGGTCTTACATTATATGCCATTTCATCACAATTTGTTCTTTTGGCTTCTTTCCTTCTCTTGACTGCCAGAAGATCTTGGACAATGCTACTTCTCCTCACCTCTAAGTGATATCTGGTGGTGAGTTTGTACCAGCATCTAGGGTTTCTACTCTGATTAAAGACCCCAAGTCAAGTTGTTCTTGTTTATCCAGTTTTACATTCTGGTCCCTTTGATCAAACACTAAACTCCAATCCCAAGGTAACTGCTTTGGTCCCTGCAATTACATGTTAACTAATTCCTACTTCTCCTTTTGTCTATAATCTCTTTCCCCCTTTACCAGGCTCAACATGCCCCTAGCCCGGTTATGCTGGAATTAGCTCTAGTTTTGGTGGGTTCAGCTTCTGAGGGAGGGAGGTCTTTTCAGCAGAATGTACTGTTAAGACTTATTAGAGAATGATGAGGTACTTCTGGGAAGGTTCAAGGGAATCTGCAATTATCCTCAGGGGCTCTATACAGATAGACTCATACCATGTGTTAGGACCCCAGGTTTTCCCACCCACGGCCCTGACTTTAACATAACAGATCTGCTTTGGATGAGCATTAAAATGCTTCTGGATGTCTGCGATTCTATCAGCTTTTCAATCTGTTGAATCTCAGCTGTTTCTGCTCTTGACTAGTCTTTCAGCTCTCACAGTCAGACTTCAATTGCTTATTAACCACAATGAGTTTCTTACTGCCCTTCTTCAGTGAGTTAATTCAACTTAGTAGCCAGCCAATATTGCTATTTTTTTACATCTTGTCAACCTCCCCCCCACACACAATTATTGAAAATGCCTGAATCATTGTGCCTACAAGGGTTAGCTGCAAGAGAACTCTTTAGCACTCAGGATGCCATCTTGCATCATGTTCTATTGGTTGCCCTCCTACATTCAGGATTGAGTCTTCTTTTTCTTCCAGACAAGGGATGACCATGTCGAAAATCTTTATTTTGCCATCAGTTTTTTCAAGTATCTTACTGCCATTTGAATTAGTTTAGGACCACCAAATAGCGTGTGCTTAGACAGAATGAGACATAGAAGATGTTTACTGTAGGAGGGAAAGAAGGGAGTAACCCTACCTTCTTTCCCCCAGGGAAAGAAGAGTAGAGTGTTTATATACCGTAACACTGGTCTGACACCTGTGGAAGGAGAGAAGGAGTGAAGGAAGGTTGAGGAGGAGGATTCTTGGATGCAGCATGGTTTCAACAAAGGTTTGACCAAACTAAAAAAGACTCCTTGAGGCACAGTCTCCTGTTGGAAAATGCCTAAAGAAAATGGTAAAGAATCTGCTTAATTATCTTTTTTTTTTTTAATTTTTTGCTGCGTTTGGTCTTTTTTGCTGCACGCAGGCTTTCTCTAGTTGCGGTGAGTAGGGACTACTCTTCGGTGTGGTGCACAGGCTTCTCATTGCCGTGGCTTCTCTTGCTGCGGAGCACGGGCTCTAGGCCCACGGGCTTCAGTAGTTGTGGCATGCAGGCTCAGTAGTTGTGGCTTGTGGGTTCTAGAGCACAGGCTCAGTAGTTGTGGGGCACAGGCTTAGTTGCTCCGTGGCGTGTGGGACTTCCCGAACCAGTGCTCAAACTCTGCCTGCTTTGGCAGGCAGATTCTTAACCACTGTACCACCAGGGAAGTCCCTGCTTAAGTATTTTTTTTGTGCTCAATCATTGGCTCAGAAACCTGTGGCAAGCACTACCTCAGTGGGAATGAAGTGGGGGAATCCAAAGGTACAACAGCTGGAGCCTTTGGTAAAGTACAGTCCCCACAGCAGATCTGAGTGGCACATTGCCACAGCAGTCACATGTGTGCTTTCACATTTTGTATGTAATGTTATGGATTCCCCATGTGTCCCTGCTTGAGGGTATTAAGTGACTTGTGTATTGAGATTGAAGCAGGAGAATAATTGTGAAGGCTACAGGTGAGGAGGAAATGAAAAATTACAGGCATGCAGGGGGAAGAGCTTAGGAAAGACAGGCAAGAATTTGTCTCACACACATTTCTCTTACATCCCAATATTTCCTAAAATCAACCTTGCCTATATCTGAAAGTCACACACATGTTAAAAATGTTCCTCAAAGAAGCAATTTGTCACCCTGTAATATTTTATGTGAGAATTAGGAGATAAAGACAACACACAGTATGAAAAAGTCATAGAATTCAATCTCAGTGTGAAAGAGAATGTATGAATTTTTCCTTTAGGATTCAGGGAGGCTTCAGTCTTTTTTATTTTATCTTTGCTTGTCTTATTTCACTCCTTAATTGTCTCCTATGTTTTAAACTCTCTATTTGCTTCTTATTTCCTTTCCTTTATTTTTTCCCTGAAAAACTACCTTCCTATTTTCTACATCCCTGTGAAATATTAGCAAAAACAGTGTGATGTATTAATCTTGGCAAATTGAAGCATATATTCAGGTACTTAGAAATTTCTCCTGATATTGATAAAATGCTAAGCTGTGACTGATTAATGACCTTTGGGATTGGGTCTATGTTCACATATCCAGTGTATACATGGTCATGGAGGTCAGTCTTTTGAGATTCATTTTTATATTCCATGTGAAAAAGAAAATAAGATCCTGACCCCAGAGGTTGCATAATGCAAATATTATTTTGATTCTTGCTTTGTAATGTGCAAGTTGTTTTGTTCAGGATAATTTCTGACATTGGAGCAAAATGAACTTTGGGTCTTGTCACTGTCTGGAATTGATAGAAACACATCACCAAGGTCAAAATTCTCACAGATATAAAATTATATTTCAGTTGAGGCCAGAATTTTACCTCTCCACCAAGAACAGAGAGTTTTAGTGAGTGGATTTAAAGTGACTTTTCTTTACCAGAAATATATAGTGAACTTCATTGGTAGGAGTAAAAAACAATAGCAGAAAGCTTAGTTATAATATATAGCATGCTAGAGGCAGTAGCTCAGATCACAGAATTATAAAAGGTTAGAGCTGGCTGATGTATTATAACCTACCTTTCCCTCCAAATGAGCTTGTTCTGAGTCTGGATGTAAGAGTGCATTGGACTGATCTCCAGCTGATAGATTCAGTCTAAAGATGCAGGTAAGAACAGGTCTGAATACAAGGGTTATCTGAAACCAAAGGTGCAAAGAACAGTATTTAAAACACTAGGAGGGATAAATTAAGAGGTTGGGATTAACATATACACAGTACTATACATAAAATAGATAATCAACAAGGATGTACTATCCAGGGAACTCTACTCAATACTCTGTAACAACCTATATGGGAAAAGAATGAAAAAGAATAGATATATGTACGTGTATAACTAAATCACTTTGCTGTACACCTGAAACTAACACAACATTGTAAATCACCTATACCCCAATATAAAATTAAATTTTTTTAAAAAAGAGAAAACAGTGGACAATTTTGGCATCAGCAGGGAAAGGATTCTAAATGAAAACAAGCAAAGTGATGGATTAGGATTAGTAGTGGGAGTTTGAATCTTTGAAGCCCAAAGAAAATCTATACAGAAAGTTTACTATAGTTTTATTGTGTAGTTCAGCCAACTGGAAACCTGAGGAGGGGTTATTGGAAGGAGGCTGGAGATAGAGGCATTCATATCATATAATTTGTCTCTAAGCTGAAAATTTCTTTTCCTTGTTTGCTGTGGCTGCTACACTTTAGCTGTGCTTTTTGTCTTACACATTCCCTTCATTAGAAGGATGCTGTAGTGATGCTTACTGTAGGCTCCTTTCTAGGACCTCCTTAAACCAGGATAATGTACCCTAAGTAACACGTGTGGTATGGTTGCCAAAATTGCTGGAGGGCTGTAGAGTCTGACTCAATTGCAACATACTAGTATTTATTTCAGTCTTAACTTTAGTCCATTTGAAAGCTCTAAATAGATTTCCTCTGAAATTTCTTTTACTTCACATAATAAGAAATTCTTTCAGATATAGCAAAAACACACTACTGATTTCTTCTATCCACTCTAGTCTGATTTTGTAAAAATTAGCATTACCAAAATGTAACTGCTAACTACTTCTCTTTCATCAAATATGATTTTTTTCTAATCTTTTATGTTCTGAGAATGGCACCATCACATATTCAGGTGATCAATTCTTTATTTCTTATCACCATGTATATTGTAATCAGAAAGTTCTGTGGCTCTACTATCAAAGTAAAGTTTAAATTCCTTAATCCATCACCATCAATCTATTTCTACCATCATCTCTCACTTGTAGTACAGGAGTAGTGTCATACCTTATCTTTGTACTGCTGAGCGTTCCCTCTCTCAATCCTTTCTCCAAATAGCAGCCAGCTATCTGTTTAAAATGCTGATCAAAGCACATCCTTCCTTAAGTAAATACTTTTAATAGTTTCCCATTACTCTTAAAATTCTAAACTCTTTGCTATGGTCAACATAAATCTGCTTGATATGCTTCTGTTTAAGCCTCTGACCTTATCTTCTTCTGCTTTCT
Source organism: Physeter macrocephalus (assembly GCF_002837175.3). Taxonomy (NCBI): domain Eukaryota; kingdom Metazoa; phylum Chordata; class Mammalia; order Artiodactyla; family Physeteridae; genus Physeter; species Physeter macrocephalus. The sequence goes on along the minus strand of NC_041220.1, from coordinate 84,382,371 downwards.
CTCTCACTAACTTTCTGTCTCTCTGATCTTTCAACTGCTGTTAGATTTCCAGATTATTAATTATTTGGAAGCCATTTGTCATTTCCTTTGTCTAGAATACTTTTGGCCCAGATCTTCTGATAATTCTTTCCTCCTCAGAAGGTAGCATTCTTTCCATATGCCACTCAGAAAGACCTTCCTTGACTACCTCATCTAGAGTAAGTTCCAACAAATTGAGTTACTGCTTATCCCTTTTTTAACATTTTATTCTCTTCTTGATACTTAATAATATCTGAAATGTTACCAAGTTTATTTGCTCCTGAGTTTATCATTCATCTGGCTATGTTGAAACTAACCCACTGAGGCTACTTTTCTTTTATAAAAAATGGTCCTGTATCATTCAGGGTCCTAGGAGACAGATGGCACATTCAAAATGAGCAATTTTGAGGAGAGTTTGGGTTTAGGGAAAAGACTAGTGAAGTGTACCAGCACTAGTCCTAGCTGAGCACTTACCACCCCTGTGTCTGAAGATGCAAAAAGTAAGGTAGAAATGGTTATTATAACAGAAATGATAGATGTTCAGAAAGGACCACATGAGAAGATTTGCCAATGATATTTGGTCTTTTTGTTGCATTTCATGGTCTTGGGGGTTTCCCACCAGAGGATATTAGAGCACCTTTTCATTACATCTTTGTCAATGTTTAATACTTTGTATTGAGAATTTTAAATGTTGTGGATATGTGTGGACTTCTAATACCAAGGAGTGAAATAAATGTTTTTCCATATACTTTGTTCTGCCTGTCTGAAACCCTTGTGTAATATGGCCAATAAGAGAGGTATTTCACTTTATAATATTTTGTAAATATGTAAATACAATGAATAGTTACTACCTGCATTAAATTGAAAAAATAAATATACGTTACACACTAAAAATTTGAAATATTTTAGTATTGTTAATTTCTCTTATATCACTTAAAGATACTTGTTTAGTTCATTTAAGAACAATAATTTTTATCATGTTAGGAGTGGTATAGTTTGGCATAATATGAAACTCTGGCTAGTATTACAGAGTTGATGAAATGCTTGGGCTTTGAAATTAAATAAATCTGAAAATAGAAGCTAACTTTGACCTTTTTATGTAAACAGTAGTTGACTTTTCTCGTCTTCAGTTTCATTTGATAAGAATAATAGTATCTTAAATGGGTATATTTAATTTAAGAATTTAACTTTTTAAATTATTAGGTTAAATAAAAACCTATAATAGAGATACAAATAATGGTACTATAATAATTATTAATGAAATTAATTAGAGAAGATTGGTTCAAGATGGTGGAGTAGAAGGACATGCGCTCACTCCCTCTTGTGAGAGCACCGGAATCACAACTGCTGAACAATCATCTACAGGAAGACACTGGAACTCACCAAAAAAGATACCCCACATCCAAGGACAAAGGAGAAGCCACAATGAGACGGTAGGAGGGGTGCAATCACAATAAAATCAAATCCCATAATATAATTGTTCTCCAGTTTGTGGGTGGGTAACTCACAAACTGGAGAACAATTATACCACAGAAGTCTACCCACTGGAGTGAAGGTTCAGAGCCCAATGTCAGGCTTCCCAACCTGGGAGTCTGGCAATGGGAGGAGGAATTCCCAGAGAATCAGACTGTGAAGCCTGATGGCATTTGATTGCAGGACTTCAACACAATTGGGGGAAACAGAGATTCCACTCTTGGTGGGCACACACAAAGTAGTGTGCACATCAGGAACCAGGGAAAGGAGCAGTGACCCCATAGGAGACTGAACCAGACCTACCTGCTAGTGTTGGAGGGGCTCCTGCAGAGGCAGGGGGTGGTTGTGGCTCACTGTGAGACAACGACACTGGCAGCAGAAGTTCTGGGAAGTACTCCTTGGCATGAGCTATACCGGAGTCCACCATTGACCCCACCAAAGAGCAGCATAGGCTCCAGTACTGGGTCACCTCAGGCCAAACAACCAACACGAAGGGAACCCAAACCCAACCATCAATGGACAAGCAGATTAAAGTTTTACTGAGTCTGCAACACCCAGCTCTACCCATCACCAGTCCCTCCATCAGGAAGCTTACACAAGCCTCTTAGATAGCCTCATCCACGAGAGGGCAGAAAGCAGAAGCAAGAAGAACTACAATTCTGCAGCCTGTAGAAAGAAAACCACATTCACAGAAAGACAGACAAAATGAAAAGGCAGAGGACTAGGTACCAGATGAAGGAATAAGATAAAACCCCAGAAACACCTGGAAGAATTAAAGAACAAACAAACAGAAATGAACAATACAATAATTGAAATGAAAAATATACTAAAGGAATCAATAGCAGAATAACTGAGGCAGAAGAACAGATAAGTGACCTGGAAGACAGAATGGTGGAATTCACTGCTGTGGAACAAAATAAAGAAAAAAGAATGAAAAGAAATGAAGACAGCGTAAGAGACGTCTGGGGCAACATTAAACTCACCAACATTCACATTATAGGGGTCCCAGAAGGAGAAAAGATAGAGAAAGGACCCAAGAAAATATTTGAAGAGATTATAGTCGAAAACTTCCCTAACATGGGAAAGGAAATAGTGACCCAAGTCGAAAGGAATTAGACACCCAAGTCCAGGAAGAACAGAGAGTCCCAGACAGGATAAAACCAAGGAGAAACATGCCAAGATGCATAGTAATCAAATTGACAAAAATTAAAGACAAAAATTATTAAAAACAACAAGGGAAAATGACAAATAACATACAAGAGAACTCTCATAAGGTTAACAGCTGGTTTCTCAGCAGAAACTCTACAAGCCAGAAGGGAGTGGCATGACATATTTAAAGTAATGAAAGGGAAGAACCTACAACCAATATGACTACCCAGCAAGGATCTCATTCAGATTCAACAGAGAAATCAAAAGCTTTACAGACAAGCGAAAGCTAAGAGAATTCAGCACCACTAAACCAGCTCTACAACAAATACTAAAGGAACTTCTCTAAGTGGGAAGTGCAAAAGAAGAAAAGGACGTACAAAAACAAACCCAAAACAATTGAGAAAATGGTAATAGAAACATATCAATAATTACCTTAAATGTGAATGGATTAAATGTTCCAATCAAAAGACACAGGCTCGCTGAATGGATACAAAATCAAGACCCATATATATGCTGTCTACAAGACAGCCACTTCAGACCTAGGGACACATACAGACTGAAAGTGAGAGGATGGAAAAATATTCCATGCAAATGGAAATCAAAAGAAAGGTGGAGTAGCAATACTCATATCAGATAAAATAGACTTTAAAATAAAGAATGTTATAAGAAACAAGGAAGGACACTACATAATGATCAAGGGATCAATCCAAGAAGAAGATATAACAATTATAAATATATATGCACCCAACATAGGAGCACCTCAATACATAAGGCAAACGCAACCAGCTATAAAAGAAGAAATCGACAGTAACATAATAATACTGGGAGAATTTAACACCTCACTTACACCAATGGACCAATCATCCAGACAGAAAATTAATAAGGAAACACAAGCTTTAAATGACACAATAGCCCCAATAGTTTTAATTGATATTTATAAGACATCCCATCTGAAAACAGCAGATTACACTTTCTTCTCAAGTGCACACAGAACATTTTCAAGGATAGATCACACCTTGGGTCACAAATGAAGCCTTGGTTAATGTAAGAAAATTGAAATCATATCAAGCATCTTTTCTGACCATAATGCTATGAGATAAGAAATAAATTACAGGTAATAAAGTGTAAAAAACACAAACACATGGAGGTTAAACACTACTTTACTAAATAACCAAGAGATCACTGATGAAATCAAAGAGGAAATCAAAAAGTTGATTTGAGACAAATGACGATGAAAACACAATGACCCAATACCTATGGGATGAGGCAAAAACAGTTCTAAGAGGGAAGTTTATAGCAATAAAATCCTACCTCAAAAAACATGAAAAATCTCAAATAAACAATGTAAACTCAATCTAAAGGAACTAGTGAAAGAAGAACAAACAAAACCCAAGTTAGTAGAAGGAAAGAAATCATAAAGATTAGAACAGAAATAAATGAAATAGAAACAAAGAAAACAATAAAGATCAATAAAACTAAAAGCTGGTTCTCTGAGATGACAAACAAAATTGATAAAACTTTACCCAGACATATCAAGAAAAGAAGGAGAGGACTCAAATCAATAAAATTAGAAATGGAAAAGGAGAACTTACAATGGACAGTGCAGAAATACAAAGCATCCTAAGAGACTACTACAAGCAACTCTAGGCCAAAAAAATGGACAACCTGGAAGAAATGGACAAATTCTTAGAAAGGCAAAACTTCCAAGACTGAACAAGGAAGAAATAGAAAATATGAACAGAGCAATCACAAGTAATGAAATTGAAACTGTGATTAAAAATCTTCCTACAAACAAAAGTCAAGGACCAGATGGCTTCACGGGTGAATTCTATCAAACATTTAGAGAAGAGCTAACACCCATCCTTCTCAAACTCTTCCAAAAAATTGCAGAGAAAGAAACACTCTCAAACTCATTCTATGAGGCCACCATCACCCTGATACCAAAACCAGACAGAGATACTACAAAAAAAGAAAATTACAGACCAATATCATTGATGAATATAGATGCAAAAATCCTCAAGAAAATACTATACCAAACAGAATCCAACAACACATTAAAAGGATCATACACCATGATCAAGTGGGATTTATCCCAGGGATGCTAGGACTCTTAAGTATATGCAAATCAATCAATGTGATACACCATATTAACAAACTGAACAATAAAAACCATAAGATCATCTCAGTAGATTCAGGAAATGCTCTGACACAATTCAACACCCATTTATGATAAAAACTCTCCAGAAAGTGGGAATAGAGGGAACTTACCGCAAGATAATAAAGGCCATATATGACAAACCCACAGCCAATATCATTCTCAGTGGTGAAAACCAAAAGCATTTCGTCTAAGATCAGGAAAAATACAAGGATGTCCACTCTCACCACGATTACTCAACATAGTTTTGGAAGTCCTAGCCACAGCAGTCAGAGAAGAAAAAGAAATAAGAGGCATACAAATTGGAAAAGAAGTAAAACTGTCACTGTTTGCAGATGACATGATACTATACATAGAGAATCCTAAAGATGCCATCAGAAAACTGTTAGAGCTAATTAGTGAATTTGGTTAAGTTGCAGGATACAAAATTAATGCACAGAAATCTCTTGCATTCCTATACACTAACAAAAGATCAGAAGGAGAAATTAAGGAAACAATCCCATTCACCACTGCAACAAAAAGAATAAAGTACCTAAGGAGACAAAAGACCTGTACTCAAAAAACTGTAAGAAACTGATGAAAGAAACCAAAGATGACACAAACAGATGGAGAGATACATCACGTTCTTGGATTGGAAGAATTAATATTGTGAAAATGACTATACTACCCAAAGCAATCTACAGATTCAATGAAATCCCTATCAAATTACCATTGGCATTTTTTTACAGAACTAGAACCAAAAATCTTAAAATTTATATGGAGACACAAAAGACCCTGGATAGCCAAAGCAATCTTAAGGGTAAAAAACGGAGCTGGAGAAATCAGACTCCCTGACTTCAGACTATACTACAAAGCTACAGTAATCAAGACAATATGGTACTGGCACAAAAATAGACATATAGATTAATGGAACAGGATAGAAAGCCCAGAGATAAACCCACATACCTATGGTCAACTAATCAATGACAAAGGAGACAAGGATATACAATGGAGAAAAGACAGCCTCTTCAATAAGTGGTGCTGGGAAAACTCAACAGCTACATGTAAAAGAATGCAATTAGAACACTCCCTAACACCATACACAAAAATAAATTCAAAATGGATTAAAGGCCTAAATGTAAGACTGAACACGATAAAACTCTTAGAGTAAAACATAGGAAGAACACTCTTTGACATAAATCACATCAAGATCCTTTTTTACCCACCTCCTAGAGTAATGGAAACAAAAACAAAGATAAACAAATGGGATGTAATGAAACATCAAAGCTTTTGTAAAACAAAGGAAACTACAAACAGGATGAAAAAACAACCCTCAGAATGGGAGAAAATATTTGCAAATGAATCAACAGACAAAGGATTAATCTCCAAAATATATAAACAGCTCATGCAGCTCAATATTAAAAAACCAAACAACCCAATCCAAAAATGGCCAGAAGACC